>NC_140594.1:1109084697-1109617197 GCF_964204655.1 Triturus cristatus | reverse complement strand
ATGTAGTAACACATTTTCCCATAGACATAGAATGGGGAAAACCCTTTCCTACATATGGCCCTTTGTGCCAGTATTCAAAGATAAATGCCAGCACCCGAATACAGTGGCACAAATTAAGCAATGTAACTGAAGGTATTAATCCCTGAAATGTATTATTAAAAATTTTAGTTTTCCTACTAGAAGTTTATTCATTTACAATAATGATTTTTATTGCATTTTCAGAAGCAGTAGTTAATTAAATACTTTTAGTTAATCACAATTGTTATACCTAGCATCATTATATTTAAATGCCAAACAATATTAATGTATGGATAGAGTGCTACAAGTATTTAGCTGGAGTGAGGAATTCCTGCTCTCTCAGACGGAAGGTATGGTAATGCTGCAATATTTTTTACTGTGTCTGACCATCTAGAAGTTACCTGCAAGCATTATAAAAGATTTAAAGGGCATACCATCTTCTTGGTAACCAAACATCGGCCTTTTCGTCTTATAGTGGACATGTTAGTAGCGCCATATTAGCACCTACATTCAGAATTACGCAGCGGAAAGATGTCCAAGGCCTTATATAGTGTTTTACCGTCTTTACTCATACTTGTCCTAGAAGTGACTGAAAGGGGGAAGTAAGTTATAGATCAGTATTATAATAAGAAGGTGCAACTTGGTGGTCTTTAAAGGTCATACGCAACCCCCTTACAATTTCATCTGATTAGCCAATGTTTAACTGAACACACATGGCAGAAATAAGGGAAGGAAGGGATCATGTTTTGTTGTCATAAAACTTGATCTTGCCATGGCTTATATACAAGGGCTTCCATCGATCGGAAATTGTAATGTAATGTAAATTGATACTTGTATAGCGCACTACTCACCCACAAGGGTCTCAAGGCGCTTGTACAAATACCACTGTGGAACCCATCCTGGCTTTCCCTGTGAGGCTTCCACTCCTGGGCACCCCCAAGGTGGAGGCCAGGCATCCTTAGCTTTGTGGGGGCCGTTGTGGAGATTAAGCAAGCTATTGCCCAGAGTTGCAGAGTGGGACTCCCTGATTGGAATGGCACCAAGGCGAGAATTATCAGGTCCGTAGAATTTTTTAGCCCAAGACCCGCCGAGGCGGGGAATTGAACCCTGGTCCCGGGCTAGACCTCTGCATCAGGGTCTGCCGCTCTAATCATTGAGCCACACTTCTCCACTGACACTGTTTCTTTGGAGCTGTATTAGATCCGCAGGAGTTTACATCGTAGGTTGACATGAGCAGAATCCACATCAGATTTTGGGTTGTACATGATTTCACAGAACAATGATTTAATGGAATACTATTACTGAAAGAAAAATTCATCTAAACGGTTTAAGGGAAATTTTCCGGATGAATGGCATTTACCATTTCATAGAAATTAATTAATAGAAAGTCCTTTTTTCAAAATTGGCTTCGGCCTACTTATTTTTAAGGTGTAGATGAAATTGTTTGAAGGTCTCACTTTCAGAAACATTTTTGCTGAATGTATTTATTTCGATATTTTACATCAGGAGACATTATTTCGGATTTATATCTTTGACATTGTCAAGGAATTACTTTGGATGTTTTTAATTCATTGAACCCCCACCACCCCTAAACTCCATCCAGCTTTGCCCCTACAAATGTCTCCTCAAGCATAAACTACAGCTATCTCTGACCCCTAAATTCCACTTATCCCTGAACCTTGAAGCCTAGTCTACTCCTAAACTCTACCCATCCCATAACCTAAAACCCTCTCACCACACCTAAACTCCACCCATTTCTGAACCCTAAAATCCCCTTTCAATGCCTAAACCCCACCCATCTTTGATCCCTTGAAATCCCACACTACCCCTAAACTCCACTGATCCCTGAACTTTAAAACAACCTCACCACCCCTTGAAAATCACCCATTCACGACCCCTATAAAGCGTTGCCACCCCTAAACTCTTGCATTCCTGAAGCCTAAAAACACTTCTGCATAAAAAATCCACCTATCCCTTAACCTTTAAAACCCCACACCACCCTAAACTCCACCCATTCCTGAACTCTAAAAAACATTCACCACCCAAAACTCTACCTATGACTGAACCTCAAAAACACCTACTAGCACTAAACTTCATCCACCCAAAAATAAAAATAAAAACTCAACTCCCCTACACACCACCCATCCCTGAGCCCTAAAACCCCCTCACAACCCCTAAACTCCACTGATCCGTGAACTCTAAAAACCTTACACCAGTGTTAACGCCACCCATGCTTGAGCCCTAACCTCCCATAAATGCCAGCCACCCCTTTCAATAAAATTCTAAAATACCCTCATCTCCCCCAAACCTCACCCATTCCTGAACCTAAAACACCATCACTACCCCTAACCTTTACGAAAGGGTGTGATTTCCGATGTTTCCTTAAAATTATCTTTCCTGTAAAATGTTTCCTTTATTTTTTGATTTATTTGTATTTCCTAAAAATGGTTTCTCCTTAAAATTGGTTTACCGTGATTTTTTTTTTCGCAATGTGGTTTCTCAGTTTTCGTTTTTCTAATAATTCACACATATCACAGATTTTCAATTTAACTGAGATCATTTGCATGTAGATGTGTCTTATGTGTCTATTCTGAAACTCTGGCATGGATCTACTACCCTTGCACGGACATTGGGCGCCCCCATGCAGTTTTTAAACATGGTTTGCATGTTACATGCGCCACGTTTTTGAAACATTGGGAGATGCCTATGATGCAGGTCTCTAGGGGCAAAGGTCAGCAATGTGGCACCTGGACTATAGTGGCCGAGACAAGATAGGGAAGGGAGCAGGCATCTCACTAGTGGACAGAAATCTCTAAACCAGAAAGTTGGGCTTGGAAATTGGAGTGAGGTTAAAGTTATATTTTTCGGGGCAGATTTACAAGCCCCTTGCGCCACTTTTGCGTCACTTTCCCATGTTAAAAGTGGCGCAAAAGTGGCGTAAGGGGCTTTTAAATCGGCCCCAAAGTGTTTTCATACACTGGAGGAAAGTCTTGCCGTGGAACTTGAACCATTGGCAAAAATTATACCAGTGAACCCTCCGCCACTGTGCCACAGAGGCAGAAATGTCTCAATCTGCCACATTTTCACCACAGGTATGTCAGAGGAGTGAGTTCCGCCAGCATCGCTAGCACTATTTCTAATGGCACTTATCACAAGTTTGGAAAAGTTCCAATTAGGGGGGAAACTTCTAGTTCTGTGCAAGTGTTGCAGCAGTATAGCCCATGTTGTGATACCCTATGAGGCAATAGCTTATGCAGGAATGCCACATCACTGTGCATTGGGAAAACCCATATTATGCCAGGGAATTACCGCACGGTATTAGTAATACTGGGTGCTCTATAACCTCAAGAGGTTTCCATTCAACTTGTCACAAGTGCCTAAGTCGAGTCTTTGACCGGGCAATCAGTGCTTAATTTGAGCCGGAGCTTTCCGGTGCTGAGCACCGGCACTTAATTGGTGCATTGATGCAGCCCTCTTGCACCCCTCATAACTAAGGGCCAGACATACAAATATCTGGTGACGAAAATACCGGTCGCAAAGTGTGCCTGTCTTTTTTGCGACCAGTAAAGATTTTTAAGAACTCGACTATGCACAAATATGCTAGTTCTTAAAATTGAATCATAGTGGTCTGGAATCCAACCTAACTCACGAATATTAATATGGTAGGTTGCACATTGTGACTCACTATGACTGGATGCCATCACAGGGATGGTGGCCTGCTAGGGTCAGCAGACCACCCTGTCTGTGATCACATTTCAATAAAGTAAACCTTTTTTTAATGCTGCCCATTTTACTTTAAGAACACTGGGCTGTGTTTGAAAGTTTGCAGTGGTACGAAGGTTGACCACTACCCACTCCTACACAAACGTTTTTAACATTTACAAAGTAGAAGGGACCTCTTTCCCTTGTGTGAATGGGTTACCAACCCAACTTGGGGGTCTGTAACTTTTCAATAGTTTATGGCTGCTCTTTCGGTCCTGAACCATTGATATATATGGATAGGAATCGCTAATTGGAAGGAACATCAACAACTCGCAATGGGTTTGGTACATTGGTGAAAGCTGTTTTTTGGTCACAACCTCTGAATCGGAGTGTTTGCCACCGAAAAAATGCTTTGTACATCTAGCCATGAGTTATCTCTTTGAGTTCCTTCTGAGGATAGAGGTTGATTGTATAAGTAGGGTACGTTTTATAATATCCTTCTTGCATTAATTTTATCATTGTAGCTTAAATGTATTTGTTTATTCCTGTTGATTTGTATGGGTTAAAAATATCATGTGGGGAGTGGATCACTAAACCTGAAAAAACCAGGGTATACAATATCAGTACAAAGTACCGTTAAGAAACCCTCATTCACGTATAACAGGTGGATTTAAGCTGTATATTTCGATTCTCCGCTCTGTTGTTAACAACGTGACAGCATCATCATTGGGTTAATAATATGCTTCCTCCACCCGGAGGTTGTCCCACTGGTAATTTCAGTAGTGATCTTAAAAGGTAGGTGTTAGTGTATGGTGAAGTGACGTGAAGTGAGATATACTAAAAAACTCGTAAAACCAGTATGTACCTTTAATTAAACTGGGTTCGAGATAGTTAAAAATGCTTCATGTGCGCAAGATAGACTAGTTACGGTCTAGTGCACTTGTAAAATGTCCATAAAAAGGTCGACATGTTTCAGCCCTCTATAATGCCCCAAAGGGTCAAGTGGGCTTTCTTCAGGACCTAGCAAAGTGAAGGGGACCCTTTATCTTGGCGGGTCTCCAGTGAAAGAAATGGAAAGATTATTCCACCTGTTCGTTCAATTTGAACCTTGTATCCCGGGTTGTGGGCTACATCGGGTATTA
This sequence comes from Triturus cristatus, assembly GCF_964204655.1. Classification (NCBI taxonomy): domain Eukaryota; kingdom Metazoa; phylum Chordata; class Amphibia; order Caudata; family Salamandridae; genus Triturus; species Triturus cristatus. The sequence goes on along the minus strand of NC_140594.1, from coordinate 1,109,612,335 downwards.
GGAAGGCCGTTCCTGCTCTTTGCGGCAGGGGTGTGCGACCAGTGCTGGCTCTACCTCTTGTGACCCGGTACAGTATGGGTTGACAACATGCATTGATCTTAGATCCAGCTTTACTGAAGATTTGCACGGTTGCTCGCGTAAGAACAAAACACAGAAAAAAGGCGTGAAAGATAGCATCACTCAACTTCCGCCAGCAAACGGGTTTTGGAGTTGAAAGTCTCCGCAAGCACACTGGTACATGGCATTGCATCGTGTAGCGTGAACCCCTGATAATGAATGCATCATGGAGCCGGAACTGCAAAAACTCCCACTGGAGTCCACGCAAACCCAAGGTTACTCAATCACGAAGAGTAACACGGCCCATCGTTGCATGCAATACTAATGCCAAATGAAACCAGGTGTAAACAATGGGTAAAAGGCCAAGTGGGTGAGATCGTGTAATTTTACAATGTTTAATACATTTAACAATCATGAAAAGTATACATTTTATGTCATATATTATATATTAGAACATTCGAATGTTGACCGCCCCATTGAAGACAATGGAGTAGCTCCGGGCTTATTATGGCTGGTAGAAGCCCGGAGAACAAACATTCCAATGCTTGTCTTCATGTTTCTCTCTTTTTAATTTAGAACATTCTACCTTAGTGGGTGGAATGTTTTTAATACCCTTATAGCCCTTCTGCCTTGGGCTATACCAGTTGTTAAAGGCCCTCTCCCTCGTTATAGACCCACGCCTGTGGCTCGGGCCTATAACTCGGGATCAGGCCTTTAACAGCTGGTATAGCCCTCGGCAGACGGCTATCAGGCTTTAGGATAGGCTTCACAAGGGGTATGGGAAGGGAAATCTAAACATCAATGCAGTACAAAACAATTAACCCTTAAGCATTCGTCCGCATGAAGATAAGTGTACTAGAGGTTATGCCTATAATAGAAAAGCCATGCATGGACCTGCTCAATGGCCATAGTGCTGAGGCTAGATCACGTTTTGTGCTGTACGAGTGTGGTGTTATTTGCTTTTGCGTCTGTTTTGCCGCTTTTCTTGAGCGTTGCACAGGCCCTATGTCTCTCTTAAAACCTGTTTAGGGTTAGGGCCGTATCTGGACAATGGGAAAATTCTCTCCTATTCCGTTTTAGAGCAGGTATCGTCCATCGGTTGCTCAGCTTTCCACCAGGGCTACATGGCAAGGATCTTGGCTCCTGCAAATTCCCATGTGATAATGAGCCGACTCAGAATCTCCTACATTTTACTTTTTTGTGTACATTTTATATTCCTTTTACTAAACGATTTTAAGTCCTTATGTTTTTTAAAAACCTACATTTCCACAATGCACAGTTGGTCGCCGCTGTTTGTGATTATTAAAACAAAGAGGATGTCTGTCTAGAGTAGGATGTTTCGAATAAAGATGAATTGAATTGAACTGAGCGATGCTAAATGTGACAGTCTGTACTATGCAACTATCATTGCATTCCATGAAACTTAGGGGCATATTTATGGGATTGGTGGCATAGGGCAGTACAGCAAGTTCCCTTGCTGCGCTGCCCTGCACCACAGGGAAAGGGCACAGCATTTATCCAATATGGTGCATTCCTGTCCTTTTCCCATGTGCTGGCACCATTTCGACAGCCTAGCGCCAACGTAGGCACCCTTGCACTATGGTGCAAGGGTCCCTGCATTGTCAGTAGGATTGTTTGTATGCAGGGAGGGGCACCTGCCTACACAAAAACAATGCATACAGGCGTTTTCCTCTTTCTACATGTGCTGCAGAGTGCAGAATGCAGCACGCATAGAAAGAGGAAAAAAACAAAGAGAAATAAAGATATTTATCTTTGTTGCGCCTCATCTCGGGAGGCGTAAGATTTTGACGCATTCCCATGTTTACAAGTCATTGTGAATCGGGGAATACATGAAAATCCATGGGTGCTGCGTTGCAACACCCTCCGCTATACCCATGGAACGCCTCACTGGTGCAGAGTAAGGCAACGCAGCGATTATTGCTGCCTCGCCTTACCCCATTTATATGAGGCCATTCAAAGCCACGCAATGCACCTTTGCGTGTCCTCATAGATATGATTATGTAATTTGCGCTGCCGGATCATCACAAAAGTGATGCTACACAGGGCCGGACTGGGAACACAAACCCGCCCTGGCAATTCAGCTGGACCGGCCCCAGGGGGGTGCTAGTGAGAAGCACCTGTTCTGGGGTGCGGGGGTTGCTTGTGCGAAGCACTTCTACCCCTTTTTTGTTACAGATTATTGTAGCACTGCTGCAAAACCGGCCCCAGTAACAAAACCAGCCCCACCGTTCCAGCCCACCGTGAGAACGCCCAGAGCCCGCTACGGCCAGTCCGGTGCTCACACTAAGGTGGCACATGGGGCTCATAAACATGCCCCTTAAAATCTCTGCTCTTTACTGAACCAAGTTCATTTGTCGGGGCTCGAGCACAATGAAGCCAACACTCCCCGACAGCGTGGGTGGAAGCCTTGGACCAAGTTCATTATTCTTGCTTCAATAACCTCGCTGACTGTGCCGGAGGCTTCAATCCTCTCAGGATCACGTCCTGCAAAATATAAAATAACAAGTGCACCATCTAGTCCAGCAGTAATCCCGGAAACGCAAAGCAAGAGTTATCTTAAGGGGCCCCTTGCAATGTTTCAGGAGATGATCTGACAGCTAGTTTCGGGGTGGGGGTCAGGATTCAGTGACCTTAATTAAAGCCTCAGAATTGGCACTATAAAAGTATGCTAAATTTAGCAGGGGCGGCTCCTCCACGAGGGTGGAGGAGCGTCGCCCCACTGCTTTCTCGCAGTGCGAGAAGCAGAAACATAAAATGGTAGAACTACCATTTTATGTTTCTGCTTCTCGCACTGCGAGAAAGCAGAAGGGTTTGTTTGGGGGCGGGCAGATAGACGGGTCTGCTCTAGGGCAGGGGTGGAGTGGTTTGCCCACCCCTGAGGGGGCTGACTGTTTGGTCGGCCCTCTGGGGCCGCCCAAACCAGTCATGCGCACTCTGCCCTTTCTCCAATGCAACCTACATGGAGAAAATGGCCTCCCCATGGGCGCCTGGCTGGGCGCCGTCCCAACCAATCACAACGCTACCATTGCAGTGTTGCAGGCTGCATGCTTCCTGTTCCTGCTGGAGGCAGGACAGCAGGAGAGCAGGTCAGGGGCAGAGACAATGCGGGACCCGGGAAGGTAAGTTTATTTTATTTTTTAAATTAATCCCATCCCCCCCACGCGTCCCCCGTGTGACCCTCCCAACCCGCAAGTCATGCCGGCCGCGACTGGAATTTAGTGAAAAGACTTGAAGTATTTATCCGCTGTGGCCAGGATGTTGCAGGGCACCCTGGGAGCATGCTAGACAAGATCCTCAGTGTGAGGAAACTGTGTCAGACTGGAGTAACAGGAAGGGCTCACTTCTCAAAACACTGTGGAGCATATTTATGAGAGCTTTGAGCCATGCTGGTACCCTGCGACATGGTACATGTGTGACGCAAACCTCTAAGTCAGATTTATGAAGCCTCGCTAAGCCACTTTACATGGCTTTGCATGGCTGCAAAAATCTGGAGCAATGCAACACAGCGCAAAGTGCTGCGTTGCCTTACTCTGCGCAAGTGAAGCGTTCCATGGGCGTTGCCGTGGGTGTTCCAATGCAGCTCCCATAGTTTTTGACGCATTCTCAGATTTACAAGGACTTGTAAGCCTGGGAATGCCAAAAAGATACACCTCCCCAGGAGAGGCGCAACGAGGAGACGTATCTTTATCTCTCGTCATTTTTTCCTCTCTCTACGTGTGCTGCATTATGCACTGCACATAGAAAGAAGAAAACGCCTCCCAGGATGGTTTTTGTGCAGGATGGCGGCCCTTCCTGCACAAAACCAATCCTGCCCACAACACAGGCGCCCTTGCACCATGTGCAAGGGCCCCTGCATCGGCACTAGGCTGCCAAAACTCGCAGCGCAGGGGGAAAGGGCAGGAATGAGCCATATTGGATGAATATGTCGCACTGCTGCCCTTACACCGTGACTCTGGGCAGTGCGGCGAAGCGAATTGTTGCGCTGCCCTGCACACAAATTTCAGAAATATGGCCCTGTAGGTTTATTCCTGTGGACTTACACTTATATTTGGAGTAAGTTCAGAGTTTTTGGGAATTCTCAAAAAATTCTAGGAGGAGTTTTTGGAATCTGAGACAGTCACAACTTTCTAGGAGTACTCACCTTGGTAAGCACTCACCCACAACTGAATGTGCCTGGTGCACATTTATGCACAAGTAAATTGTTGAAAAAAGCGTGTTTGCGCCTTCTATCTTAATTTTTTTGCTTTTTTTCCAGGGGAAACAAGGGTTTCCTCTTTGGGGAATCCCCTTCGCCATTCCCCCTTCAGTTGTGGGAGTGTTCCCTCTCCTTTCTCACAATAGATTTACTCCTGCACTTGAAAAGAGTAAGGACAGCATTTAGAGTTGCTCCGAGTTGGAGTACCACTGTGAATTGGCAGTTCTCCCACTTGACAAACTCGCAGTTCGCCCACCTCATTTAGAAGCCGGGAACCACCACGTTTTCAACACAGGCGCCCCAGCTGGCCCTGGCACAAGGAACATTTCACTGGCGCCCATCGTAGTCTCAGAAGGCCTGATCTCTTTCGAGTGGACCCTCTGACCTATTGTCTCTACCACGGCCCCTGGACAAGACATGGGGGCCACACAGCCAACCCGCCTGCACATGAGGGCCATATATCATGTGTATTTTAGAAGCAAACCTCTGCTTTGGGAGTTCACTTCTGAACTTTATAACAATCCCTGCTCATCTGGTAGTGACCTCCAAATTCAGTGGGTGACCCTCTTTTGATTCAAGGATTACAAGTTGTGACCCTGGGAGGATCTCTATTAGTGTTGGAAGAGGCGGAAGAGGTGTGGCGCAGCGGCCAGGGTGCCTGACTCCAGACCACAGGGTTCACGGTTCGATCCCTGGGGACAGGTGAACCCAGCACCATGTGACTCTGGGCAATAGCTCGCTTAATCTTCCCGACGACCCCCAGCGCCTTGACACCCTTGGATAATTGTACGCTTTACAAATACTGGATTTCATTATTATTTTTTTAGGACTCAGAATCTCCCTTCTTTCACCCATACCCGGCCATGGATATTTCAGCAGGCTTATCATCTAAAAAGCGCACGGGGAAAATATAAATGGTGCTGCTGTTTAAATGCACAACTAGCAATTGCAATACAAACGGAAACTCATTTCCACCTGCATTGGACTGATAAGACAGGCCTCGGAAAATCATGACCATTTTACCAGACCTGCAGGTCTAGTGGCCTGAATAATCTCCTCCATCGAACTGTAATGCACCTGGCCCATGAACCGGTCTCAAATTGTGTGATCCTAGGCACATTTTTGATTTCACCGATATGCCTTTTTCTTGATTATCACACGAGAGCACCTTCAAAAGTGTGACTTCAGCATGTCTGCTGTACAAAAACTCTTTTGTTTGATTTAATACACTAAACTGCTCCATCTTTTGTAAAAATTCAGCCCACATACAGTGTGCACAGGACGCCTGACTTGTCTCTTAATTCACTAACAGCATTGTCATCAGGGCGGAGACAGGAATGTTTCTCAGTTCATGTTTAAAAACTCATTTTCAATAAATATGTAACGAATGCATAATGTGGCATCTCACTGTCGATTACAGCTTGACCATTTCTATTGAAATGGCCAAAAAGTTTCCCACTAACATTCAGGTTTGCTGAAAAAACTATGTAGCATACAAATGAAATCAGGTTTCAGCAAATATTTATAATTTGCATTTCACCAAGTAATGTGGTCTGTTTTTTTTTATCCTCTTCATCTTTCTTTCCATCTCACTTCAGAATTTAAAAATTGCTTTCCTCTCTGAAATATATTTTGAAATATTTGTGCAGTTAATTTACAAGCTATTTAAATACTGTACTCATTTCATCCCCCTCTACCCCAGGAGGATTGACAGACTGTACGGGTCACTTTACTTTCTCTGACTGGACAGTTAGAGGATTTTGTAAACACCAATCACCAGGAAAAAAAAAAAGCTGCAGTTTGTAGAAAAATATAAACTGACATTTGACCTCTGTCTTTGAACTCACAGCAAATGTGACAAGATAAAAAAGATTTAAAAACCTCTTTATTGCTCATTCCATTTCAGAATGAATAGAACCCCCTTCATTGCCAGCTTGATCTCTCTGACCAGACTGGGCCAGAAGGCCCTAAAAACTCACCCTATTTCTCAAGGCCTGTAAGGCAACACATAATGCAAACAATAAGGAGGGGCTTATTGGTGTTACTGCCCTATGCAGTGGCGGCTGACATGTTAGGAGGGTGGTCAGGCGGGTGGGAACAAAAATAAAAAATAAATAAAAAAATCCTTCCACTTACCATCTTCCTGGCGCAAAGTCCTCCTCCTCGCTCGGGCCTTCTCTCGGGCGGGCAGGCGGGCTCCAGGAAACTGCAGGAACCAATCCTGCTGCTGCTCTCATGCTGCATGAGAGCCGCGTCAGGATTGGAGGGAGCGTCCTCTCTCGCCGCTCCTGAGGGCACTGGAGCCCGATGCTGTCTTCAATCCAGCTGGGTTAAAGAGGTTTAAACTGCGCATGTCTGGCTGGCCGTCACAAGATGACTTGAATCTTTGGTTCCAGACAAGCCACTGACCTCCTCATACAAGACAGATCCTAAATACGGATTGTTTACTATTTTTGGGCCTGAGAACTGCTTGAGTTCCATAGCTGCTATTACACTTCCATTTTCTACAGGTCCATTCCTTTGATACAGGACACCTTACATGGATTCTCCTTTCCTTCTTCAGATTGAAGGACATCTGCACCCACACTCCTCCCACTACCACTCTAGAGTCACAAGATGACCGGCCAAAAAGACATACCCACTCTAAACCTAAGTGCCCTGCCTATCACTGATTTCTGCTGCTGCCTGACTGGCCGCAGCAGAAATCAGAAAGCCCCGTCCTGACACTCGGCTCGGGACGGGTCTCAAAAAATAAGATGGTAATAAATTAACTTTATCACCATTTCATTTTTCTATCTTTGGGGGTAATTTTTTTGTGGGGCGACGCTCCTCCGCCTTAATGGAGCAGCCGTCCCTGGCCCTACGATTTGTGTTACCAGCCCATTGAAACTGATTTACTCCCACAAACTGGAATTACAAGAGTAGGCACATTGATGTCCCAGGACTTAAAGATGCCTCTAGAGTGGTAGTGGGAGGAGTGTGGGTGCAGATGTCCTTCAATCTGAAGAAGGAAAGGAGAATCGATGTAAGGTGTCCTGTATCAAAGGAATGGACCTGTAGAAAATGGAAGTGTAATAGCAGCTATGGAACTCAAGCAGTTCTCAGGCCCAAAAATAGTAAACAATCCGTATTTAGGATCTGTCTTGTATGAGGAGGTCAGTGGCTTGTCTGGAACCAAAGATTCAAGTGGAAAGACTCACAGAGAATCTCCAAGAAAGGAAAGCCGTCTTGTGAATGTTGAATGGTATTCCTGCCAACCTTGGCCGCATTAGATAGGAACCCAGTTAATTCACACATACTGAGCTCTGAAATTACGCTCACAGTTTACGACTACAGCATTTGAACTAACTTCAATTCACGCTCATTCACGTTCATTCTGCTCCATAAACGTCACCTCAAAATTACATATACTTCATCTCACCGGTTCACACTCTACGTCCCAGGGGTCTCTGAGCATCATCCTACAGCTCCCTGGGCTTTTTCAGACAGTTCCATAGACCTCATCTGAGTGCTATGAAAACTCCCTCTCATAGCTCCCAGGCTTCACCTCTCGGCTATATGGAATTCATCCGACTGTCCACAACATTATCCTAGGCTTTCTCTGATGACTCCTGTGAGTCGATGCAACACACAGATGCATGGTCTGTGTCTCATTGCTCCAGATATTGTCTCATTGTCCCATAGGCTACATCTCAACGCTATATAGACGTCATCTCATTGCTCCATTGGCTCCCTCTAATCGTTGTGTTGACTTTATCCCATAGGCCTTCATCACATAGCTCCATAGGATTCTTCTCATGGCGTCATGGCCTGTGTCTCATTGCTCCATAGATATTGTCTCATTGTTCCATAGGGGCCATCTCATTGACACATAGGCTCCATCTCTTTTCTCCATAGACTTCATCTCTTCACTCCATAGGTCCCATATAATATCAGTGTAGACTTTATCTAATAGCACCTTTGACTTCATTGCACAGCGCCATAGAATGAATCTCATGGCTCCCTTGTCTGTGTCTCATTGCTCCAGATATTGTCTCATTGTTCCATAGACTACATCTCAACGCTATATAGGCTTCATCTTTTTGCTCCATAGTCTTCATCTCATCATTCCATAGACTCCCTCTAATCGTTGTGTAGACTTTATCCCTAAGGCCTTCATCACATTGCTCCATAGAATTCATCTCATGGCCCCAGGGTCTGTGTCTCATTACTCCCTAGATATTGTCTCATTGTTCCATAGACTACATCTCAATGCTATATAGGCTTCATCTCATTGCTCCATAGACTTCATTTTATCACTCCTTGGGCTCCCTCTAATCATTGTGTTGACTTTATCCCTAAAGCCTTCATCACCTAGCTCCATAGGATTCATCTCATGGCTCCATGGTCTGTGTCTCATTGCTCCAGATATTGTCTCATTGTTCCATAGGGACCATCTCAATGCTATATAGGCGTCATCTCATTGCTCCATAGACTTCATCTCATCACTCCATGGGCTCCTTCTAATCATTGTGTTGACTTTATCCCTAAGGCCTTCATCACATAGCTCCATAGGATTCATCTCATGGCTCCATGGCCTGTGTCTCATTGCTCCAGATATTGTCTCATTGTTCCATAGAATACATCTCAATGCTATATAGGCTTCATTTCATTGCTCCATAGACTTCATCTCATCACTCCATAGGCTCCCTCTAATCGTTGTGTAGACTTTATCCTGCAGGCCTTCATCACATAGCTCCATATAATTCATCTCATGGCTCCATGGTCTGTGTCTCATTTCAGCATAAATGTTATCCCATTGGCTCTTGCTACTGAACTTTTACTCTCACCCCCTGACCTCCACAGACACATCCTTGCACTACAGCATTGGTGATGCTGTGACTCATCTCAAACCTCTTTCTACTATTCTTTTCAATGCACTACCCTATTTTTCACCCTATACCTCTATCAATATATCCTCTACCTCCACTCTCTCATTCATTCCAGACCCCATACCACTACTATGATCCCCCAAATAGCCCTTTCTAGACTCTGCCTTACTCCACCCCTCCTTGCATTATCTCATAACTCTTTTACGATTCCGATCCCCAAAACAAATCTTTCTAAACCCTTCCCTCTGACTTTTCCCCCTCTACCCCCTTTTACTCATCCCAATCCTCCTCCTACCCGCTATGAGCTCCAAAAACCAAAATAAAAAGATTTCTAAATCCTTCCCTCTTCTATTTCTCCACTATCCTTTTCAATTCAAATACGACTAACATGTCCACTGCTCAAATTAATTTGATATTTCACAAATACTAATTCACCACTGATCCTTTATGGGTTCCGGAGTAGTGTGCCTCTCGCCGACAAAGCGCTTCAAAACCCAATCGGTGGTAGCGTTATATAAATGCAAACCTTTTTCCCTCTTCTACCTATCCGCTATCCTTCTTAATCCAAACAACTGACTAACCAATCCACCCCTCAAATTTCTTTTATATTTCACTATACTAATTCACCACTAATCCTTTATGGGTTCCGGAGTAGCATGCTACTCGCCGAAAAAGTGCTTCGATGTCTTGTCAGGGGTAGTAAGTGCTATATAAATCCAATTACAATTACAATACATTTTGCAGAGGAGAGGATCTCTGCACAAGCTGCAGGCATGCATCCACCAGGGTGAATGCCCCATTACTAATCTTCATTCCCCGATTAAGGTCCTCCTCGTCCCAGTCATGTCAATATGAAGCAGTCCCGCCTCCCGACAACAGTTGGCAGGACTGCTTCATATTATAATGACTGAGCGGAGGAGGACCTATGAGGGGGTAACTGTAAGGAATGTGGGGATTTTGGCAGAAATCAAATGAGTGCACCTGTGGCGGTGGGTCAGGGACAGGCAGGACACGTAAGCGTTGTAAACGAGGTTTTATTGGAACATAACGTTTCCGTAAGCGACTTGTCAGTCTCTCTCTTGGCCACACTGCAGGATCCGTGGTTGCTCGCTGTAGGAGGTCTTCCTGGGGGGCAGGGGTCTGGCTCTCTCCGCCTTCGGTCGTATCGTAGGGAGGGTCCCGGGGTTCTTCCCTGATTGCTCCGGCCCAGGAAGGAAGAGACAAGAGGACAAGTATCAGATTACCGGGTCTAGTATGCCGTACAACCTATGACCGGGACCGGGGAGTGAGGATACACCCTAGTAAGTGCTCGTACCGAACTGTATGATGGGATGTGTAGTGCAGTATTACGCAATAGGATAGGGTAACAGGGGATATTTCCAACACGGGGCACAGATTTATTTAGGGGGATTTTCCCCTCTTGCCCACCACCCCGCTACGCGGCTCCGTACCTGTCCTAGCCACGCTCCTCCCCTGGGAACGTGGCTGGGCGATCCGCGGTGTACCGGGCCTCCTGGCCGACTCTCCCTCTCCTCTCGTAGTTTTCTCTCGTCCACCTCGAGATCCTCCGTCGCCTCTCGCTCTCCTCCGATGCTTGCTTCTCTCCGTCTCCACTCTGCTACCTCACTCGAACCACCTCTGCTCCACTCGTCTGCTTCACTCCTCCAGGAAACGCCGTTCGCCTCTTCTGTGGCTCTTCCGCCTTTTGACGTTCCTGCGTCCCACGGGGGCGTGTCTCTTGCTCCGTCCGAACTTTTCTTAAAGGGCTCCGCTTCGTCCCAGCTCCTTCTCTCGCTTTCCGTGTCTGACCTCCACTCGTTCTGCTGTGAGGGGAGAAAAGGGGGTGAGTCCGGCATATGTGTCCACCATTCAGTGAGTCCCTTAGGGTCCGTCTGTCCCGCACCGTCACAGCACCCTTGTGTCTCCAAAAGATATGGACTGTTCCCATGAGGCACATGGTCAAGACTGATTTGCATATTGCGGGGTTCAAACTGGAATGGCCTGGTGAGCAAACAAAACAATGGATTTAGGCCCAGATCTCTGAACTGGGGTGAATGTATGACATTGTTCTGCATTCTGTCCATCAATTGTTCTTTTTGCATTTGTTACCCCGAGTGGGATGGGTATGCCCAGACGTGCGTCCTGTGCTCTCCATACCACTGGAGTTAAGCTATTCTGGCTGATGAGGGGTGAAACCCTGAAACCGGTCCTAAGATGCTTGTTTCCAGTCCTGGGAGGACCTGGCCTGGCAGTTCGGGCTGGACTGTTCCCATGAGGCACAGGGTCAAACTGATTTGCATATGGATGGGTCCAAACTGGAACGGCATGGTGAGCAAAAAAAACCGATGGATTTAGGCCCAGCTCTCTGTACTGGGGTGAATGTATGACATTGTTCTACATTCTGTCTATCAATTGTTCTTTGTCCATAGCCCACATGTCACTCCAGCTGGTGGCAACTTCTTTTAACATACATTGCCTTGCAGCTTTAAGCCCCCACATGATGTCTCACCGAGCAAAATGCTGAGGATAGAGAGGTAAAAAAAGAAAAGCTGGTGTGATAATTACAACCTTCCCTTAACTATTGAGAATAGCAGATTTATTTTGGCATGTGTCTCTCTCCTCATTGTTTCAAAAATAGAAAAACTGACAACTGAAATTTCATTGTTTTGCGATCACTCGCTCCAAACAGCGCAGCTAATTTCTGCCACGACCTGCAGTGTTGACAGGCTCGGCACTTGACTGCAGAGCCTTAAAAGTGTAATTCTTAACAAGAAACCAAGGGGCATATTTACATGAAGATGGCGCAGCGATGAAAGGATTTTTGCTGCGCCGAGCAGCGTCATTTTCAAAACACAAGGATGTGCCTTAATAACAAGAATACAGCACATCTCTGTGCTCATGCTGGCGCTAAAAAAGCGTCCTAGCGCCAACGCAGGCACCCTTGCACCATGGTGCAAGGGTGCCTGCGTTCTAGGGATGATTGTGTTTGTGCAGGAAGGGACACCTTCCTGCACAAAAACAATCAGTAACAGTGTTTTGCTCCTTCTATGTGTGCTGCAGAATGCAGCGCACATGTAGCAAACAATGACGAGAAATACAAATATTTCTCCTCGTTGTGCCATATTAACCCCTCCTTTTGAAAGGCGTTAGTTTCTGGCGTTGCCTCAGATTTACAGATCCTTGTGAAAAACTGGAGCAGTGTCAAAAAGCAATGGATGTTCCTGGGAAAGCCAGCAGCAACACCAATTACATGCCCCTTTGCCACAGAAAACTGCCACGCAAAGAGGTTTAGCGGAGCCTTGTAAATATGGGCTAACATAGCGCACCATTGGAGCATCAAAAAAAGTGACGCTCCAGTGGCACTAGGGGCTTGTAACAATGACCCAAAGGCACGCGTGGCGCCATTTTCATGTAAATATGCCCCCAAGTTATGGCCACCCATGAATGGCACGTGTGGCTCATGCATTAAGGTCATTTCACCAAAGGCGCCCCTCTGACGACATGGAAGGAAGCACCGTATAGTCAAGTACTAGAATGTCGTACTTCCGGTGACCGTCTCGGGCAGATGAGGTGATCAGAACCTTGTTGTTGGGAGGCGGTAAACCCCATAGGAGGTACGTACTAGTCATTGAGAGGCATTTGAAGATCTCTGTGAGCTGTTATCTTCAATAGAACTCAAGGTCGGTGTTACCATCAATGAACGGTTGTTTGTGGCAAAAAGTATGGGAACTGTTTTTATAACATTTAAAACAAGCATTTGCAATGCAATAGGTCTCACATTTACGCAAGTTTGAGCTATTGCCATTGTAAATGACAATGCCTATTATTTATGTTTGGGTTTTTAAAACATAACTAAAAGGTATTGTCATTTACAATGCTAATAGCTTAAACTCTTGCAAATGCGAGACCTATTGCATTGCAAATGCTTGTTAAATTACTCTGGCTGCTCCTAGAAGGGACCTCCTTTTTTCTCCCCGTTTTGTTTTAAATTGGTTATGTGCAGTTTATAATTGGTGTCAGCTTGTGGTGCGGTAGCTCACAAGTGAAAGTTGAGCAGAGTTATGTGGGATGTCTGCTGTTGCATTGCTTGCGCCACTCCTGAGTTGTAAAAGAAACACCACAGCTAGTTGTGATAAAGTGTTTTCCTATTTGACTGAAAGGTGCGGGAAATGAAAGTTAGCATCGAGGCCGGAAAGATACACAATACTGGATGGAACATGAGGCACTCAAATGTAAATACAATTCCAGAGGTTTGCATTCATGTGTGTACTGCTTGTGTTTAAGCCATATCACTGGGAGTAATGTACGCTTCCTCGACAGCTCTCGCAACAAGCAGCGTCCCGCCAATGGCGCACGCAAAGTGGCGCTATTGCAGGAAAGCATGTAGTGTCTGCAGAAGGAGAAACTCATTGAAGTAAATAGTGCTCACAGACTAAAAAAGACCTACCGTGTAACAAACGAAGTAAAAGGTCCAGTCATTATGGGAGGTAACAAATGCAGACAAGGCGGTACCAAGGAGGGACTAACAAGCCTAATAAGGACTCGGAAGCCAGCGTTTACGGAGGACAGTGACACAGCCAATTAAAAATATGGGCGGAGAGTGGGCGGGGCTTCAAAGCCATACTCCACTACTGCATGCCGTGCTGCAGCGCATGCACTGCCCAGGCTCGAACTAAAAAGCTTGGAAATGCCGTTCCCATTAGATCCTGTCCACTTCTACCTCTAATTCGAACGCACTCAGGAGAGTTCCGGCTGTAATAGGCCAGGCACCAAATTACCTGTGTTTAAATCAAAATAAACAAGAGTTATGAATGTCATTCTGGGTCAGTGTTTACTGAAACAATCAACTGGCGACGAGGCTGTTTCTGAGCCCTCACATGATTCATTGAATTGAGTAAGGCGTCTACATGTAAATTTAGTGAGTTCTTGCATACCTGTCAAACCATTCGCCCAAAAATACTGTTGAAGTTAGGCATTTATTAGGGTGATCCTAGGTTGTAGATGCGTCTCTTAGTGTCAACCACCTCAAAATGAAGCTGCTGATGGGTGGCTGTGATGTGACTGTCTAGATGCCCTGGTCTTTGGTATGTCACGGCAAGTCGATGTTGTTGAGCACAGAACTGGGACTCCAGGTGGGCTTGATGGGTGCAGCACATTTAGGCCATGGGCTTCAAGGAGAAAGCATGCAGAAGGTGCCTCTTGCTGTACTGTGTGGTTACGACATGCAGAATATTGGTTTGGCACTTTACGACATTGAGGCTGACGCAAATGAGGACATGAAGCACAACACGACCATATATTACTTGTCTCATGAATCCAGGCTGGAAACGGCTCTGGCCGGATTACATGCCCCACACAATCCCCGCTGAAAATTGCAAATGACCATAGAGTGGGAAAAGTAAAGGATTCTGAGTTTACGCCTCCCAAAATGGGGAATTAAATTTAGTTTCCACAGGAATTCATCGGTCCGGAGGAGCTCATACCTGGATGGCATACAAATCGCATGGACAACCTCCGACATGAATATTCTGGAGACAGTCGTGGTACAGTGTGTCCAAAAAAGGACTCCTGGTCAATGATCAAACCAACCCAGGTGAGATTTAGTGGGCTCGCATAATTTTTAAAAAGTCCCCTGCGGAGACGTGGAAGTGCAACGGCTGCAGGTAAAGTGGTCACAGTTGGAGAATATGTCAATCACCTGGGTTAGTGGCAAAGAGCAACTTGGCTAGTCGTCCTCGGGTATTCCAAACATAATCCAAATACACAAATGGTGATGCACTGCAAAGTTAGTCAATTTATATATAACTCCAATCCAATGCGTCTTTATTTTCAGTTTTTTTAATTGGTGATAAGGAAAAAACAGCCAACGCGTTTCGGTCACCGTACGTGAACTTGGTCAGGGAATTGGAAGTTATGCATCGGTCAGGTATAATCTTCACCCAATATCAATTCAATCTAAAAAATAAAGCCTTTAGCCAATAAAGACAAGCTGTGTGAACAACATCATGGAATTCTAGAGGTGCAGGACACAAAATGAAGATGTCTGAGGGGGAGGCCTATTAGGCGACCCCGGCTGAATGACTAAAAACAGCAGGATTCATGATGATCCATTGTGTAATTAAGAGATTGAATTGATATCGGGTGAAGACTCCTGACCGATGCACAACTTCAAATGCCCTGACAAAGTTCATTTATGGTGAACGAAACGCGTTGGCTGTTTTCTCCATATTACCAATGAAAATAAAAATATAAAGACGCATTCGAATACACACAATTTGGATTGGACTTATATATAAATGGACTCTGTCTTTGCGTGCATCACCATTTGTGTATTTGGATTATGTTTGACCATCTGGTTGCACCTTGGGAGCGGCAGGTGCTCGGTTAGGTGCACGCAGTAAAATTCTAAATGTTGATAAACCGGGAGATGGGGGGGGGGGTGCAACACGAAGAGTATCTCGCTGCTCTGTTGTGTGTATGATCCCAACATACCCAGATGGTCACAACCCGTCAGGGCAGAGAGGTGTGAGATGGCCTGGCTGGGCCGTGTCTCTCTCTCTGCACCTTGTCAGATGCACACAAGAGTGAAACAGAGACCCTGAAGCGGGTAAAGCCAAGACCTTGGAGGGCAAGGCATGCAGGAAGAGGCCACTGACAAGAAACACTAGGCAGGCCACATGGTCAGCTAGTCAAATGATGAGTGGACCCTATCAAATCAAAACACGCGGATAAAATGGTTAGCATTTGTCACCTCCACGGTAAGGACTGCACGCAGAAATCACGCACTGCACCCACCACCCCCTCTCCCACCCACACACCCCGGAGGTTCCCTCACGTGCGCACACGGAGAGCCGCAGGCACGGTGCGGGAGCCCCACCCCCCAAGCTGAGCCCCAGTATTGTGTTCCCACTGGGACACCGTCCAGCCGGGCTTCGGGAGAGGAAAGGCATCGCCATGGCAACCTGCACATGCCCCGGCTGATACTCCGCGAGAAACTCATTAGGAATGCGTGTGTCTGTTTACTGTTGTGACAGCTCGGAGTGGCGATATTACAGAGTGACTCACCGGGCTCCAGTCAGCAGCGGGCCACATGGCACGGGAGCTGGAGTCGTGTATGTGGGGCCATCATTACACAGGGTTTGGGGAGGGTACATGTGTATCTCGCTGTTAGACAGCGGAAGACCAAATTATGCGGCATGACTGGCCAAATTATGCGGCTAGGCATGGTAAATCATGTGACCTAATGCTCTACATTTTGTGATAGTATTCATCATTTTGTCCGTATTTTCACGTGTTAAAACTGTCTGGGCAAAGCCTGCATCTCATTAGTATCAGTTTAACATCCAGAGCCAGTAAAAGGCAACCGAAGGATGACCAGTCAACTTTTGCATAGGGCCTTCCAATGTGCGGCAACACGGGTCGCCGCCATTTTAGTAGCTTTTGATCTCTTTGAGCTACAAACAATTTTTTTCTGTTAAAATCAGAAGATTACAACAGTTGATTGATTATGCGGCAAACGTGGCAAATCCATATGAACGCGTAAAACGCCTCAGACGCATCATTCCAGTGGCCCTGCTCTTAGGTCATCCTCCAAGGCCACCGAATGTCTTTACAAAAGGAAGGTGGTCCCCTGCCAGTCTATGCTGAGGTCAAATGAGGCTGGAGTGAGGATGGGCGTTGGAGACGAAGGGTTTCTGTGTAAACCGGCTCGCTGTCAGTGGGAGAGCCATGACTCCATGGGCGCTATCCTGTCCTCCCTATGGCATCTGACGTGATATTTTCTATGCACTAGAGTAACCCATCAGCCATCTTCCTCTTAAACCAGATTTACAGGTGGGCTTGGATCACAAATATGTTGCACTGTGGTCCATTTTCACTAGTGACTGGTGATCCTTGAAAGGAGTGACCCTAAATGCACGCCCCGAATTGCACTAAGCGAGTCCCACTGCCTTAATAGGGTTTGTAGGGAATCCCACCCCCTCAGAAATCTTTTGAAAAATGCACCCAAATTAGGAATCCTACAGTAGTATTTTCAGACATGTTTGCTGAAAAGCCAAATATCTCAAGGGGTATGCATGGGGTTCCAAAATGTTACTTGTGTGCTAAGTAAGGCTGGCCCTACTCAGAGGAGTGGGGGTTCACTCGCCCCAAGGAAAGCTTGAGAAAAAAGTGGCAAAACACAGTATATTATTTCAGCACAATTAGTGATACAAACAGTTATTTTTCGTGGCATCTTTATCAGCTTCTCCATTTTTATGTCATTTCATTCTTGGAATCGGCATAGTAGGAACATAAAAAGTTCACACGTCTCACAACCTGCAGAGCATGACCTGTTTACTGGCCGAAGCAAGCATCGGGCATGCTCTGGACACACATATGCAACATGTTAAGGTGGCATGAAAAGATTAAGAGATCTTTATCTTTGTGTCAACCTTGAACAGTGTGTCTTCCATGCCACTGCAGTAGAATCTTTGGGGTACCGGATTAGCCCTCAGTAAACAAAGCTGAATAACAGGAATTTTTCAAGTAATTATTAATTGTGCACCCCTCCTTCTGTAAATGCCATGCAGAGCTACTTAGATTTTTCTAACTTGTATAAGAGCTGTATCTGTCAGTTTTCTGAGAAAGTTAGACCTATTACCAAACTTCTTTGCAAAGAAGTTACCTTCACTTGATCCAAAGAAGCTGGTCAAGCTTCCTGTTTCCCTAAAAAAACATTTTTCTTGTGCCTCTATATTATTCAACATCCAAATATTGAGTTTCCATTCTCTGGAGAGGCAGTTGCATAATACCATGCACAGGGGGTTCTGTACCAGAGAAATGCAGTCACTGGACAAGTGCATCCAGGGACTTCTTTTTCTCTGAATTATTTGCCTGTAGAGTAGGGGTGGGTGGAACTTGCGGAGTTTCACTCTGCGGAGGTACATCACAGTTTCTGTAGATGCGCTGCTTGTGCTGATTTTTAGTGCCGGGAGTTTGTTCCGCGCTGCAAAATTAGTGCGAATGGCACCAAGCGGTGCACCAGTGTGTGCTGCTTCTTTGCTGTCGCTCGTGTAGATTTGTACTCAAAGGGCAGCTTCCTCACTGCAAATGGTCGCAACCACCCACGCTAAGAAAATATTGTCAGGTGCCGTTCTAGAGCCCAAACATTGCACTACGGGACGCCAATTCACTCTCGCCAACTGAACATTGGTGAGCTGCACGCGAGTAAAAACTCCACCACGCAGCAGTTGGCGGAGTTTTGCCTGAACTCTGCATTACAAGCACAACACGGAGTTGGCAAAACTCTGCAAACACTGCTGGCGGAGCAGAATGTATCGCCCACTCCTGCAGCACAGTTGACTTACACAAGTACAGATACATTACAGATACAAGACTTTTAGCAATCAAGCTATCTTTGAAGAATGAAGATGCTTTATTTGGAGGCAAGCATAAAAGAGAGAGGTAAACATCGACCACAGAAACTTACGGGGGCAGATTTACAAGCCCCTTGCGACTTTTACATCGCTGTTGCGTCACTTTTGTGACACAGCGGCATCGTAACCAATGCCCCACATTACGACACATTTACAACGTGACGCATCTAGGGAGATGCATCACGTTGTAAAGCTCTGCGCTACATTATACCTGCGTCAGTTATAATGTATGCAGGGAGGGCCTTCGGACGCAAGAAAGCCTCATAAAAGTGAAGCAGTGAAATCTACAAGATTTGACAGAGTCACTTTTATGACGCCACTGCGTCAAAACCTTACGCTTGCTTGAAGAAGGCGTAAGGAGTGACGCAGCATAATGGAAATAGGCATTCTTGAGCATTGCTGGAGTTGCGTCATGCTTGCAGCACGACTCCAGCAATGCATTGCCTTTGCACCAATAGATGCGTCACGCATCTGTCAATCCTTGCGCCACAGTGTGCCGCATTGTAAATGCGACACATTCATGGTGGCGCAAGGTTTTTTTTGAGTGACGCAAATTAACTGGCGCATCTCTGCTGATATGCAGAGATGCGTCCGTTTTTGTAAATCGGCCCCACAGTTTTTAAAGTCTTTCAGAGCACTGATGGGCAGCAAAGAAGCACGTTGTTCTATTCTGAGTAGGACTTTGTTATGAATTACAAACCTGGTCCCCACAATGGTAAGGCAGATGCCTTAAACCTTTTGTTTAAACCTGGAAAAGAGAGTGATATTATTGGTGAACACGGATGAACTTTGCCAGCTGAAACTCCTTGGTCCCTTGAACAATAACCAGGCCTTCCTAAACAAAGTAAGTACAGAAGTACAGTCTGTTGACAAAGAAGCTCGGCTGACAGAAAAGGAAGGCAGAATGTAGGAACATAGGTTATTATAAGAAAGGAAAGTTGTGTAGCTTCCTTCAGCACCACTGAGATAACACGCTATCAGCTCACTTCATGACTCTAAGACAACTGGAAATCCTGCCTGAAATATCTAAAACAATAGCTGCCATTAAAAAGGACTTTTGGTGACAATCATTGTCTACAGATGATAAGCAGTCTGTGCAGACCTTTGCTGTATATATGCTGTATTTGCCCAAATGAAGAGTTTGGCATGGTGAAGGCGAGCCAATGGAAAGCCCGTCTGCTCCCATTCAAGCCGCGTCCACTCCCAGGACCAGAACCCTTGGTCCTACTCTGACCTACCGAAGCCTTAGCCACAACTCTGCGACAGTACTCCATGCTCTGAACACTGGATAATCGTCCGACCGAGGTCCATGTGCTTCGACCGCCTACACCGAAGGAGTGTTCTCCTTCACTGCCTGCTGCTTGTCCAGTGCACTCCATCTCGCCTCACCCACCCTGCTCACTCCATACCCCACACTCATGACCACACCCTGCACAACATCACCATGCTCTCTAATGACCTCCCCCCTACTTGGCTCCTTCTTGACACCCCCTCACTCATCAGACACAGTATCAGAGTCTAGGATCTCCTACATGACCGCTACCCAGACCTTCTCTTCTTTACTAAGACTTCACTCAAACCAACATCGACGCCGATATCTCAGTCGCCGCTTCTCCCCCGGCTTCAAGATTGCAAGGCAGGATAGAACCTGCAAGCCTGCCAGTGGCTTAGCCATCATCTACAAAGTCAACATCCACTGCTCCATCACGTCGGCTCACTCCAGCAACCAAATGTAACACTACCTTGGGAGGGGCCCTTCTATACCGTCTTCACAGAGTCAGATCCAACTTTGGAAACGCCATTGTGGACCACATTGCCCACTGGTGCTCAACTTCCGCACCATCATCCTCCTCGGCGATCTCAGCTTTCATCTGGAGGACCACTTTGACTCAAACACCATAAACCTCCCAGAAAGCATGAACACACTTGAACTCAACCATAGAGTTCAAGACCCCACCCACACCTTCAGACATCTCCTCAACCCATTTTTATCAAATTTCCAGACAATATGGTGGAGAAGCCCACCTGTCTTACCTGCACTGACCACTTCCTCGTCCACCCTGACCTGAACCCCACACTAACGAAGACTCTCACCCACCAAAGGCACCCGCCGCACCGGGAACATTATTCATGTGGAAACCTAGACCTCAGAATTCCAGAATCAGAGGCCACTTCAACTAGATGACTCCTCGCTATCCTTCACCAACTTCAATGCCTGTAGCACCTCCTGCATGGACACCCTGTCCCGCTAAAGGCGTTCCCCACTCTTCAGACTAAACCACGGACTACACCAATTGATTTACAGGAGAGTTATGACTCTCCAAATGCCATTGCAAATAAACTAACCCACCAATGTAGACACAACCACAATTACATCAATATAAATACCTACAGATCATCCCTCTGGCTATACCAGCAGTGATTCAAGTTCACCAAGCGCACTGGTATGACCGATCCAATTGACAACAGCTCAAACAACTCTAAAGAAATACTCACCATAGGGAAGGAATTCACCTTGTCTGCCGCCAGCTCCATGACCATCACCCCATACAGGATCTATGCGCACAACTCTTCAACTCCTTCAGCAACAAAATCAGTACCATATACAACAACTTTGCTCCCCATCTGCACCTATACAACCTCGCTGCACTCCAAGTCAATGAGACAAGAACCCTAGAATCCACTTTGAGTTGCTGGCCCCCATCACCTCCATGGAAACTGTCAACACCATGTGCTCGATCCGCTCAAGAGCCCCATCGGAACCATAAACCACATTTCATCTTCACTAAAAGACTCAGCCTCATCTGTGAGGCGTCATCCAGATATTCATTGACTCCCCTCATCAATGCCACCTTCCAGGATGCCTGGAAACACACCACCATACTACCTCTGGTGAAGAAACCTTCTGCCAACTGAAAGCTTTAGCCAACTACAAAACAATCTGCTTGCTACCCTACCTGGCAAAAGTCTTGAAGAAACTCATCAACAAAAGACTAGCTGATCAACTCAGTGTAAACCACCTGTAGGACCCATCACAGTCTGTATTCAGACCCAACCACAGCACCAAGACCACCCTCATCACCACCACTGATGACACCCGTCTCATCCTGGACAGAGGAGACATGGCAGTACTCATTCTTCTTGGCCTCTCCGCCACCTTCGACACCATCTAGCACCACATGCTCCTCCAGCGAGTCCATGAAACCAGTGTATGCAGACTCAGCCTCTGGTAGATCAGCTGCTTCCTTGCCAGAAGCACTCAGTCCATCAGTCTACCTCCTTACACCTGTTCTACATCCGACCTGTTGAGCGGATTCCACCAAGGAACCTCGCACAATACTACACTCTTCAATGTTTACATGGCTCCGATCGCCAACATCATCCGAGCCCATGGCCTCATTATCATCTCATGCACCAATGACACCCAACTCATCCTCTCCAACAACATCATGAAGATCAATTGTCTAAAGCTCAACTGTGACAAGACGGAAGAAGTGGTACTCTTAGGGAAAGAGACCTTGCTCTGGACCTCACCCTGGTGGCCATCCAAACTAGGTCCAACACCTAACCCATCGAACCGAACCAGAAACTTAGGAATTGCAATCAACAACCAAGTCTTGCTCATCAGCCAGATCAGCTCACTCACCCACCACTTCCTGCTTCTACAACCTCAAGGTCCTCAGAATAATCTTCATGGTGGCTTCACTCCTTAAGAACTGTCAAACAGGCCCTGATCATTGGCAAGATGGACTACTGCAATACGCTCTGCATTGGCATCACTGCGCAGCTCACCAAGAGACTCCAGGTTATTCAAAATACAGCAGCCAGGCTCCACCTCGCACTCACATCACCACTCATCTCAAAAACCTCCCCTGGCACCTCAAAAGCACATACAAAGCACTCCGCAACCAAGGCTCCACATAGCTGAACAGCCGCATCCACTTCCAAACTCCATCCAGAAACCATTGCTCGGCCAGCCTCCTACTCGCGCACGTCCCCTTCGTATGACGAGCCAGAGCTGGTGGGCATGCATTTACATACCTGGTTTCTAAAGCCTGGACCTCCCCCGCACATCAGAGCCACCAGCCCAGTCACATAATTTCACAAGAAACTCAAAACCTGGCTCTTCCAGTAAACAAACTCCCAGGCAGGGCATTACCTCCTTCTCCAGGCACCAGGATACCCTCACGGGTGAAATATGTGCCATACAAATGCTTTTTTAACATAACGTAACTTAACATACCACAACACAACATAGCATAACAACACATTAAAGCAAAGAAGTTACTGTCATTCTGGTAATTGTGTTGTTGTATTGCCTGTGTTGTCCTCTTCTGAAGAGTATGGACACATTTTTGCATATGATATTGTTTGATTACATGGCGTGCCACAAATGTTGATAAGAGACGGATGTTCTCAATTCATCTGAAAATTCTGGACTGCATTATATACACAGTCGGACATGGAAATGCGTCTGTCCACCAGTTCTCTACTAGCTATCTCCTTTTTGTCATCCTCAAACAGATGGCAGACAGAACGATTGAATCAGTCTGTTGAACAATATTTAAGGTATCAAACATTATTATAAGGAAAGGATGAGAGAAATAAGATATGGGTAGCAGAATTAACCCATAATAATGGGGAGCATTTTCCTACAGGGATGTCATCTTTTTCTGTGTGTATGACCATCAACCTATAGGATTGCCATTAGATCTACGTTCAGCTATATGTTTTCCACAGGAACACTAAACTGAGCACCAGAGAATCTAAAAGTCTGAAGAAGAGTGTTTACAAAAAGCCAAGGCCACTTATAAGGTCTATGATGACAACAATTAGATTCCAGCACATAAAAATACAGCAGGTGAAAATGTATGGTTATTCACAAATAATTTTCATTCGAAAAAAGCTTCCAGGTTGAAACTTCAGCTTGTTGGTCCATTTACCATTGGACAAATTGTCAGTCTGTAGGGTGTGATTACAATTTCCACAGTCTATGATGAATCATCCCTTGTTTCATGTATCCTGAGAAAAACTTAATTCCACAAAGACACGTCTTGGTCCAAATCTTGCTTCAATTCAGGAAAATGCTGAAAATGAATATGAAATGCATAATATCTCAGATGCAACTGTGAGAAGACAGTTGCAATATTTAGTGGATTAGAAGGAGACTTTGAAGAATAATAGGCGCTGGCCTCTAACATGCACACTCCATGTTTACTATGAAAATTCTACAGAGATGTCTTCCGCTGCAGAGGATGTCCGCAGTGCATGCATGTGTTGTCACCGCTTGGCGTGTGGGTACGCGGCTGCAACAATTGCACTATGTGAAGAACGCAAGTCAAGCTAAACTACATTTCCCAGGCTGCCATAAGATTTTAAATGGTGTCGGCCATCATATATCCATAGAGTTTATGTTCCACAGGTTTGAGAGTGTTCCCTGTTAAGCAAAAGTGATACCTAGTTTCTGAAGCTGGACTCTTGTTGCCACCTCGGGAACCATGTTTCCAGAAGATTGGAACTGATTGCACTTTCAGTTTACAAGACCACGGTTCTCCAAACCACAGTCTTAGGCATCTCATAGCCTGAAACGCGATCATGAAACATTAAAATGCCACAATGGTTTAGCGAAAGCAGATAAAGACATTGAATTTAGAAGTATTCGGAGTTTGAGTTGCCATGGACTAAGGATTGGTGAAACCTCGTAAAATGAACTTGCCTGAATGGTTTGGATAAAACAGAGAAACTCATTGAAATTGTAAATATTTGCAGTTAGTAAAATTATGGATTATCAGTTTGTTGAATTTTGATCCGCATCTGCGAGGATCATGATTAACTTATCATTATGTGACATCAGTGCCCATGTCTAGCCAAATATGAAAGTTTCAGTCACCTCATGAAGGATATTATACCTCTCATTAACAGTCATTAGGGCTCCATTAACTCAATTCCTAGCCCTGAAGAAGCATCTCACAGTCCTGAAACGTGTTGGCTGTAGTGACGTCTAACAGTTAACAAGCATATACAACTGTTAGAAGAAGCTAAATCCTTTTTAGATTGGAAATATCTATAGAAAACGTTTTTCTCTGAAATGATAAAGTTGCAAATGACATGAATTAATAAATGCAATGTAACAAAATTAATGAATGCAGGTCAGAAATGTTTGTTAAATATCGAGTATTAATCTAGTGTTCCGGTATCGCCTCTAAAATGTAATATATTATAGTAGTATGAGGGCTCTTAGTATGGTAGTAATTATAAGAGCAGGCAGCTGTTGTGGTTGATTGTTAGTCACTTTATTTCTCTAATTTATACTATCAAAGCAGTTCAGAGTTCACATAGGTTTGTTTTGCTTCTTCTCTGGTGGTGTACTCTTTTCCCCAAATTTATCAACTCCTGTCTTTTTCTTCTTCAGGACTAGAGTTTGTCCGACTGGAGTCCTTTAGAAAGAATAGAGATGAGCCGATAATTCCCTACTACTTTTCTCCTATTTTTATTTTTTGTCTTTTTGTAGGAAAGTGGGTTTCTGTTGCAGTAACCCCCCCCCCCACCCACTTTTTGGCAGACTACTGATGCACTTTTTCTTGGTGTGCCCTGGGTCCCTGCCAATCAGGTTCCAAGGGTCTGTGTTCTTTCTGCAAAACTAACCCAATTGGCATCTCTGGCCACAGGTCAGCCCCTGGTAAATGGTACCACGGGTACCCAGGGCACTGTGACCAGTGAAGACTTCTAAGGGCTGCAGCACTTATTGTGCCAACCTTAGAGGCCCTGTACCTTTACACACCCACACACACACTGCCTTTGCAGGATGCGTGATTTGGTGCAGAACAAAGTAAAGAGTCGATATGGCACACATCCCTGTGTGCCCTGCCTACATCCCACTGCCCTGGCATAGATCAGTCACCCCTCTAGTTGGGTGCCCTATGCCAGTGGTGAGGGTACAGGTGCATGAACCCTGTACCGCTACAGTGTCTAAGTCCATTCTTAGACATTGTAAGTGCAGTGCTGCCATTAAGAGTATATGGTGCTGGGAGCTTGTCATTATGAACTCCACAGCACCGTAATGGATACACTGAAAACTGAGAAGTTTGGTATCAAACTTCTCAGCACATTAAACCCACACTGATGCCAGTGTGGAATTTAATGAGAAATGCACACAGAGGGCATCTTTGAGATGCCCCCTGAAAAACACCCAGCCTCTGGTGGGTTCCCTGACTGGTACACCCCAGCCTGCCACCAAGAGACATGTTTCTGGACCCCTAGGGTGGGAGCCTTCGCACCCTGAGCCCAGAAACAAAGCCTTTCTTGGGTGGAGGTGTTTACACCTCCCCCAGGCCAGGAAGAGCCATCTGTTGCAGGGGAGCTTCAAATGCCTGGCAGCCTTTGTATGCGACCCCCAGCCTCTCCTGCTATCAGGAGCAGGCCCCTTCCTGTCTCCCCTCCCTTTCGGCAGGAAGACAGGTGGGAAAAAGCTAGCCCGCCCCGGAGGTGTGCTCACCTCTGCCAACTCCACCCCTCAGGTGGGGGAGGCGAGGTGAAGCCCGCTCTCCAGTGCTCGCCATCTTGCAGATGCAGGCACTCCCCAATCAGGACTAGGGATTGTGCTCACTCCCCCATGTGGGGTGAACACACCAAGTGTGTAGTCACCCTAAGGTCACTGACCTCAAGACCCCTAAAGCACCCCCTAAATACAGTATTTAGAGGGCAGCCCTGAACCAAGAAGGCAAATTCCCGCAACCTAAGAAGAAAAAGGACGAAAGAAGATGCCCAGCAGAGGAGACTTCAGAGAACAACTGACTTGGCCCCAGCCCTACTGGCCCATCTGCAGTTTCTAGAGATCCTGCACCAAAAATCATCTTGTCCTGCAGCTAGCGACCGCCAGAACCCCTGGGAGGACTGTCTACCATCAACAAAGACTGGCTCTCCTGTGAACAGCAGGCCTGTTCAAAAGAAACTCCGAACACAGACTCTGAGCCTGCTGAGGACAAAGAAACCCGACGCCTGGAACTTCCACTGCACCCGTCGCCTACAGCCCGAGTTCGAGTGGCCCACCAGTCCCAGCGAGGTCCCCCAGCACTCCAGAGTCCGAGTTCACCGTGGGTTGACTCCTCCAGGACTCCCCGACGTCACCTGCAGCCTCTGCACGGAGACCCCCCCAACCGCAAGTGGCGTGGTAAGGTGAAATCCGACCTCAAAAGATACTCCTTCATCCAGCCCCCCGGCGCCCTAGATTAAAGAACCCGAGGTGCACCTATGTCCATGAGCCCTCCAACTTACCTGCCCAGCTGTTGGTTCCTCCCGGAAGTCTTCCTGGACCGAGCCTGCAGCTGAAAAACGAAACCGAAAATCCCCGTTGAAAACAACAGGGCACCCAATGCCAAAACAGCACTCTGCACCCGGCCGCCCCAGTGCCGCTGAGGGTGCACTTTTTGTGCCTACTTGGTTCCCCATTTGCCCTGACCTAAACCCTAGGAGCTTTGCTCCCACAGCCGTGTGGCCTGCTAGCCAGCAGCCACCAACCGGAGGCCCCCTATCCTCCATACGATAACATTGGGCCACACGCTCTGCACCCGGCCGCCCTAGTGCCACTGAGGGTGCAATCTCAGTGCATCACTGGCCTTGGGGGACCCCTGAGTCTAACCACAGAACCTTAACTCCCACAGTAGTTTACTTACCTGCAAACCGATGACCTGTTTTTCTTCCATAGAATAACATTGACAATTTTCTCTCGAAAAAACGACTAAGTGTGGAGTTTTGAAAACTTGAAATATTCCCTAAAAATCGAAATAATAACCAAAACGCATTTTCTCAACTGTTTTCAGGAAATGTCCCAGTGCTGAATCTAGGCATCTGAAGGAAGACGAGGGAGTAGGACTAGGAGTAATGCCATTATCAGTAAGTAATGGACGCATTACCTGAGAGATTGTATCAGATTCCCACTCACTGTCATTCACCACAATATTAACTGCTTTTCGATGTGTGCCTGAATCTGGCTACCTTTCCTTTGGAGGGTGTGCCAACTGCGTCACACTCTACAACATTTTTTGTAGCAGCACTTGTTATCTGTAGAGCATGGGTCACTAGTTCGATAGACACCTGTCTCTTCTTTTTTCCAGGTAGCACAGTTCTTGTTAAGGAGCACCATGACTTAAGCCCCTGACAGTCAAGGCTTGTTTAAGGGCGCTATTTACTCCCTCTACTACTCGCTTTGAATGAGGACTGGAATGTTGCTGGAACTGAAGATGGACTCCCGTCTTCGGCGAGGGCCTCCTCTAATATATTAGACATAAAAAAACAGCGGGTTTTTTTAGTAAAAGGTACACACGCCACTAATGGCTACTAAGCATAGCAGTGCATTTGGGACCGTGTGAACCGCGGGTTGGCGCTGTGGCCCCACACACAAACAGCGGATAAGGGAATCGACAACAACCAATATATCTATTTATTAGCCTGAGCACCCCAACAGGATCAAGAATATAATATATAATATACACCTGTCGGTACGATATACTACCCATGTGTACAAAGTCAGTCTTCTACCTTGTTTTCTTCATTGTTTATGTGTTCTGTTTTGATAAACATCAATAAAGCATTTTGAAATAAAAAAAATTCTAAGCCTGGGTGAAATTTAAATCCCACTGGGGTACTTTGCGCAATTGCTGGAATTTTGACGTAAAGTTTGTTACACAAAATTCCTGAAATTATGCCACTTTGCGTAATTCTGCACATTCACTGTAAAAATGTACCACAAACGCACTGGAACAGCAGAACATGAGGGGCTGTTCTCCGCTGTGATTTTGTTTGAATGTGTCTTCTGCCAACAATTGGTGCGAAGATGCATTTTGAGCTAAAATATAACACAAAATGACAGATTTGCATTTTGCTTCATTACGTGTAATTTTGCTGTGATTATACGAATTCCACAACTTCCACAGACCCCTATAATACTTCTTAATAACAGCCATTGCAACTGTATCCTTTGCCATTTTGGTGTGAGTCCACCAGCGTACAACTCCTGTATCTGAGTGGAGGCAACACTGCACAACGGCCTCTCAGGCACTACATCAGCATCCCTGAAAGGCTCCCTTTATTGTATTGTATGGTAATTCCATTTATATAGCGCTTACTACCCCGACGAGATGTTGAAGCGCTTTTTCGGCGAGTAGCACGCTACTCCGGAACCCATAAAGGATTAGTGGTGAATTAGTATAGTGATATATGAAAGTAATTTGAGAGGTGGATATGTTAGTCAGTTATTTCGATTCAGAAGGATAGTGGAGGGATGGAAGAGGGAAAAAGGTTTGCATTTATATAGCGCTTGTTACCCCTGATTAGGTGTTGTAGTGCTTTTTTGGCGAGTAGCACACTACCCCGGAACTCATAAAGGATTAGTGGTGAATTAGTAGAGTGAAATATGAAAGTAATTTGAGTGGCGGATGTTATGCATCCATGTCACTAACAGGGGCCTGAAGAGGGTTGACCACATCACCCCAACACTGAGGTAGGGAATGACACTGGCTCCCCCTCCAGGGCTTCGTCATCGCCAAGCCCAAATGTATCTGATGCAAAGACTTCAAGAGCAGCATCCCTGCATCCCGGGCCTGACCGTGCCCAATCAGGAGCCAGGACAACACCATAGAGAGGGAGATGAAGACCTGCAGGATGGACAGTGTGTCTCCATTAGGGTACCCAAGAGGTGGAACACTGCTGACGTCAGAAGAGTCCCAATCCACATACAATTCCGTTAGAAACAAAAGAGCCATCTCTTCAGAGGTACAACCATCCCCTGTCATTCACTCATGCACCTAAGGTCCAAGATACAGGGTACAACCATCCCCGGCCATTCACCCAACCACCAGAGGCCCTGGGTACAGGGTGCTACCATCCCAGACACTCACTCACCCACCTGGGGCCCAGGATACAGGGTACAAGAATCCTCTGCCATTCACTTGTGCACCAAGTGTCTAGGATACAGGGTACAACCATCCCCTGCCATCACCCACGCACCTAGGGTCCAGGATATGGGGTACAACCAGCCCCGGTAACCACCCATGCACTTATGGCCCTGCCATTCACTCATAGACCTAAGGCCCAGGATACAGGATACAACCATCCAAGGCAATTCATCCATGCACCTAGGGCCTTGGATACAGGGTACAACCGTCCCCTGCAATTCACCAATGCACGTAGAGCCCAGAATACAGGATACAACCACCCCGGCCATTCACCCATGCACCTAGGGCCCAGGATACAGGATGCAACCATCCCCGACCATTCACCTACGCACCTGGGGCCCTGGCTACAGAATACAAGTACCCCCACCATTCACCTACACACCTGGGGGCCTGGATACAGGGTACAACCACCCCTTGCCATTCACTCATGCACCTAGGGTCCAGGATACAGGGAACAACCGTCCCTTGCCATTCACCCATGCACCTAGTGCCCAGTATACAGGGCATAACCATCCCCGACCATTCACTCACGCACCTAGGATACAGGATACAACCACCCCGGCCATTCACCCATGCACCTAGGGCCCAGGATACAGGATGCAACCATCCCTGACCATTCACCTACGCACCTGGGGCCCTGGCTACAGAATACAAGTACCCCCACCATTCACCTACACACCTGGGGGCCTGGATACAGGGTACAACCACCCCTTGCCATTCACCCATGCACCTAGTGCCCAGTATACAGGGCATAACCATCCCCGGCCATTCACTCACGCACCTAGGATACAGGATACAACCATTCCCGGCCATTCACCCATGCACCTAGGGCCCAGGATACAGAGTGCAACCATCCCAGGCTATTCACCCACACACCTTATGACCAGGATACAGGAAACTTTCACCCCGGCCATTCACCAATACACCTACGGCCCAGGATCCAGAATACAACCACCCCCGGCCATTCACCCACGCACCTGTGGCCCAGCATACAGGGTAGAACCATCTGCTGCCATTCACCTAGGGCCCAGAATACAGGGTGCAATCATCCCCAGTCATTCACCCATGCACCTAGGGCCTAGGATACAGGGTACAACCATACCCAGCCGCGGCCCGTGGAGGGAGTTCCGTGGGGCGGTAAGACGGGGTGGGGGAGGGGCAGGGTGGGGGGTTCTAAAAACCGGAATATGGATAATTGCAGGTGAGTAAACAATTAAATAAATAAAACGAATTTCGTAGCGCTCACCCACCCACCTGGGGCCCAGGATACAGGGTACAAGAATCCTCTGCCATTCCCTTGTGCACCAAGGGCCTAGGATACAGGGTACAACCATCCCCTGCCATCACCCACGCACCTAGGGTCCAGGATATGGGGTACAACCATCCCCGGTAATCACCCATGCACTTATGGCCCTGCCATTCACTCATAGACCTAAGGCCCAGGATACAGGATAAAACCATCCAAGGCCATTCATCCATGCACC
Organism: Triturus cristatus; assembly: GCF_964204655.1. Lineage (NCBI taxonomy): Eukaryota > Metazoa > Chordata > Amphibia > Caudata > Salamandridae > Triturus > Triturus cristatus. The sequence continues at coordinate 1,109,581,339 of NC_140594.1, read as the reverse complement.
TAAGGCCCAGGATACAGGGTACAACCGTCCCCTGCCATTCACCCATGCACGTAGAGCCCCGAATACAGGATACAACCACCCTTGGTCATTCACCCACGCACCTAGGGCCCAGGATACAGGATGCAACCATCCCCGACCATTCAACTACGCACCTGGGGCCCTGGATACAGAATACAAGTACCCCCGGCCATTCACCTGCACACCTGCACACCTGGGGGCCTGGATACAGGGTATAACCACCCCTTGCCATTCACTCACGCACCTAGGATACAGGATACAACCATTCCTGGCCATTCACCCATGCACCTAGGGCCCAGGATACAGGCTGCAACAATCCCCGGTCATTCAGCCATGCACATAGGGCCTAAGATACAGAGTGCAACCATCCCAGGCCATTCACCCACACACCTTATGACCAGGATACAGGAAACTTTCACCCGGGCCATTCACCAATGCACCTAGGGCCCAGGATACAGAATACAACCACCCCCGGCCATTCACCCATGCACCTGTGGCCCAGGATACAGGGCAGAACCATCCGCTGCCATTCACCTATGCACCTAGGGCCCAGAATACAGGGTGCAACCATCCCCAGTCATTCACCCATGCACCTAGGGCCTAGGATACAGGGTACAACCATACCCGACCATCACCCATGCACCTAGGGCCCAGGATATGGGGTACAACCATCCCCGGCCATCACCCATGCGCCTATGGCCCAGAATACAGGGTACAACCATCCCCAGTCATTCACCCACGCACCTAGGGCCCAGGATACAAGGTACAATCATCTCCTGCCAATCATCCATCCACCTAGGGCCCAGGATACAACCGCCCACTGCCATTCACCCATGCAGCTGTGGCCCAGGATACAGGGTTCAACCATCCCCGGCCATTCACTCATGCACCTAGGGCCCAGGATACAGGGTACAACTACCCCCAGCCATTCACCCATGCACCTAGGGCCCAGAATACAGGGTACAACCAGACCCAGTCATTCACCCACGCACCTAGGGCCCAGGATACAAGGCACAACCATCCCCTGCCAATCACCCATGCACCTAGGGCCCAGGATACAACCACCCACTGCCATTCACCCATGCACCTGTGGCCCAGGATACAGGGTTCAACCATCCCCTGCCATTCACCCATGCACCTAGGGCCCAGGATACAGGGTTCAACCATCCCCTGCCATTCACCCATGCACCTAGGGCCCAGGATACAGGGTTCAACCATCCACTGCCATTCACCCATGCACCTAGGGCTCAGGATACAGGATACAACCATCCTCGACCATTCACCTACGCACCTGGGGCACTGGATACAGAATGCAAGTACCCCCGGCCATTCACCCACACACCTGGGGGCCTGGATACAGGGTACAACCATCCCCTGCCATTAACTCATGTACCTAGGATCCAGGATACAGGGTACAACTGTCCCTGGCCGTTCACCCATGCACCTCGGTCCGAGGATATGGGATACAACCATCCCCGGCCATTCGCCTATGCATCTAGGGCCCAGCAAACAGGGTGCAACCATCCCCAGCCATTCAGCCATGCACCTAGGGCCTAAGTTACAGGGTACAACCATCCCCGGCCATACACCCACGCACCTTACGCCCAGGATACAGTGAACAACCACCCTCGGCCATTCACCCACGCAACTGTAGCCCAGGATACAGGGTAGAACCGTCCCCTACCATTCACTCATGCACCTAGGGTTCAAGATACAGGATGCAACCAACCCCGGCCATTCACCCATGCACCTAGGGCCCTGGATAAAAGGTACAACCATCCCCGGCCCTGTACCTAGGGCCCGGGATACAGGATGCAACCATCTCCGGCCATTCACCCATGCACCTAGGGCCGAAGATACAGGGTGCAACCATCTCCGGCCATTCACCAATGTTCCTAGGGCCCTGGATACAGAATGCAAGTACCCCCGGCCATTCACCCACACACCTGTGGGCCTGGATACAGGGTACAACCATCCCCTGCCATTAACTCATGTACCTAGGTTCCAGGATACAGGGTACAACTGTCCCTGGCCGTTCACCCATGCACCTAGGGCCGAGGATATGGGATACAACCATCCCTGGCCATTCCCCTATGCACCTAGGGCCCAGCAAACAGGGTGCAACCATCCCCAGCCATTCACCTACGCACCTAGGGCCCAGGATACAGGGTACAACCATCTCCGGCCATTCACCAATGTTCCTAGGGCCCTGGATACAGGGTACAACCACCCCCGGCCATGCACCTAGGGCCCTGGATACAGGGTACAACCATCCCCGGCCATTCACCCATGCACCTAGGGCCCAAGATACAGGGTGCAACCATTCCCGGCCATTCACCAATGCACCTAGGGCCCAAGATACAGGGTGCAACCATCCCCGGCCATTCACCAATGCACCTAGGGCCCTGCATAAAAGGATCAACCGTCCCCGGCCATGCACCCACGCACCTAGGGCCCAGGATACAGGGTGCTGTGCGAGACACCAGGATCTGGGATACATCGGACCTTTTCTGTGTCACTCCTCAGAGCTCTCCCAAGGGAGGCCCCACTGGCCCCTTCTATTCCGGTACGCACATGCGTAGGTCCATGCTACTAAGGGCTCTTCTTGGCTTCTGCCAATCCCACCCACTCCCACCCCTGTTCAGCCGCACTCTCAGAGCCCGCAATGTAAAGGGCATTGTAAGCCATTTTTCCATTCATTCATAACTTTAAGCGCTCGCCATTGAGGTGCTCCCGACTACTCACCCCCTGCCCCCCCCCCCCTCACTCTCTCGGCTCAGGAGACAGACGTCTTCGATAAGCCCCACTTCACCCCAGCCAACCCCCCTTTCCCTCCCCAACCCCCAGCTCATTCACACTGGAGAGAGAGAGCGACCTTCCATAGCCGGCTCCCCTCCCCCACTCTTTCGCTTCATTCACACTTCCTCGGCTCAGGAGATACAGGCCCCCGGCCCCTCCCCGCCGCCTCCGTGTGATTCTGTAGTGTTCGCGAATGACGCCCTCTTACTGTTTGATATGAGCCGCGGCGCCGAGGACGAGCCGAGGGCCCACCTCCTGCGCCAGCTCGGGGCATCAATATTTAGCACCACGGACAGCGCCGCGGAGGCTGCAGCGCGGGAAAACACTCTCTTTCTCTCCCAATCTCTCTCTCTCCCAACCTCTCTCTTTTACTCTCTCTCTCCAATCTCTCACTCTCTACTCTCCACCTTTCTCTTTTTTCTCCCTCTCCCCTCTTCGGTCTCTCGTCTCCCCCTCCTCCCCTTTATTTCGATCCTAGACTCACTCCCTCTCTCGCTGTCTGTTCTTCTCTTCATATAAGGTCTCTCTCGCTGTATTTCGTTCTTTCAGGCCTTCAGAATTCCCAAAACCTGTCAAATTTCAAAGTGTCACTCCGTGTCAGTGGGGCCCTTTCAGTGTCACATGCCTGAACAAGCAATTTTTTTCCCAGTTGTTGCATTTCTTGCAGCAGAATGTGAGTTTTGTGTTCATCTTTCAGTTGTGCGCAACTGGTGGCCCACCTGACAAAGCACCGGCGGAGGCAGCTTTATAAGATCAGGGCCATTGGAATTGTGCGGTTTTGCAGCATTTTCCACATAATTATGGATATTCTGCATTTACCACACAATCCACTACCTGATGTATAATCCTCAAATTTTAAGAAAAATATTTTTTCTAGTGCAAACAGATCAAAAGTTACTCAAAGAAAATCGAAAACTTGACTGGTCACTTTTCTTTTGCTTATTGCAGTATTTGTGTGCTAAACTTGTACTAATGAGGGGAAAACGTTGCCCAGGTGGTGTTAGCATGTGCAAAAATGACAACATTTGCTGCATTAAGCACCATAGTTTGCCTTTTCTTGCCTCATAATTTAGTCAACTCTGCTGCATAATTTGGCCCTCCACTGCCATATAATTCCAGTGGCCCTGATTAAGATATTTGTGTGTCTTGGGGGCCCGAAAGATGCTGGTTGTGGACCGGAGACAAAGTTAACACTTCTTAAGACTTTGAAACACTGGGGAGACCTGTCAAAAATGAGAAAGTTTCGTACCTTTGGTATTGTATTGTAATTGCATTTATATAGCGCTTACTACCCCTGATGAGGTGTCGAAGCACTTTTCTCGGCAAGTAGCACGCTACTCCGGGACCCATAGAGGATTAGTGTTGAATCAGTAGAGAAAAACATGCACGTAAATTTTAAGTGGTGGATAGGTTAGTCAGTTATTTGGATTCGGAAGGATAGAAGAGGAAAAAAAGGTTTGTATTTATATAGCGCTTGTAACCCCTGATGGTAAGGTTCATTCTAAATTAAGTTGTCTCTTCTTTGTAGAGTACTTTGGGCCGGATTTTAAAAAAATGCATACAACGCATCCCCCAAAGAGGCTGCGCTGCGTTGCATAACAGGGAGGGAGCAGGGGAGCACCATGGCAACAGAGATGCGGCACACTCCTCCCCTCTCTAGAGCCGACGCTGATTTCAGCTGCAGTGTGCCATGCATACATCTTAGGGCTATAGTGTGAGTGAGTCTAGCACAGGTTTTGTACTGGAAGGTTACCCTTCCTGTACAAAATACCACACCTAGACAAGTTGAAAAGCTTTTCGCACTTTGTATGTGAGCTGCACAGTGCAGCACGCATGCAGAGTCGTAAAAGAAAGGAGAAATAAAAACATTACTCCTGTTAGCACCTCCTTTGAAGTGGCATTAACTTTTGGCGCTAAACCCTGGCTATGGTTTTTTGTAAATATGGTTTTGCTTCAAAAGGCATGGGTGGTTGCATTGGGAACGCCCATGTACCACCCATGTCATGCCCCCTCGACGCTAAGTAACACAAAGCACTGCTTTGCGCTACTTTTAGGGTACTTTCCAGCACAAAACAAGTTTTGCGCTGGAAAGTAAACTACCCCCCAAAAAATGTGTGCTGGTTAGCGTCACTTTTGTGATGCTAACCCAGTGCAAAATGTTTGGAAATCTATCCCTAGATCTTTCAGTTGGCCCCCACCAGCAGACCACACATCACTGAGTAGCCCACAGTGCTGCAGGTCAAAGGTCAGGCCCTGGATACTTGGAAATGTTGCTTCTGTAGCTAAATATAGTTGAAGAAATGAAGAGATATTTAGGTTTTAGTACGTAACTGTAAATGATCCCTTGATTTCAGGTTTTTAGGATACCTACCTGCCTACCTACCTGTCTGTCACTGTCTGTCTGTCTATCTAGCTATCTATCCATCTACCCACCTTCCTTCTTATTGTCTGTCTATTTATATTATACATGCAGCGTTCACCCCAACATAAGTAATGCTGGAATGTGAATTTTAAGAAAAGACCACCCTTGCCTCACACATAAGTAGCCCCCTTAACCAAACTGCACCAAACTGTCCAAAAATAGTGAGTGGTATAACTCTCACCAGGAGGAAGGGCATCAGAAAAGTGTCATTTTCCATAGAAGCCTCTCTTGGTAGATCTCTCAGCAAAAATAGATAAAACACACCTGAACCAGGATCCGCCACATTTTTCAGGACTATAGCGCTTTACTCCATTTGGCGTCTTAACCTGGTTTAGAGCATCTTGGTTCTGCCATGTTTTAGAAAACTGCAAAAATTCATCGGTCTAGTGTGCGTGTGTGAGATATTCCTCCTGTCCTATACTGGTAGTGAAAATTGAGAAAATTAAAAACTGCAAAAAAAACACTGGCTGAATCTTCCTGATATTCTTGAACAGATTTGAAAATTATTTACTAACAAAAATATGGTTACGTGATTGTAAACAAAGAAAACATTGAGATGGCTGCCATCTTGTTTTAGGTCGCAAAAATGGAAAAAAGCTACACCATACAAAAAATGGTAGACGCAATGCTTAATTTGTGCCGGTGGTTTCCGGTGCTCAGCACCAGCACTTAGTTGTCAACACCAACACTTCTGACAGCTGCCACATGGTGGAGCTCTTTGTCTAATTTAGAGACGAGCACAACAACAGTTGTTTATTAATTCAATATACATTAAAAATGACCAAAACCTGTTGCCCAAGTCATTCTTATGGATTTGGAGGCCTGGAGTAGTCTGATTTGTCACACTTGCAGGAGTGTGATGTTTAGTAGTTGTGTTGATACACTGGCAGGGGCAATGGATGGTGCAAGCTGCAGTGGCCTCCTGACGAGGGCCCTGACACTTCTTTTTTTACAAATTAAGCACTGGGTCGATGGGATGTATCATGGTTGTTGTTGCGGGGCACATCGGTGCCCTGTCTTAAAAATATTTTTCTATTGTTTCGGAATATTCCGAGGGGAAAAAAACAAGTAACATTGCAGTGGACGTGATGGTACATAAGGCAAAAAGGGGCAGATGAAGGGGTCCATTCAGTTTTCCACAAGACCCCCTAGCAGAAGTGGCTGCAGGGGTAACTTGTGGTTGGAATGAGAGCTTCCTCTTCCTGCCCAGCACCAGAGGAGTTTAGAAAGGTATCTCACAAGCCATTTTCATTAAAAACATCTTTCAGAGCCAAAACAGGCACTGAGAAGAAAGGGAATTGAATTGGATATGGCAGGAGGTCATGCCTTGTACTTGGTGCCTGCTGTGCATGGTTCAGAGGATGTGCACAGGGGGCTCAGGGGGATATCAGGACTGGGCGCAGAGTGGCCACAGCACCCTGCACTCTGTTTCCACTGTGCTGGGCCTTCACCTGCATGTGGTAGGTTCAGACATCATGTTAACCAGGTGCAGGGGGCGGCCAAAGGCCAGAGCCTGTGTGCACTGTACACGGTCATAAGAGTTCGGGATACAAGGGATAGAAGCAGGGCATGGGTGAAGGCCACATCCTCCACCAGGTGCCCCATGGTCTATACTTGGCTCTGAACTGTGCGTTGAGGTATATTAGTAATGGTCCTATGCCCTGGTGCCAAGTGCACTCTGCCCATATCCAGGACCTACTGGCAATTGCAGTAGGTTTGGGGAATATGCAATGGGGGAGAGCATGACTAATAGACAGAGTGAACCTCCATTTGTTGGTGCACTGGGCCAAAGATTGTGCTCAGTTCATTTAAGGGACTAAAGCCTGAGCAGAGGATGTAGTCAAAGATGATATCCCGTGCCTAGTTCTCACTGTGCACAGTTTGTCAAAAGAAACAGGAGATGCAGGGTGTGGCCAAAAGCCATGTCCTGTGTCCATGCCAATGCAGCGAGGCCATAGCGCAATGTGAAGGCGCGGGCTGAAAAATGGACGCCGGACGTGGCCACAGGCCCTGTGGAAGGTGGCTTTAGCAGCGAGCTAAGAGACAAGGCTTCATTGAAGGGCATGACTGATGAGCAGTCTCTGTGCTGGTGCCCTGTGGGCACAACAGATAAATCTGTGCTCACGCCAATCAAATTCTTAAAATGTTTGTTAACAAAACAAACAATTTATCTTGGTTACAGACCCTGTTTGGGGGCCACTGAGCAGACAGGGGCTCCTGGGCCCCACTTGTGGCAGTGTAGGTCATTTTCCACTGGTATCGTGGAATCTGTCCTACTACGGCTCTCTGCCATGGACAATCCTATCTGCACTACATTTTGTGGTACGTGCTTCTGAATTAGTGTGGGGGCAACAGCTCAGAGTCCAAAAATCACAAGAAGAAAATGTCCAGCCCAGAACTTATCTTTGTGAAAAAGTACTTATAGTCTCACAACAAAATTAAATACTGTACAATTTGTACAACATACAGGGCTGCAGAATGTTGCAGTGTATCAGTGAGGCGCTGAAGCCCCCTTCCCGGTAATTATCCTCCTTCCTGCTCGGGCTAAGATTCCAGCTGTTACCATCCCCGCCCTTCTATGGTTTTGATCAAGATTAGGTTCCGGTGAAGGTATCTCACATGTTCTCACTGTTTAGTTTGCAGCTCAGTTCAACAGTTTATCGTTCCTTTAGAATCAAACGTCAGTCAATAAAGCGTGTCTCACATCCCGTGGCACAGGCTAAGCCCTGCCGTTTTCCTGCAAGTTGCTCTGGACAATCCCGGGTTTGTCGCAGCACAAGGTTATCAAACCCGTGGCCAGCAGACATGTGACACATTTGTGGCCCAAACTTGTTACAACTAATTTAGCGAACTGAGCTGAGCGGCCGGTGGGACCACATCCAAGCACGGATCTCCTGGCAAACTCTTGGGGTTCCTCTCATTGGGAGCAAAAGAGGAGCCTCTCCTCCTGGATAGTCACTCCTTCTGCAGGGCCAGGAGTACACTCCTTCCCTCTCTCAGCAGGCTGGCATGCTTCTAGGCTCTTTAGGCAGACCTCAGCTCCTCCAGCAGAGAGTGTTGACCTCAGGCGATGGCCCCTTACCTCTGGGAGGTGTTGACTTCAGAGGATGTCCCCTCTCTTCTGGGCGACTGGGTGCAAGACAGAAACCCAGTCATGGTTAAACAACAGCTCTTCAAGTACTCTGTGGAGCACTCCCATACTTTGTCAAGAATAACTTGGAACAAGAGCTCATTTTCCAGACAGGAAAGGTGGAGCCACTGCCTCAAGCTTCAGAACTAATTTGGGGTGGTTCTCTCAAGTGTCTTTCACAAGATGCTCTCCAGACACAGCCTTTGTACAAAGTGATTTTTCTCACAGCAGGCTTCTAAGCAGCACTTCTGAAAGCAGCATGCTTATTTAATTTGCAACAAGATTGCCTACCCATGGTTACCCCGAGAATGGACTGGGATTTGTTACATTGTGTATGTAGTGCCCACTATCAGAGAGTCTGTTGCAAATCCCCGTCAGACTGTGGAGACGCTGTAAACTGTATGAACCAAACAGATTCTTCTCTATGCTGTGTCCTAATTATGGGTTAGGGTAGGATATCTGAGAAACAAGAAATGACAAGATCCTAGAGGAAATGGCAAATTCCACAGCAATTTGTTTAGCCTCAAAAAATGATGTTAAACACCCAGAAAACCATACTCATGCAGAATAGAATGGCCCTGGATTTTGCCTTCACGGCCAAGGGAGGCGTCTGTGCCATCGTTGGCTCCAAATGTTGTACATGCACATCGAACACTTATCTCATCATTCATGATCAAATGATTAACATCAAGAGTAGCATTGGAGAACTACACAAATTTAATAGTGCTTTAGAAATAAACAGATATCAGTCCGGTATCGGCTATCTCGAATATTTGGCAATTGTGGAATGAAGATTTTTGAAAAAGTTATATCAGTAATTATCATCATGCTGACAATATACTTTTTTCTTAAACTAAGCTAATGCATGATTCAATGTGCTTGCAAAAAAAAGGCCCGGCCCTGCTTATCTGCCTGAATTATTGATGAGACCCATGTTTATGTAGAAAAAGACAAATTTAATGGTGGTGATCTTCATACTGTGACTATCAGAGTAAACACAATTGAGTTGATGTGAGTTTTCAACTCACAGTGAAAAATGAGGGATTGAGAAATCATTTTTATACCAGCTCACAATACTACGAAAACATTTGCATTATAGCACATTCACGCGCATTTTGAAGGCACTGCCATCTTGCATTTCAGTGTTGTATAATGCACATTTAGTCTGTTCAAGTATGTGTAGCCTATTTTTATGTTGACATAGACAGGTGACAAACTGCATATTTAAAGAAGTCAGTTTTCTACTATACCCCACTGTATCTCCTTCTAAAGGACTTTCACAATGTTCCCACAAGAAGAACTAGGCAGCTGCTTGTTAGAGGCTATCATGAGCTTCTTGAAGCAGGCCCCTAAGCACACTCAGATATGTACAAATACAACAGTGTAAATTATCCAGACGTCCATGTATTATCAGGTTCTCTTTTTTATTTATTCAATACCCTCTGCCAACCAACACATGTATTATCACTGGGAAATTCACCACACGACTTCCTCCAGGTTGTATCACATGAGTCAGATCTCTGGTCGGTATAAAAAAAGATATGCTCCCGTCCAATCATAATGACGTAATACGCATCGTGAGTATCTGTTTGATCACATGCTCTATCTTGCATGGTGAAGCACTGACCCTTTGATATTACAAATTAGCACTTAGAATATTTTAGCTGCTACTAAATCTTACGTCATCCAGTAAACTCCCTGGGAAAGTTATGGGGGAGGTGAGTAGGATATGCCGGCGAGATTAGCTGAGATGAGGAAACAAGGTACCCAAGGAAGGTTGCCATCCTTTCAAGGTCTTGGCTGGTACAACTCAGTTCTTCTTCATATATATATTATCCGGCGGGACAGCTGTGTGAATTTGAATGGAGTGCAGATGATGTGTGCTTAAGGGGAAGCGGAAAGTCACTGCAATTTTGTGGCCGGAAAGGTCAAAAGTATGTGGCAGGGCTGATTAAATTATGCAGCAGGAAGACCCAAATTATACAGCATACTGCAGCACATTTTGTGATAGTTTCAGCTCAGTATCATTTTTACAGGTTAACACTATCTGACCAAATGTTTTACCTCAGCAAAAGTGACTAATTAACCTTTGTGAAGGGCCTTCCACTGTGCAGCAACATGTGTTGCATGCGTGTTTAGTAACTTTTGATCCGTTTGAGCTAGAAACACATTTATTTTGTTATAATCTGCAGATGATGGATTTTGTCACAAATGTGAAAAACACTGTGGCTGCAAAATCGCATCCTTTCAGTGTTCCTGACAATGAGGGGCTTCTTCCATACTACATGAAGCTGCACCCAGATTAGTGCATTTTGAGACAAGATAGTAGAAAGTGTGGCTACCCTCAAAGAAAAGGAAATAAACATAAAGTGGTGGTAAATGGGATATTTCGTGAGAACACCACTCTCCCCCTACACAAAATGTACGCAGATATTGTGGGGTGTGTGATTAGTGGTGGAAAGGGGAGACGTTCCCTGATAATGGGGCAGTTATCACCACCATTTCAGGAACTATAGCACAATAATACTGACTGGGATATGCATGTGAAAAGGCAGTTTCTATGAGTATTAGATACCCCAAAAAATAAGAAGTGTGGGGGTCATTGAAGAAATATTGCTGAATTGTGTAAGGGTGGCATAAATATGTGGGGTAAATTCTGTATCCCTAATGATGTTTACTGAAATGTGAAGGTAAGAAGAGAGAGGTGTGAGGAATGCATGCTCCTATGCTTCTATGGTAATCAGTGGCGGCTGCTGCAATACTAAAGTGGAGAGGCGGGATGGGGATTGGGGGAATCATATATTTTTTAAACTTGCCTGACGACTCGGCTGCCTCGGTCCTCTTCTCTGGCTCTCCTCCTAGCATGCACTGGGGCACACGCTCCCCACCCAATCCCGGCGCTGCTCTCATGCTACACCTAACATGAGAGCAACACCAGGATTGGTCTGAGCAGCGTAGTTTGCTTCTCATACAGTGCCTAGGAGCCTGTGACGTTTCTCCAACCCGGCTGTGGAATGCGGCTGGATTAAAGAACACTAAGTGCGCATGTCTGTTTGGCCAGCCTAAGATGGCCAGCCAAACAGACCTGTGCACTTACAGGTCGCCTATCACTCATCCCTGCTATGCCCGTCCCCACCCCTCCTTACATTGCTGGCATCGGCTTAGTCAGTCAGTGGTCAAGCTTTTTTTGCTTGACCACTGACTGACTGACCAGCGGGGCAACGCTCCTCCGCCATTACGGAGGAGCCGCCCCTGATGGTAATGCTACGTTGTCCGATCTATTTCTCCGATTTTCCTGAAATGTAATGTAATTTGACAAATGTATTAATCATCACTTATTGCCTGTCCTAGTATTCTTTGTAATGTTTTTGTGAAAATATTAAGATGTTTAAAAAAATGACAAGCAAAAATTATTTTCTAATCTGGCACAACTCTCCCAGCTTCCTACATTAATATCCTTGTCAGCAACCTCGACACATTCCTGGAAAAACATCTTAACTCCCATGCACCATTGAAAACAAGTGCAGTGCAAAATCCTCAAGACCCAGGCACTCCAAAGTCCTCTCTGACAACAAGATCACCATTCGCAAACATAAAAAAAGGAGAAGAAAAGAACACATTTCAGTGACTTCACACTAAATAAATCATTCCATGCAGCATGGAGACGCCTCATAACATCCTACAGCAACGTCATCAATGATGCATACATAAAAGAGCCGAGCTCACTTCAAAAGCTGCAAACTTGCTTTTCATCTCCCCTCCACCCTACTGTGCACTCTGCTAACATGGCCATCCTTCCACCTCATCTCACTCACAGATCGCATCACCATATTCAGCACCTTCAAAGCCACTTCCTAGGAAGACGATGTCTTACATACCATGCTGTCCCCTTCATCGTCAACCTCCAAACGGAGCCCCTTGCAACCTTACTCACCAAGAGCATCAACATTCACTGGTAGGCTAATGACTCTCAACTCTGCAAGGAAATGTCCACTGACCTCGACATTCCGGCCCAGATTGAGTGCCATTTTGCATCGGCGTAGCTGCACTTTTTTAACGCCACTCCGATGCAAAATGTATTTCTGGATGTACAAAGCCACACAAAGCTCGATTTGAATGGCATTGTGTGCCTTAGTAAAAAAATGTAATGCATGCATAGTGCTGCTGTGCATTACATTACATCTGGGAGCCGGTCAATGCACTGTGTGTGGAATCCCATGGGTGTTTATATTGCTTCCTCCCCGTTATACCCACTTTGCTTGTATTATTGGTGGTTTTGTGCTACGCAATGTTGTCCATAGTGTTGAGGTTGATTGCAGTGTCCATAAGGTGAAGATGTCTGTACTGTTGTGGTTGGTATCAGTGTCTGTAAGGTGAAGATGTAATCTGTAGTGTTGTGGTTGGTATCAGTGTCTGTGAGGTGAAGATATTGTCTGTACTGTTGTAGTTGCTATCAGTGTCTGTAAAGTGAAGATGTTGCCTGTACTGTTGTGGTTGGTTTTTACTGTCTGTAAGGTGAAGGTGTTGCCTGTACAGTTGTGGTTGGTTCTTACTGTCTATAAGGTGAAGATGTTGTCTGCACCATTGTGTTTGGTACCCGTGTCTGTAAAGTGAAGACATTGTCTGTACTGTTGTAGTTGCTATCAGTGTCTGTAAGGTGAAGATGTTGTCTGTACTGTTGTGGTTGGTTTTTACTGTCTGTAAAGTGAAGATGTTGCCTGTACTGTTGTGGTTGGTATCAGTGTCTGTAAGGTGAAGATGTTATCTGTACTGTTGTGGTTGGTATCAGTGTCTGTAAGGTGAAGATGTTGTCTATTCTTTGTGGTTGGTATCAGTGTCATTCTGTTGTGTTGGTATTGGTATCTGTAAGGTAAAGATGTTGTCTGTATTGTTGTGATTTGTATCAGTGTCTGTAAGTTGAAGATGTTGTCTGTTCTGCGTGGTTGGTATCAGTGTCTTTTAGGTTAAGTTGTTGTCTGTACTGTTGTGGTTGGTATCAGTGTCTGTAAAGTGAAGATGTTGTCTATACTGTTGTGGTTGGTTTTTACTGTCTGTAAGGTGAAGGTGTTGCCTGTACAGTTGTGGTTGATTCTTACTGTCTATAAGGTGAAGATGTTGTCTGCACCATTGTGTTTGGTACCAGTGTCTGTAAGGTGAAGTAATTGTCTGTACTGTTGTAGTTGCTATCAGTGTCTGTAAGGTGAAGATGTTTTCTGTACTATTGTGGTTGGTTTTTACTGTCTGTAAGGTGAAGATGTTGCCTGTACTGTTGTGGTTGGTATCAGTGTCTGTAAGGTGAAGATATTGTCTGTACTGTTGTGGTTGCTATCAGTGTCTGTAAAGTGAAGATGTTGTCTATACTGTTGTGGTTGGTTTTTACTGTCTGTAAGGTGAAGGTGTTGCCTGTACAGTTGTGGTTGATTCTTACTGTCTATAAGGTGAAGATGTTGTCTGCACCATTGTGTTTGGTACCAGTGTCTGTAAGGTGAAGTAATTGTCTGTACTGTTGTAGTTGCTATCAGTGTCTGTAAGGTGAAGATGTTTTCTGTACTATTGTGGTTGGTTTTTACTGTCTGTAAGGTGAAGATGTTGCCTGTACTGTTGTGGTTGGTATCAGTGTCTGTAAGGTGAAGATGTTATCTGTACTGTTGTGGTTTGTATCAGTGTCTGTAAGGTGAAGATGTTGTCTATTCTTTGTGGTTGGTAGCAGTGTCATTCTGTTGTGTTGGTATTGGTATCTGTAAGGTAAAGATGTTATCTGTATTGTTGTGATTTGTATCAGTGTCTGTAAGTTGAAGATGTTGTCTGTTCTGCATGGTTGGTATCAGTGTCTTTTAGGTGAAGTGGTTGTCTGTACTTTAGTGGTTGGTACCCTTGTCTGTAAGTTGAAGATGTCTGTACTGTTGTGGCTGACAACATTACCTGTAAGGTTAAGATATTTTCTGTACCGTTGTGGTTGGTATCAGTGTCTGTAAGTTGAAGGTGTCTATACTGTTGAGATTGGTGTCAGTGTCAGTAAGGTGAACATGTTGTCTATGATGTTGTGATTGGTTACGATGTACCCCACCTGTCTCTGGTGTGAACTGCTATGTTATGTTATGTCTATTTGTATAAAGTGCTAATCACTCATGAGGGTATCCAGATGCTTCACAGGTGGGTAGGCAGTGGACTCCCTATGTGATAATTATTTAAAAATCCAGGTATTCCATTTGTTGTGGAACTCAAGAAGTGATGAGGAGGCTCCGCTATGCTGTGAGAGGTTGTTCCATGCTTTGTGGGAGGTGTACGAACAAAGGCAACCTCTGGCCCTGTTTTTGTGTTTGCAGGGTACATGCGCTAGTGAGAGTCTGGCTGAGTGGAGGTATCTGGAAGATTGTCAGGATGTATGTGCCTGTTGAGGTAGGCAGGATGTATGTTGGGTAGTGCTTTGTATGTGTTTGCGAGGAGTTTGAATAGAGTGCGTTTGTGTATGAGGAGCCAGTGGTGTTGCTTGAGGTGCTGAGTGATGTGCGGTGCCGGTGAGGTAGGTTGAGGACGAACCTTGCTGGGTTGGAGCCTGTTCAAGAGCCGTTTGGTTAATGCCAAATAGACTGCGCTGCCATAGTCAAGTCTGCTGGTTATCGGGGCCTGTGTGACTGTTTCCCTGGTGTTCTCTGGTAGCCATCTTGAAGAGTTTTTGCAGCATCCTCAAGATGTGCAAACCGGTGGAGGTCACAGCTTTTACCTGGGCTATCATGTCGAGCTTGTCGTCTAAGACGATTCCTAGATTCCTGGTGTGGGCGATGGGGGTTGGTGTGGAGCCGAGATCTGGTGCCACCAGGTGGACTCCCAAGCAGAGTTTTTCCGACTGATGATCACCACTTCGATCTTGACTGAGTTCAGCTTGAGGTAGTTGGATCTTATCCAGGTGACTACCATGTTCGTGCAGGTGGCAAAGTTGTTTTTGTATGGAACGAAATAGCAGCAGCAATCTGTTGCATTCCAATCGCACAGCTTAAGAAGGAAAAATTCCAACCTTTGTAGATTCAATATTTTTATTCCTTGTTTTTTTCAATTGATGGGCAATTGTGCCCATCCAGGCCTCTTACTGCTTCACGTGGGGTCATGTAATTCACATGACATTTGAGCATGTTAGACTAACATGGGTTTTATCTGATTTCTAGATCTATACAGTTTTCCCTGACGAAGGGCATTTTCAAGGCCCGAAATGCATTGGAATTAAGTTTTTAAGCTGTCATTGGTGAATTACATGACCCCACGTGAAGCAGTAAGAGGCCTGGATGGGCACAATTGCCTCATGAGAAGCAAACGGGGTTTTTGAATAGCATTGTTGTCAACAAACTGTGTTAAGTTGAATATACGAATTTTGAAAAAAACAAGGAATAAAAATATTGAATCTACAAAGGTTGGAATTTTTCCTTCTTAAGCTGTGCGATTGGAATGCAACAGATTGCTGCTGCTATTTCGTTCCATATTATTACTCACGTGCTACGAGGCGAGGCACGTTTCCAGTCTGCACGCAAACTTGTCTAAATGGATTACTATCACAAAGTGGATACAGAAAGGTGTGCAACTGCAACCCCCATGAGCATCTAACAAAGTTGTTTTTGTCACAGGAGTCTTTTCAATCAGGGAGATGATCACTTAGGTGTTGTGTGCATAAGAAAGAGTGTTGATGCCATGTGATCTGATGAGGTCGGCCAGTGGAGTTATATAGATGTTAAACAAGGTCGAACTGAGAGATGATCCTTGGGGGACTCTGCATATGAGTTTCTTGGCTATCGCCATGTAAGGTGGCAGGCTGCCTTTTTGTGTGAAGAAGGAGCAGATCCAGTTCAGGGTGGGTTCTTGATGCCTGTTTCATCTAGTCTTTTGTCTATGTAGAAGGCAGCTGAGAGGTCGGGCAGTATGAGGGATGCAGCTTCCCCTCAGTGTAGGATCATCCTGATGTCAATGGTTGCTGTGATGAGGGCTGTCCTGGTGCTGTGATTGGGTCTGAAGCCTAAATGCATGGTGTCTAGGCATTGGTGTATGTCGATGTAGTGAGTGAGTTGTTTGATGATGGCTTTCTCCATGACCTGGGAGATCGGGTAGTAGTTTGCTGGCTGGATGGGGTCTGCCAATGGTTTGTTTCTTTAGTAGTGTGTTGACTGCTGCATGTTTTAAGGCCTTCGGTACACTGCAGTGGTGATGGAGGCGTTCAGGATGCGTGTGAGTACTTAGCTGATCGGGGAGGTGCCTGTGGTGTAGATGTGGTGGGGACAGAGGTCTATAGGGGTCCCACAGTGGATGCTTCCCATGATATTGTCTGTCTCTTCCGTGGTGATAGTTTTCCATGTAGTCAGGGTGGATCTGAGGCTTTTTGTGAGTAGGCTGGAGGTGAGGCTGCTGGGGTTCGGTTAAGAGTCGAAGTTGTTGTAGATAGTTTCGATTTTGTTGCCCTGATATGTTGTTGCATAGATCCTATGACGGGAGATGCTCTTTGTGTTGGAAACTGGTGCAGTGATGTCTTTGGCGATCGTGAGGATCACTTTGCAGTTATTGGAGCTGTTACCTATGCACTCGGCTAGGGCCTTTTTCTTCAGTAAGAGGCGCTCGCCCACACTGCTGCAAACTGCAGTTGCTTAATTTAAGCATAAGTTCACTGTGTCCTCTTCTGTGAATTGGCACAATGAATCCTGCAGCCTGTGCTTCGTCATATTTTGAAGACTTTATTGGCAAATTAAATGGCTGGATGTGTGGAGTGCTGATTTTCTCTTCCTCTCTCTTTGACTCTCGCTGACTCTCGTTCTTTTTCAGCTTTTTCTATCTCTATTCCTTCCCTCTCTCAGTCCCTTTCTGCCTTCCTGTACATACTGTTTCTGCCCCCTCCTTGTTTCCATCACATGTGCTTGGCTCCTATTTCTTTGTTGTATTCCTCAAGTCTTAACCCCCCTCCACACTCGCCCCCTTCCTCTCTCTCCATCTCGCCGCGTCATCTTCTCGTTTTCCACATCCATGTCACACTCCGTTACTCTCTCCTTCCCCTTTATCTGGCTTTCATTCTCTCTCCCTCTTTCTCTCAATCACTATCTCTCCCTCCATCTCTCTATCTCCCCTGTACTCCCCTCTCACTCTCCATAATCGCACCTTTCTCATAATTTATCTGACTCCTTTCCCCTTTGCATCTTACACCCTCTCTCTTTTTCTCTCACCTGCCTCTCTCGCTTTCCATCTTACAGAACCACAGCTATCTTTATTGTGCCCGGTCATCTCTTGCTCCCTTGTTCTCTCTCTCTCACTCTCTTTCTCTCTCTCTCTTTCTCTCTAGCTGTCCTTCTCTCTCTCTCCTTCTTTCTCTTTCCTTCTCTCTCTCTCCTTCTTTCTCCCTCCTCTCTTTTCTTCTTTCTCGCCGTCTCTCTCCTTCTCTCTCTCTCACTCACACACCTTCTCTCTTTCTTTCTCTCGCTCTCACCACACACACCTTCTCTCTCTCACACACATTCTCTCTCTTGCTCGGTCTCCAGCTCCCCCCTATGTATCCCTCTCATATCACGCTCTCCGTTTCTTCTCCTTTCCTCTACCAGTTTCTCTATTTCTGTAACTCCTTCTTTGTCTCCCTCTCTCGTTCTCATGCCCTATCCCCTTCTGCCTCTCTCCTTTCCTCAGTACTGCATCAGTCTTCACCGTCCTCCACTGTCAGCCCACTCTTTCTTCCTTTGTCTCCCTCCTGTATCCGTATCTCTCCCCTTCTCTGTCTCTCTGCATCATATCGCCTCTCTCTCGCCGTCCCCCTTTCCTCTCTTGCCTCCTCTTTCCATCCCTCTCCTGTTAGCAGGACTCCATCGACCGTTTACCTCTCTCTTTCTTCCCTCTCTCTCAGTTGCTCTCACCGCCTTGCCCTCTCCATTTCTCACTCCTCTATCTCCCATCCTACACTTTCTATTCTATTCTTCAGAATTTATATAGCGCATGGCTACCCAACGGGCCTCTCCCAGCACTAGTAAATCCTCCCCTCTGTGATGTTGATTGCCTGCCAGTTGCATCCTTAAACTGATTTCTCACACTGTCTACCCCTGTCTCCCTCTCTTGTCCCTTTTCCCTTTCTTTCCCTCCTCCCGTCTCTCGTTCTTTCCCTCCATCTTGTTTCCCTCTCTCCCTGCCCCTCAGTTTTCCCCTTTTTCGCAGGACCGCAGCGATGCTCATTAGCTCCCTCCGCCAGCCTCCTCACCGGCCTCCAACAGAGCATGAAAAAAAAACACCACCAGCGCGAGCGGCTTCATTTCCATTACACACTTAAAAGCGCGCGCGGTAACTTTCCACCTGGAAGGGCGCGCGCCGCTTGTTGCTGCTGGAAGCACGCGCCCCGCGCCCGGTGCTTCTTAATGACTTGGAAAAAAGTGTTTAACCTGGAGTGGTTCGGGCGGAAAAACACACACAACAGGTAAAATGGCCTTTCCCGTCCTTTCTGCGGGCTGGAAACAAAGGAGGGGGAGGGTTGGGCTGCAGCAGAGGCTTCGATTCAGAAATTCTCTTCAATGGCCTGGTCCCGCCTCTGCCACTTGGTATTCCGGGGTTGTTGCAGGCAGTCCGGGGCCGTGGACGTGCCTGCGATGGAGCTGGCTGCCTGCAGCACGGCAGGGGGAGGGGGGCTTTTAACATTCAGAACTCTGGGAAGGGAAACCCAGCCCTTGCTGACTGAAGCCACCGCCGGCACCACACACTGCAGGCACCCAGCCATCACAGTAACCAGTGCACACAAGCAGACACCAACCCACAGCAGTTACCAGTGCACACAAGCACCCACCCACCCCTCACACACTGAAGACACCAAGCCATCACAGTAACCAGTGCACACAAGCAGACACCAACCCACAGCAGTAACCAGTGCACACAAGCACTCACCCGCCCATCCCCCACACAGTGCAAACACCAAGCCATCACAGTAACCAGTGCACACAAGCAGACACCAACCCACAGCAGTCACCAGTGCACACAAGCACCCACCCACCCCTCACACACTGAAGGCACCAAGCCATCACAGTAACCAGTGCACACAAGCAGACACCAACCCACAGCAGTAACCAGTGCACACAAGCACTCACCCGCCCATCCCCCACACAGTGCAAACACCAAGCCATCACAGTAACCAGTGCACACAAGCAGACACCAACCCACAGCAGTTACCAGTGCACACAAGCACCCACCCACCCCTCACACACTGAAGACACCAAGCCATCACAGTAACCAGTGCACACAAGCAGACACCAACCCACAGCAGTAACCAGTGCACACAAGCACTCACCCGCCCATCCCCCACACAGTGCAAACACCAAGCCATCACAGTAACCAGTGCACACAAGCAGACACCAACCCACAGCAGCTACCAGTGCACACAAGCACCCACCCACCCCTCACACACTGAAGACACCAAGCCATCACAGTAACCAGTGCACACAAGCAGACACCAACCCACAGCAGTAACCAGTGCACACAAGCACTCACCCGCCCATCCCCCACACAGTGCAAACACCAAGCCATCACAGTAACCAGTGCACACAAGCAGACACCAACCCACAGCAGTTACCAGTGCACACAAGCACCCACCCACCCCTCACACACTGAAGACACCAAGCCATCACAGTAACCAGTGCACACAAGCAGACACCAACCCACAGCAGTAACCAGTGCACACAAGCTCCCACCCGCCCATCCCCCACACAGTGCAAACACCAAGCCATCACAGGAACCAGTGCACACAAGCAGACACCAACCCACAGCAGTAACCAGTGCACACAAGTACCCACCCACCCATCCCCCACACACTGCATAAACCAAGCCATCACAGTAACCAGTGCACACAAGCAGACACCAACCCACAGCAGTAACCAGTGCACACAAGCACCCACACACTGCAGACACCAAGCGATCACAGTAACCAGTGCACACAAGCACACACCCACCCACCCCACACACACTGCAGACACCAACCCACCACAGTAGCCAGTTCACACAAGCACCCATCGACAGGACACACCGCAGACACCAACCCACAGCAGTAACCAGTGCACACAAGCACCCACCCATCCCCCACACACTGCAGACACAAAGCCATCACAGTAACCAGTGCACACAAGCACCCACCCACCCCACACACACTGCAGACACCAACCCACCACAGTAGCCAGTGCACACAAGCACCCATGGACAGCACACACTGCAGTAACCACGAACACAACCTCCCACACACACTGCAGACACCAACCCACCACAGTAGCCAGTGCAGACATGCACCCATACACGCTGCAGACACCAACCCACCAAAGTAACCAGTGCACACATGCACCCACCCATACCACACACTGCAGACACCAACCCACAGCAGTAACCAGTGCACACAAGCACCCACCCACCCATCCCCCACACACTGCAGACACCAAGCCATCACAGTAACCAGTGCACACAAGCACCCACCCACCCCTCACACACTGAAGACACCAAGCCATCACAGTAACCAGTGCACACAAACACCCAGTAACCGTGCACACAGCCTCCCACACACACTGCAGACACTAATCCACCACAGTTGCCAGTGCACACATGCACCCATACACGCTGCAGACCAACCCACCAAAGTAACCAGTGCATACATGCACCCACCCATACCACACACTGCAGACACCAACCCACAGCCGTAACCAGTGCACACAAGCACCCACCCACCCATCCCCCACTCACTGCAGACACCAAGCCATCACAGTAACCAGTGCACACAAGCAGACACCAATCCACAGCAGTAACCTCTCTTCGCTTCACTACTTTCCTACCGTCGTGACGGCAGACGCCTCTCACCATGGACACCCGAAGTAAACCTACAAAAGCTCTTCCTATGGTTGCTGGTACTTTGGACAGTTTTATTATCAGGGCACATTCTGTTGTAGAAAGTGAATTGAATACGCTAGAAAGGCGCCTGTCTGATGGGATTCCTAGTACTAGGAGGTCTTCGTTGGGTTTGTTAGCATCTGTCAGGTCTCCTTCTAACTTGGATCATTCACACATAGCTCTTTTGGACAGTATCGACCAAACAATAGATTCGGTTCTCCAAGACCTTAGGTCTAGCACTTCGTCACGTAAAGATACACTCCAATCTATCCCTGAGTGTATACCCCCTCCTATGCTTCATACATCATCTAATTCAAAGAGCACACCTGGGTTGAGCCGAGTTCAACTGGTTCATCAGGGTGCAGCCCCCAAAAGGAAACGGGAGGGGAACTCTAAACGCGGGAAGAAAGCGAGATTGGACTACTCTCATACTAATGTTTCAAGGACTCTACCCGAAACGGTTATTAGTCCGGCTCCAGATACTAGGGTGACATCAAATATACCCCCAGTGATAAATTCTTCTCAATCTGAGCCCCTGCTGCCTGTTTTAAATCCGGGAGATGGGTGTGAAGGGGGGAATGTTCATCTTACAAATATCTTAAATAATGTTCTTAGGGGATTCTTTAACCCCTTGATGGCTAGGTTTGATACTATCGATGCAAGGCTAAGAGAAATAGAAAGGATTATAGCAGTTACAGCTAATCCCCTCGGGAGCAGTGGCAAAACTTATAATGTACCCGTGTTAAACACGGGTGACTCCCAACTCCCTTTTCCTTCAAAACTTATAGCCACGACAAACCTCTCTGCTAGAACTGAATCTATTCCACCTAGATCACTACCATCTATACCTAACTCTTCTCTTCCTACCACTCCTATCCCCTTACCTGCTCCAAGCCAATTATCCATTTCGTCAAAGAGTCCCATTCGAGTATCCAAACTAAACCAAACAGAAGCTGGGGGATCTTCTAGGGAGTCAGGTGAACGTATACACAGAGAAGTGGCCAGTACAAGATGGAAAGATGTAATTAACCTTCCTCCTGAAGCATCGCCCTATGTTATAATCTTAAATGGCGTTCCAGAGCTTGTCAATTCTGTCTCAGAAAGCTATGCTTCTCTCAAAAATAAAGTGACCAGTTGGTTAAATACATATAGGCCTCTTCCCCCAAATATTAGTTCAGAGGTCATAATGGTTAGAAGGGTTCCATGGGTAGGAAGTACCATTAAGAAAATAAAGGGGGATTGTATTTTGGTAAACTTCAGTAACCCTCAGATCGCATCATACATTTGTAATTGGCTAGGCGATAATGGAGCTACATCTATTAAATCTCTTCCACTGTCTTTCTTCTATCCTCCAACAAATATCCTGACCCAGCCCGAGAATGCTGAAAATTGGACTAGGGTTGGATCCAGCTCATTTAGAGGAAGACAGAGGCACATTCGTTCTGATGTGCCAATTAGAGGTGATTACTTGTGTACCAATAGGTATGCTTGTCTTGAAGAGGTTGACTGACTGAGCCAAGAGGACGGTACTTCCAACCCCCGCACTGAGGCTGAGTATTCTCCTGACCCTCAGTTTCCCTGTTTCGTCCTACCTGATACTCTCCCAACCGTTTTGATGAATTCTAGTGAACCCCTTACGCACACACAAAAAATCTGATGCTACTGCAAATCCTCTAGCTATACGTAAAATTCTTTCATGGAATATAGCTGGACTTGCCAATAAGCTCATCTGCCCTGTTTGGGGTTCTTTTATAGACCTCCACCATATATGCTGTTTTCAAGAAACATGGGCAAGGCAGGAATATCACCGTACGGGGTTTGCTTCTTTTTCTATTCCGGCCACGTGGGGAGGCAGAGGTCGTCCTTCAGGAGGTTTAACCATCTGGGTTGCTACCCACTTGGGTTGTACTGCTACGATTCTAGAAACTGGGTCTGAGGATGTTCTTTGCCTGTTATTGGATTGGCGGACAGGCATTAAGCTTGTGGTGATCAATGTGTATTCCAGACCCGTGAATTTATGTATGGAATCTGGGGTCAGTGACGTTTTATCAAATGTTCTAATTAAGATCCCGAGGGTACAATGTTTGTTATAGCTGGTGATTTTAATTCTCATTTTGAACCATTACAGGGACTGGTCGACCAAATAAACCATGTGGAGGATGAAATATGGCATATCCCTCGGGTAGTTGGCCCAATGGTTAGGTCCTGGGCCCCCCTGGCAGTTCAAATTACGTCACTAACGATGGCCCACTCGATTAGGGCCTGTAATGGCCGAACAATCTCGGACAACCCCTCAAGGCCTACGTATAACAAGCCGGGAAGGGAGGCTAGACTCCACTATATTTTCGTCCAGTGTAAGGAGTGGAACAGAGTATGTGATTTTGTGGTGATGCCAAGGGGGGAGAGTGATCATAATCCCCTGATATTGGACGTCTCTTTATTAGGTCTGTGCCCGGCTGACTCCTTACCACCATCTAAATCTTTGGTACCGAACAGAGCTATTTTGACTAATAATAAACGTAGAGTCAAATGAGCTAAATTGGCTGGAAATCAAGGGGAACTTTCACAAGTATACGCTAGGGTAGGCCCAGCATTGAATGATGTTCTTACCCTTATGGAGCAGTACTCTTTCCCTGATTTTTACGGAAAACTGGTTGAAGTCAACAAATAATTATTTACCAGCCTAGCTGATATATTTAACCCAATTGTTCCCTGCACGAACCGGACTTGCAGACGGTCCCAATGGTATAACAGGGCATGCAGTTTGGCTAATAGTGACTTGTTGGATGCACTAAAAAAGAAAGCTAGCAGGGCTGTTATCCAACATAAGAGACGAATCTACCGGAATATAATACATCATGCCAAACTTGAGTGGGCTACAGAAAACTGGGATAGGCTAACTTCTGCTCTTCAGGCTAGAGACTCGCGGAGATTTTGGTTGACCGTCTCTACTGGTAGAGCTGAGCCTGAAGCAGCAGTCAAACCAAATATTGCCCCTGAAATTTGGGAAGAACATTTCAGTAGTCTTTATAGCGGGGATTATCCCTGTCCTGACTCCACTACGTCTGAGTCTGTTCTGTGTGATGCTGCTGGTCTAGAGCAGGTTAACTTTGCCCTAAATGAGGTCCATTGCGCCATATCCATGCTTCCTGTGGGTAAAGCACCTGGGTTGGACGGGGTTCCCGGTGATTTGTATAAACACGAACCCAGAGTTTGGGCACCTTACCTTACAACAATATTTAATGCAATTGACGGGGGCATGCCAGTTCCCTATACTTGGCTGGGCGCTGAGGTTGTCCCTATTTTTAAAAAGGGGTCGCCTCTGCTCCCTAGTAACTATAGGCCTATCAGTTTGATAGATGTCGCTCAGAAACTCTTTTCAAGGCTAATCCTTGACCGTCTTTTGGACTGGATGGAGGAATCTGAGATTCTGAGTCACTATCAGGCGGGCTTCAGAAAGAGCGTCTCAACAATTGATCAGATCTTTAGGTTGAGTATGCTCTTCTGGAAGACAGTCAAGGTGGAGGGGGGTTCCCTCTATACAGTTTTCGTTGATCTGCGTGCGGCCTTCGATTTGGTCCCTCGCACGAAACTTTGGTCTGTGTTGCGAGAATTAGGCATCCCAGTACCTCTTTTGCAGATTATAGTGCGTCTCCATGCTAATAATTTTGCGAAGGTCAGATGTGGGAGTGATGGAGGCTTATCATCTAGTTTTTCCGTTGAAAGGGGGGTAAGGCAGGGTTGTGTCTTGGCACCGACCCTGTTTTGCCTCTATGTAAATGGACTTATCTCTCACCTGAACCAGGTGCCAAACAGAGACGCTCCAAGACTCGCAGGTACGGGAATCTCAGCTATTATGTTTGCTGATGATACCCTGTTACTCGCTAAGACTCCCATGGGCGCCCAACGAGTCTTGGATGGATTTGTCTCTTTTTGTGCTGATCGGGGGCTAGAGATCAACACAGCGAAAACAAAATTTATGATCTTTAACCCCCCCCGGTCAACCCGCCCCAACCCAGTTATTCATGGCATCAGTCTGGAGAGAGTTCACACCTTCGAGTATCTGGGACTGACTCTGAATGAAAACCTGACATGGTCTCATCACCAGATAAAATCAAATCTAAAATTAACACAAAAGGTGGGGGGTATCTTAAATCTATGGAATAAATCTTTGACTCATCCCATTGGTTCGCCACTTGAAATTTACAAAATGCAGGCGCGTGGGGCAGTAACATATGGCGGTGAATTGTGGGGCAATAATTGCGCCCCTGAAATTGTTACCACAGAAAACAAGTTCCTACGGAACTTGGCTGCTCTACCATCGAGCTCACCACTTCTCCCCCTTAGGCTTGATCTGGGATTAAGATCAGTAAAGGAGGAATTAGGTGTGAAGCCTCTAACTTTCTGGAGGTGACTCTGGGTAACCCCAGAACTTTCGTGTTACCGGAGTGAATTTTTGGAACTCTACCAGCATACAGCTTTGCGAAAAATTCCATGGTTAATATACATAAAGAATGAATTATTTGGCTTGGGTCTATCGGCCCTGTGGATTAATCCACTAGAGGCCTGTAGCACGATATCCCGCAAAGACTTGGTCACTCTGTACTATGATCGCAATTTGACTGCTTCGTTAGCAAATGATTGACTAGGGTTAATGTCTACTACCTTCCTAACAATGAAGGACTATTATAAGTTGGAGACAGTCCTGGCTGACATTAACCCCATAGGTCTCAGGAAATTATTTCTCCAATGGAGACATAATGCATTGCCTATCAGAGCCCTTACTAGTAGCTGGCACCCACCTCCTCCTAAAAATTGTCCGGCTTGCACTGATGAGCTGGAGAATGAAACTCATTTATTGTTCTTCTGTCCATCCTATGCGAAATCCAGGAAAAAGTGGATTATTCCTGTTTGCAGAAATTGGGGTTTTAGGCACCATCTCGATGCTTATCGATTGCTGAAATCAGATTTATCCCCGCCAACCGTATTTGCTGTTAGCAAGTATTTAGCTGCTGTGTGGAATATTAGAAGAACTTTTCTGACAAAATGAAATTTTATTTGTATTACATGAAGTACTTATTCTTGAAAAATATTCTTTTAGATGATGTAATTTTTCCTTTTAAAAAAATGCTAATTATTGTGTTAGTCCTGGTCTTATCTGTATCGTATCTCTTTTATGACTTCACGAAGTCGAAATAAAGATCAATGAATGAATGAATGAGTAACCAGTGCACACAAGCACCCACCCACCCATCCCCCACACACTGCAGACACCAAGCCATCACAGTAACCAGTGCACACAAGCACCCACCCACCCACACCACACACACTGCAGACACCAACCCACCACAGTAGCCAGTGCACACAAGCACCCACCGACAGCACACACTGCCGACCCAACCCACAGCAGTAACCAGTGCACACAAGCACCCACCCATCCCCCACACACTGCAGACACCAAGCCATCACAGTAACAAGTGCACACAAGCACCCACCCACCCACCCCACACACACTGCAGACACCAACCCACCACAGTAGCCAGTGCACACAAGCACCCACCGACAGCACACACTGCAGACACCAACCCACAGCAGTAACCGTGCACACAAGCTCCCACACACACTGCAGACACCAACCCACCACAGTAGCCAGTGCACACAAGCACGCACCCACCCCTCCCACACACTGCACCTAGTGTTATCCATCCACAATATACGGTGCGATCAGACACCCACCACGTGAAATACCGTCTGCAACCAGGCATAAATTCTCAATACATAGTGTGCTCAGGACCCCACAACAATAATATACACTGCAAACAGGCACCAGCCACACCACACACTGCCCCTATTCATCCATTCACTATATACAGACACCCACCACATTGAACGCCGTCTGCAACCAGGCATCCTCCCCCAATACATTGTGTGTGCAGGACTCCACCACCAACAACAATAATACATACAGCAAACAGGCACCCACCCACACTGCACCCAGGCATCCATCCACAGTAACCATGCTCCCAGACACCCACTACATCAAACACTCTCTACAACCAGGCATCCATCTGCAATCCTTAGTGTGCTCAGGACCCAACCAACACACTATGTATTGAGTATGGATGCGTGGTTGGAGGTTGTGTTTGATGTGGTGGGTGTCTGAGCGCATCCTATATTGTGGATGTATGCCTAGGTGCAGTGTGTGGTGTGGGTGGGTGCCTGTTTGCCATATGTATTATTGGTGTGGGGTCCTAAGCATACTGTGCATTGAGGATGGATGCACTGAGGGGAGGGCTGCAGCAGAGGCTTCGATTCACAAATTCTCTTCAATGGCCTGGTCCCGCCTCTGCCACTTGGTATTCCGGGGTTGTTGCAGGCAGTCCGGGGCCGTGGACGTGCCTGCGATGGAGCTGGCTGCCTGCAGCACGGGGGGGGGGGGGGGCTTTCAACATTCAGGACTCTGGGAAGGGAAACCCAGCCCTTTCTGACTGCAGCCACCGGCACCACACCACACACTGCAGGCACCAAGCCATCACAGTAACCAGTGCACACAAGCACCCACCCGCCCATCCCCCACACACTGCAAACACCAAGCCATCACAGAAACCAGTGCACACAAGCAGACACCAACCCACAGCAGTAACCAGTGCACACAAGCACCCACCCGCCCATCCCCCACACACTGCAAACAACAAGCCATCACAGTAACCAGTGCACACAAGCAGACACCAACCCACAGCAGACCAGTGCACACAAGCACCCACACACTGCAGACACCAAGCCATCACAGTAACCAGTGCACACATGCACCCACCCATACCACACACCGCAGACACCAACCCACAGTAGTAACCAGTGCACACAAGCACTCACCCACCCATCCCCTACACACTGCAGACACCAAGCCATCACAGTAACCAGTGCACACAAGCAGACAACAATCCACAGCAGTAACCAGTGCACACAAGCCCCCACCCACCCATACCACACACTGCAGACACCAACCCACAGCAGTAACCAGCGCACACAAGCATACACCCACCCATCCCACACACACTGTAGATACCAACCCACAACAGTAACCAGTCACACAAGCACGAACCCACCCCTCCCACACTGCACCTATTGTTATCCATCCACAATATACCGTGAGATCAGACACCCACCTCGTGAAATACTGTCTGCAACTAGGCATACATTCTCAATACATAGTGTGCTCAGGACCCCACAACAATGATATACACTGTAAACAGGCACCAGCCACACCACACACTGCCCCTATTCATACATTCACAATAGACAGGGCGTTCAGACACCCACAACATTGAACGCTGTCTGCAACCAGGCATCCTCCCCCAATACATTGTGTGCGCAGGACCTCACCACCACCAACAATAATACATACAGCAAACAGGCACCCACCCACACTGCATACTGCACCCAGGCATCCATCCACAGTAACCATGCGCTCAGACACCCACCACATCAAACACTCTCTACAACCAGGCATCCATCCGCAATCCTTAGTGTGCTCAGGACCCAACCAACAACAATTATACAAATGGCGAACAGATACCCACCCACACGACACACTGCCCCTAGGCATCCATCCAAAATATGCGCTCAGACACCCACCACATCGAACACCATCTGCAACCAAGCAACCATCCTCAATACATTTTGTGTGCAGGACCCCACCACCACCAACAATAATACATACGGCAAACTGGCACCCACTCACACCACACACTGCACCTAGTGTTATCCCACCACAATATACCGTGCACTCAGACACCCACCACATCAAACACCATCTGCAATGAGGCATCCATCCTCACTACTTCGTGCGCTCAGTACTCCACAACAAAAATAATGCACACAGCAAATAGTCACCCACCCACACCACACACTGCACTTATTGTTATCCATCCACAATATACCGTGGGCTCAGACACTCACCACATCAAACACCATCTGTAACCAGGCATCCATCCTCAATGCACAGTATGCTTAGAACCTCACACCAATAATACATATGGCAAACAGGCACCCACCCACACCACACACTGCACCTAGGCATAGATCCACAATATAGCATGCGCTCAGACACCCACCACATCAAACACCACCTCCAACCACGCATCCATCCTCAATACATAGTGTTCTCAGGACCCCACCAACAACGATAATATACACAGCAAACAGGCACCCACCCACACCACACACTGTACCCAGGCATCCATCCACAATATACCATGCATTCAGACACCCACCACATCAAACACTCTCTACAACCAGGCATCCATCCTCAATCCTTAGTGTGCTCAGGACCCAACCAACAACAATAATATAAATGGCGAACAGATACCCACCCACACGACTCACTGCCCCTAGGCATCCATCCATAATATGCTCTCAGACACCCACCACATCAAACACCACCTCCAACCACGCATCCATCCTCAATACATAGTGTTCTCAGGACCCCACCAACAACGATAATATACACAGCAAACAGGCACCCACCCACACCACACACTGTACCCAGGCATCCATCCACAATATACCGTGCACTCAGACACCCACCACATCAAGCACTCTCTACAACCAGGCATCCATCCTCAATCCTTAGTGTGCTCAGGACCCAACCAACAACAATAATATAAATGGCGAACAGATACCCACCCACACGACTCACTGCCCCTAGGCATCCATCCATAATATGCGCTCAGACACCCACCACATCAAACGCCATCTGCAACTAAGCATCCATCCTCAATACATTTTGTGTGCAGGACCCCACCACCACCAACAATAATACATACAGCAAACTGGCACCCACTGACACCACACACTGCACCTAGTGTTATCCCACCACAATATACCGTGCACTCAGACACCCACCACATCAAACACCATCTGCAATGAGGCATCCATCCTCACTACTTCGTGCGCTCAGTACTCCACAACAAAAATAATGCACACAGCAAATAGTCACCCACCCACACCACACACTGCACTTATTGTTATTCATCCACAATATACCGTGCGCTCAGACACTCACCACATCAAACACCATCTGAAACTAGGCATCCATCCGCAATGCACTGTATGCTTAGGACCCCACACCAATGATACATATGGCAAACAGGCACCCACCCACACCACACACTGCACCTAGGCATACATCCACAATATAGCATGTCCAAAATATGCGCTCAGACACCCACTACATCGAACGCCATCTGCAACCAAGCATCCATCCTCAATAAATTTTGTGTGCGGGACCCCACCAACATTAATAATAATACATATGGCAAACAGGCACCCACCCACACCACACACTGCATCTAGTGTTATCCATCCACAAAATACCGTGCACTCAGACACCCACCACATCGAACGCTGTCTGCAGCCAAGCATCCATCCTCAATACATTGTGTGCGCAGGACCCCACCACCACCATACAGCAAACAGGCACCCACCCACACCACACACTGGACCTAGTGTTATCCATCCACACTACACCGTACAGTCAGACACCCATCACATCGAACGCCGTCTGCAAGCAAGCATCCATCCTCAATACATAATGTGCTCAGGACCCCACAACAATAATACACATGGCAATCAGGCACCCACCCACACCACACACTGCAGCCAAGCATTCATCCACAATATACCGTGAGCTCAGACACCCACCACATCGAAAACCGTCTGCAACTATTCATCCATCCTCAGTACTTAGTTTGCTCAGGACCCCACTAATGATTATACATGAGGCAAACACGCACCACCCGCTCAACATGCTGCACTCTGGCACCCATCCACAACAATGCACAATACATGCAGACACCCGCCAACAACACAAACTGCATCCAGGCACCCATTCACAGCAATACACATCACAATCAGAAACCCACCTACTATATATAATACACCCAGGTATCTCTCCACAACAATGCACAGTGCAATTATGCATCCAGGCACAAATCTAGAGTGATACACTGTGCACAGGTACCAATCCACAACTCACACTGCACTCAGGCATCCATCCACAATACATAGTGCGCTGAGGCATCCACGACACCAAACACTGTCTATGCCCAGATATCCATCCACAATACACAGTGCGCACCAGACCCCTACCAACAACAACACACACTGTACCCAAGCACCCATCAGCACCACATTCTGCACCAAGGCAACCATCCACAACAAAACACAATGCACTCAGACACCCGTCAACACCACAAACTGCACCCACTTACCCAAACACAACTCCAAACACTATACACTCAGTACCTGTGAGACCGGCCTCGTGGCGTGGGCCCTCCCGACCAGCAAGCCACCCTGCAACCGCACCTGATCCCCGTTGTCACAGACTTCCGGCCGCCATGGCCCAACAACCCGATGGCCGGCCGAGGCCCCAGCAACACCCAAGACCCTACCACGCATGCCCGGCCGAGAGAGAGAGAAGCCCCCTGTCACACCTCTGGTCTCCTCCCCAAGGAGGGTTTCGATCGGACACCAGGCCCCCGGTGAGCGGGCGCCTCGCCTGCTGGGCGTCTGGAGTCCCTCCCAGACCCACCTGAACAGATCAAAGGGCCGAGCGACAGGAAATCCCGACACACCGCCCCCAGGCACCAAGACCCCTCTCAACGAGGACTCCGGACTTCAAAGAGGAGGGGGAGTATAACAAGGGGTGCTGAAGGGACGGGAGGCAGAGAAGACCTGGACCTACGAGAGCCCTGATGACCTGGTCGCGGCTCGATCGCTCCCTGAACCGAAGAACCGCTCCCCAAACTCTGAACCATCTGAGCCCTGCTGACGCTGTCGCGGCTCCCCGAACTCTGAACCATCCGAGCCCTGCTGACGCTGTCGCGGCTCCCCGAACTCTGAACCATCTGAGCCCTGCTGACGCTGTCACGGCTCCCCGAACTCTGAACCATCTGAGCCCTGCTGACGCTGACGCGGCTCCCCGAACGCTGAACCATCTGAGCCCTGCTGATGCTGTCGCGGCTCCCCGACTCCGAAACCACCTGTGCCTGCTGAGTGACTCGCGGCACTCCCCTCCAGGAGAATCGGCAGAGATTGCCGAGAGAAACGACATCCCCCAGCTCGAGGATTGAGAGCTGTGCGAAGGATACTCTGCAGAGACACTGACCTCAAAGACTGTCCCGCTACCCCCATACCCCCATCACGAGATCGCCGCCGCTTGTGGCACTGATTCAATACCTGCATTTCGGATCATAAAGATCCCTTGAAACTATCGATAAAGTATACTGTCTTATGAAGAACAACTGTGTGGTGTCCCTCTGTCAGATAGTACAAGCTCAGCGTGTGCGATCCTAGGTACGAGACCCTTCCAGGAAGGGCCTCCCCGCCCTTGCTCGGCCTAACTCTGGGAGAGGTGGGTCAACGGGTGGTCAGGAACGTATCCCAAAACCCCCCGGAGAACGCCTTTCCAACAGTACCCCACCTGCAATGCACACTGCACCCAGACACCTATCCGCAACAATGCACAGTGCACTTATGTACCCAGACACAAATCTACAGCAATACACAGTACACTTAGATACCAACTGACAATGAAAACTACCCCCAGGCATCCACCCACAGTGCTCATTGACT
Organism: Triturus cristatus; assembly: GCF_964204655.1. Taxonomy (NCBI): domain Eukaryota; kingdom Metazoa; phylum Chordata; class Amphibia; order Caudata; family Salamandridae; genus Triturus; species Triturus cristatus. The sequence continues at coordinate 1,109,548,475 of NC_140594.1, read as the reverse complement.
AAAGCACTCACCCAATCCAAATACTGTTTGCACCCATGCATCCATTCACAATAAACAGTGCAACCCGCCACTAACTGAACACACTTCACACAGGTACCCATACAAAGCATACTCTACAACCAGGCACCCATCCACAGCAATACACACTCAGGCATCCACCAACAACATACAGTGCACCCAGGTATCCTTCCAGAATACACAGTGCACTAAAGCACCCCCTCACACCAAATTCTGTCTGCACTCAGGAATCCATTCACAAAACACAGTGCACCCCATCAACAACAATACACACTGCACGTAGTCACGCATCCACACCACACGCTGGATCGAGGCGCCCATGTACAGCAATACATTGTACACTATGGACCCCAACTACAATAAACTATTGGTGCAGGCACCTATCCACAGGGCACACATTCCCAGGCACACATTTACAATACATAACAATACACATGGCACACACACACTCATCCGGGCACCCACCCTCAACAATGAACAAAACACTCAGACCACCACCCACAACAATACACACTGTACCCAGGCATGTGCCCACAACAATTTACAGTGCATTCAGGCTTCCACTCACAATAATGCACTCTGCAACCTGCCACAGCATTACACACTGCAATCATACCCCCACTGACATCACACAATGCACTCAGGCATACAGTAATACACAGTGCACCCAGTCAGAAATGCACAATATTACACAAATCACGCAGGCACCAACCAACAACACATATTTCATTCCAGCACCCACTAACAATACACATTGCGCTCACCCCACCTGCCACAACATTAGAGTGCACTCCGGTCCTAACCATAATATACACTGCACACAGACACCCACTCACAAAATTACACAGCACACTCAGCCCCTCACCCACAATATACACTGCACTCAGGAACTCATTTACAACAATAGTTATTGCTCCTAGGCTAAAAGTGACATCACACACTGCCCCCAGGCACTCATTCATGAAACACACAATACGCAACCTCCCCCTCACAATACACACTGCAATTGGCAACCACCCATAATAATACAGAAAGAACTTAGGTAACAATACATTGTACCTGGCGACGCATTTACACAGTGCACAGTTTAATCAGGCTCACAAACAAGAATACAAACTCCACCAAGGCACTGATTCAAGCAATAAACACAGCTCCCAGGCATATGATCGTATGTCACTATATCGAGAAAAACAATATATAAACAAAATATTTTTTCCCAAAAATATTAACAACGTAAATATCAAGAACCAATAATTAGAAAACAAAAACACATTTATTGACAACACTAACATTGCTGAAAAACATCTCAAATACAACTTTATCAGAAAGAAATGCCAAATATTGTGACTTGATGAATATACCTAATTTAGAATTACTTTGAAACAAACAAAATCAAACACAGGCTACATAATAAACCAACATAACTAATATATATCTTCCTGTCAGCAGACCACACCAAACAACAACTTTCACCAAAACCAGAAGCGCACAGCCCTTCAAAAGTGAAATTTCCAAAAGAACAGAAGTAGAGAAAGCAAATATACACAATTATAATGTTAAAATGTATTAACAAGCATACAAATTTACTATATATTTTAAAATAATGACTATATACTTTTTATATATGAAAACCCACAGATAAAGGTTGTCAACAGCAACATACATCAAATCCCAAAGAGAGAAGAGCCCCACTAGTTAAGAAACACACTGGGAATGTACCAACTATTACTCAAATGCACACTATAGCACGGCTATCCCTAAAAATGAAATTTTTATAACATTAAAGCACAAACCACCCTCCTACTATTACAGAGATAGAAGTGAGTCATGTTCTACAGGACCTGAAAGTATAAGCTGACAAGACCCATTAGGAACAATAGTATCACAAACATCCCTTAACAAGCAATAAGTTAACTCTCTGGCACACGAAGATTGCTTGCCAGAACACGCAGAACCTTTAGAAAAACACCAGAAGCCCCTAAAAGATATCAAATATTAGACATACCTCAACACTTACTAACCACACATAAAAGACACCTTCTTACTGTACGCCAACCACAATTATGACAAAAAGAATTATTATTATTTATCCTATTAGCAACTATTTACTAACCTTAGCACATTAAGACATGGATGATGGACAGCATGTTCAAGCCGTGTCCTCCAAAATGCAATAAGTACACAATACATGGACAATGCTAAAACTCAAATATCTCAGTCATGTATGTACTGTTACCTAACAAACAAAATTCAACTTACAATTAAATCATAGCACATATAAGACAACAAACAAACAATTATATTCTCAAAAAATTAACATAGATTTTGAATGCACAATGATTATTGTTATCCTGAAAATGTACCCATACACTGCAATTCAGAGATGCCACTATCATTCTAACCAAAACATACATAGCGACCTACAAAAATCCACCCTGAGTGTTTAGTAAGTTAATTATTTCCATCCATAAAGTAAATTGCTCTTACAATTTCGTTGCTAAAGTAATTGTCAATGAAATCATGACCCAAAAAAGCAATCCAAAAAATACTCCATGAAAACCAACCCAAAATAAATAAATAAAGCAAACAAAAATTAACACATCCAATATAACCTAATTAATGCCAGGAAGCCATTGAAACCCCAAAACATATTTGAAAAAATGAATAAATGCTAAACCAGTGGTTGGGGCATTCAATAAATGGGTCTTTTCCTTGCAAACCTTGGTAACTTTCATGTTAAGTGTTCTGTGTAGAATTTACTTCATACAACAGACGGCGGCAGGGTATATCTTGCTGAACAAACTACACGTCTTATTCTGAGTACTATCTAGCCACCAATGCCCACCTCCCGAAACCAGCCACCAACAATGGTTTCAAATATAACATAGCAATACAACAAATGGGAGAGGCATTGTCATGCAAACACAAGATCATAGGGTGCAAATCCCACAAATAATGTACAAAAACGATGACAGAAATGTTGAATCTTTCACTTTTGAGTTTTGTAGATTATTTTATTCTTTATTCAACATAACACAGCCAACGCGTTTCACCCATGCAGGCTTCTTCAGGGCTGTAATTAGCAACATAAACAATGTGTAAGAAAAAAAAACTAATTGAAAGCAATATTTCAATAATGTTTACATATATATTTTGGCCCCATGACATGAACCTGAATACATTCAGTGATTCTAATGTACAAAATAGATAAATAAATGTGACCAAGGCAACAATCATGATATATGAATCCAACATCCTATCCATTAAAAGTTATATACAATGCTAAAATTATACACTTATTACATATTACATATATTACACCATAAAGCCCAATTTTATTTACTTCTCAGAGGAAGAGAAAACAAGAAATATAATGTTGTTCATATATCACAAAACACATGTTTAAAAACATACGTATTAAACCACCTCATATCAAGAACTGGTAAACAGAAAGGAAAAATGATGAATGAATGAAGAAATAAAGAAGAGGAAGAGAAGAATAAATTGGGCTTTATGGTGTAATATATGTAATAAGTGTATAATGAAAGATTCAACGTTTCTGTCATCGTTTTTGTACATTATTTGTGGGATTTGCCCCCTATGATCAGGGGCCATATGTATCAAAATCCTCATTTGCGATTCTCAAATAGCGATTTTTTGCGAATCGCTATTCGAGAATCGCAAAATGCTATGTATGTAGGATTTGCAATAAATTTTGCGAATCCTACATATTCCTTAATTGCGAATCTCAAATTGCGATTCGCAATTAAGGAATACCTCCCCATTCATTCCTATGGGCCTAGAGGCCCATAGGAATGAATGGGCAGACATTCTCAATTTGCGATCAGCAATTAGAGAATCGCAAATTGAGAATGCAATTTCAAGGGTGCAAGGGTGTTAAAAGGACACCCTGTTGCACCCCTTAAATAAGCATGGGTGTACATGTGGCGCACATACATGCCCTAAGGGCATGTTTTTGCTTCACATTGCACTTTGAAAAATGCAAAAAAGTGCATTTTTCAAAGAAATCGCAAATTACCACCAACTTGAAGTTGGTGGTAATTTGCGATTCCTTAAGGCCAAATTGCACTTTTTTGGGGCTTTTTACATTGCATTTAAGGAATCGCAAAATTTGCAATTCCTTAAATGCAATCGCAAAATAAGGAATTGCAAAATTTGCCATTCCTTATTTTGCACGCAGATTTGCCTCATACATACCACTAAGCAAAATTGCGATCGCAAACGCCGAAATTCTGCGAATTTCAGCATTTGCGATCGAAATTTTTCTTGATACATATGGCCCCTTGTGTTTGCATGACAATGCCTCTCCCATTTGTTGTATTGTTTCTGTGTAGAGTTACCAAAAGACTGAATCCTATGAGTCCATTTTAACAATGTGTCTATAGATTGAATTAACAATAGGTAGCCTCTTACATAGAAGACTTAAACTGCCTCTAACATTGAGAGACGTACCTTCCCAAGGTTCATGTCCCAATTCCCATTCCTATGGGCTCCGCTCAACTGCCGATCTCTCGACAAAATGAAAAACAGAACAATTTATAAAGTGCGAATTGTGGCCGTTAAGTTACTCAAGAGTGCCAAATGTGAAAAACATTTTCAGTGACAATACTCATTCCAAGATATAAAAACTTCTGCCTTCAAAAGAAGTCGTAAGCCATACAGCAGCAAGACCTGCAACATGTCACCAGAAAGCACGTGAGGTGGCCAATGAGGAATAAAGGGACAGATACTAGAGCCAGACTCCATAATCATTGACCCATTAGCATGCCTGAAGATGGATCCTACCTTTTTACACAGTACACCAAGCCAAACCTGTGCACACATCTGCAGCCACTGCACAAAGACCCTTCCCTTACTCTGATGTCAGCGTCACGCATTCACTTTGGCCGGAAATAGGCCTCATTTCTAAACGGTAAAAAGAGTGAGCATCAACATAGTCACGTTGGTGGAAAGGACAATGAATATTGTGTATGGGCCATGAAGACGAAGGGGTGAAATAATTTTACTGATTCAGGCTAACAGCACCAGTACTCTTACCAGGGTCTGCTGTGAGCCAGCAGTAATGTGCTTCAGGTTGAAGTACACGTATGTTGCAAAGGATATTATAAGAAAGGAGTTGGTTAGAGATGAACCAGAGGTTTCTCTATGATGTGTTCACAGAAGGAGTCTGTGGGCCCGATTCACAAAGGTAAAGTTAGACCAAAAGTCTAACTTAGACCAAAATTCTAACCTACTAATTTTCAGTGTTCACAAATGGAAGTTACTACTAGTAACTTTACTAGTAGTAATTTTACTAGTGGTATCTTTAGTAGTAGTCATTTTACTAGTAGTTTGTTTACTAGGAGTAACTTACTTTTGTAAGTACCCAAAAGTAGTAAAGTTATACTTCTGGTCTAGGTTAGACTTTTGGTCTAACTTTACATTTGTGAATCGCGCCCTATGTGTCCAGGACAAAGAGCATAGCCTGCACGGATTTCTCTTTTCTATCTAGATGAATTCAGGCTGGAAGTTTTGGTGTAGGGGACTTCCTCCTGTCTGCACATGGGTAGTTCTGGGTGGTAGAGCTGGCCCTGGCTGCTCCTTCGGTGCTGGGTCAGATTAGACCAGCCAACCCAATGACAGAGTGTAGCTCCAGTGAAAGGCACTGCAGCCTACCAAACACACAGGCTGCAAGGAGAATTCTAAAGTTCTCTGTACAGGTACATTGTTCTGTATGCGAACAATCAGTTTGTCTGAATAGTTTTGTTTCTCAGTCCTTTCTCTCCCTTGCGGGGTCCCATAGGGGTCCTCATCCAGCCCGACGCTGTTTAATATTTACGTCAACCCTCTGGCTGAGCTTATCAATTAGTTTGGCTTATCCCCCTCATCCTATGCCGACGACACTCAAATCATCGTTTCCCTGGCCAGTGATGCATTTGGCACAGGAACCAACCTTTGTAATTGTATGCAGGCCGTCAGCCAATGGATGTATGAGAACTGCCTTCAGCTTAACTCAGGAAAGATGGAGGTCCTGATCTTCGGAGCACAGCCCTGGTTCTGGACTCCTGCCTGGTGGCCCCAAGACTTGGACCCCCTTTCTACTCCTGTTAACAAAACCTGCAACCTGTTTGTACTGATTAACAACATAGGGGTCTATTAGGATGGCGGGTGGAAAATCTCCCCAGCCGCCATGGTAGCGGGTAAAGACCGCCTGCAAGGACTGCGGCATTACCGCTGGTACAATTAGGATGCTCCGCAGTCGAATTCCGACCGCGGCGGTCGGATTCTGGCGATTAACATTGTGGCGGTTGCTGCTGCCAGCAGCACCGCCGCGGTGTGAAAAGGAGCATGTCATGCGTGTCACTGCACTGCGTGGCAGGCACTGCACAGTGCCTGCCACCTGGTACAGGGACATGTAGGGGGTGTACCCCCAGTGCACCCACACACCCCCGCAACACATTGGGGGCCCGCAATAGGCCCCCAGAGACATTCCCTGCATGCCTTTCCATGGCGGTTCCACCACCGCAGAAAGGCTGGCTACCGCCGGCATCATAATCATGCCGGCGGAGCCTGGCCCTGCACCGGCATCATTGTGGCGGTCCAGTTCCACTCGCTAGGCATGCGTGCGGACTGGTACCGGCGGAAAAGTGGCGGGCGGAGATTCTCACCGCCGCGGTCGTCACCACCATGCTAATGGGACCGGCAGTTTTCAGGGTTGCGATTGCGGGCGGATGTCCGCCGCCAGTCCAGCGGTTGCCACTGCCGGCCCGGCGGCGGCCATCCTCCCGCCTTCGTAATAGACCCCAAACTGTCTCTCACTGACCAAGTGAATGGGGTCACTTCCAAGGCCTTTCACACTCTTAGGCTGATAAAGAAGATTCCCCTTTTATCCCTCCACAGCTGTAGAAAATGGTAGTCACCTCCCTTATGCTATCCAGACTTGACTATTGTAATGGTCTGTACCTAACTGCACATCAACATGTGCTTAATAAACTACAGACGCTGCATAATGCAGCAGCCCGTCTTCTTCTGAAAATCCTCAAACACCATTCGGTGTCTAAACCTATGAGGAGACTGCACTGGTTGCCCATCAGGAGAGAGGTACTTCCAAGGCTCTTTGCATTGTTTATAAAGCTCTACACGACCAAGGGCCCTTGTTCTTCAAAAATAGCTGTAATGGGTGTATTCCAATAGGTCATGAAGATCCTCCGCTGCCAAAACCGTGATCCTGCCCAGATTCGAATGCGCAACCTGGGGTGGGCGCAGCTTTGTGCTGGGAGCTTCTCACGCCTAGAATAAACTTCCTTTAACATCATAACCTCCTGAAATCTTCTGATTTTCAGAAAGACCCTCAAGACCTTGTTATTTAATTCCTTATAAGAGTCTCTGTCTTATCTGGATCTTCTTGCCACAATGTCACTCACGCTAAGACACCCTCTGGTATTCAAGTGCTTAATAAAACTATTTAATGTAACATAACATTGTACAGGCACCTCACATACTATTGTCACAATGTACATACGCCTAGTGGTCTGCGGGTGGTATACAGGCATCTCATATGTACAGGCATCGAACCGACTGCACAGAAAGTGCACACGCTTGTTGGAGTAATATTCAGACATGATATGAAGCACGTTGTACAGAGACACACAGCATTCCAAGTACGGGCCTGACACCTTGGACTATAGATACCATATCTGGTACCTCACAGGCTGCTGATACATTCTATATAGATTTTATCATCTACAGCAGGAATGGATACTGGTGCCTCATGTGCTGTAGGTAGGATTTCTACTTTACAAAGAATACAAATGTCTTATATTACATGCAACGGCCTAGAGTAGATACATTAACCTTCCAATCTATTAAAACAGGTGCCCTTGGATTACACAAAAGATTCTCTGCTTCCAACATGAGTATAATCCACTTGAGGTACCTTACAGCATAGGGCACCACGAACACCCATCATTACCTGTCTCTGGGTCAATGTTGAGGTCAGTGTAACACTGTCCCTGACACCCCCATAAAGTCCACTTACTGCCTGACTCACTCTCCAGGAATGAACGGTTTCAGGAGAGACCAAGGAAAGCAGCGGCCACGCAGGGATTCTGTGCATTTCACACCGGGCGCTAAAAATCTGTGCCGTACAAATCTGACGTCTATTGACTCAATTACATGAGCTGTAGGCCTAGAAGAGGAAAATGATCGGTACTGCTGCAGGGACGCGAACTCAGAATCATACCCCGGCTCCTCTGTGAAGGCTGATATGGAGCGTTACTCTGACGTTTGTTCTTGTGCGTGGGGTCACTGGGGTAATTTCTTCTTACCAGCCTTGTCTGCACTAACAACCAAACCGACAGTCAAGGGTGCAATAATTGGTGCAATAATTGGGGGGGAGGTTTCCAACCAAACACCCCCCCCCCCCCCTGAAGATACGCCTCCAACTGTGCACTCAAGTTCCCACCGACAATACAAATTGCAAACAGGCCCAATCCACAACAATCCGCATTGCACTCAGGCCTACTGACAAGAATACACTATGCACTCAGCCGCCAGCAACATCACATTGCACCCACACTTGCACCTACAGTAGGACACTGAGACCCCCACCCACAATAAACACTGCACTAAGGTACTTATCCACAATGCAGTGTACTCAGGGCCCTACACACAATACATACTGCATTAATTTACCATTCACAACAATACACAGCACACTCAGGCCCTCCTCCACAGCACAGAGTGCACCCAGGTCCACACTGCACTCAGCCTGCGATTCAAAACAATGTGCATTGCACGGAGCCACACTTTCAAAACAATACACAAACCACACATGCCTCGACTCACAATTAAATTTGCACTCAGTCCTATATTGCACTCAGCCCACACTCAAAATGGTAGAGTGCACGCAAGACCTACACTACAATAGAAAAGGCACTCAGACCCACACAACACCCTATGCTGACTCTATACCAAGTGAATTGAGTGCCCACAGGCCCACTGCACAGTGCACTCGGGCTCAGGCCACACACTGCAATCAGGCCCACACTCACAATACGCACTACACAAGGTACCCATGGTCAGCCCTTGGCTTTCCATCTATTCTATGTGTTCAGTGCTTTCCCGCTAAGAGTACGGTGATGCATGGAATGTTGCTATGACGCATGGAGTGTTGCTATGACGCGTGGAGTGTTGATATGACGCGTGGAGTGTTGATATGATGTGTGGAGTGTTGATATGGCGTGTGGAGTGTTGATATGACGTGTGGAGTGTTGCTATGACGTGTGGAGTGTTGATATGACGTGTGGAGTGTTGATATGACGTGTGGAGTGTTGCTCTCACAATTACACTGGTGAGACCAGAGGCTGATTAGGGAAGTCCCTCGCTCCTGGTAGAGTATCCTGTAGACACACACACTTGTAACCTGTAGCACTACCTGATGTTCCTTCACCAATGCTGATGTGAGACTAAAGAAGCCACCTCTTGATACTGTGGAGTCCACGCTGTTTACTAAGCACAAGCGACTTTGCAGTACCCTACAGGAGCATGTGCAGCAGGGTTAAGTCTCTCTTATTGAGAGCAGCGAGTTGAGGAGCTGGTGTGGCAAATTTGTTGCAGACCTTATTGAGCAATTGTGTCCCACTGGATTACATTTTAAAAAGAGTTTCAAGTCTCTGTAAACTTTTAAGTCAGTTTTGCGAAAATCACGCTGGTCCCGATAGAGACTTCGATCAAACATTGCCTACTGAGAGTGTTACCAACCCTTAAAAGGACCCTGATGGAACATAGGTTTGCCTTGTTGGGGACAGTGCTGGCTAAGTGGCACATATCCATCCGCTGGACTTGTGCTACTCCTCCCACGCTAGACAAATGATGGGCAGACCTGAGCGTATGGGGAGTGGCAGAGGAGCAACGGTTACAACAGATGAGAATGCAAAGAGAGACATAGCGATATGTGGTGATACGTTAAATTGTATGGTGGACAAGAGCCACGGGTCCATGTGCAGCCTATGTAGGCTGCAAACCCATTCGCACAGCAGCGAATTAATGTATACCAAATTTTCAAAATATGTCATTGATATTCTTTTATTGTTGAATTTGCCAACTCGACTTCTTTTATGACAAAAACGTCCATTTAAGCTTCACACAAAATAGTTGTGCCCATCCAAGCCTCTTACCACTTTACGATAGGACATTCAATTCATGAATAACAGCAAAAGTCTTAATATTCCCAATGCATTTCGGGCTTTTTTTAACGCCCTTCGTCAGGGGCGACTGTTGAAAAAATATATAAAACCCATGTTCATTTTCCATCATGTCTTCCATAAAAACGCTTAAAACATTGCATGCAATAACCTGCCAGCATCAATCCTTCTAAGTATTTAGTTAACACCCTCTACTAGTTTATGCCACCGTAAAAAATGATATCACTGTGCAAAATTATTCCTGTGAGAAATTAATTCATTTAGTGCAATAACCTCCCCATCTACTCCACACCTTGAAACCTACCCTAACTTGACCGCATTACTGGATCCCCACTAAACAACTGCCGATCATTATTGCATTAAACTTGTGCTGTGAATAAATACCATCCCTCACCCCACTAAACAAAATTGTCGTACTAATACGAACTGCCAATAAAACCCGTTCCCTGTTTAGAATATAGTTATACTTTCCAAACACTCCAATTTACCTGTGTATATAAGCGCTATACGTCTGCTGTTTACCACTTCACATTTGGCTGATCAAAATGCCAAACTCTCTACGTCTCCTGAGCACTCACCAGATGTAAATTCGGTGGTAGCCTCAGTGGACACAGAGGAATGTACCCAGAACTCTGGATGGTGTGTCTACCAACGTCAGCGACAGATGGGGGAATGCAGTGCAGACCCCTTGGGTTGGGCTCTGGTGATCCCCGAGGCCCACTTTTTCTTCCTTCTCCTTGCCCACTCCTTCTCTTGGGGTGAGGCTTCCCCTGCCTTTTCCCTGGTTCCCGCCTCCCCTCTCCTATTGTGGACAGGGTCCGGGGGAGAGAAGCACCCAATGAGTATCTGCTGCTGTCGGTCTACTTCTGTTAAGAATGTTAATTTCTTTGATTTTTATTCATTTGCTCAGGTAACAAAAACTTAAAACGCAGTGCAGCTGCGGTTTCACATGTTCATCGGATATGAACTGGGGTTGTACAGTTGTGTGTTGGAGCTGCGTTGGCTATTATAGTCGGCCTTCTGCCCTCATCTGTGGATTAATCTTATACTTTTGATTGAAGGCCGTAGTGGATTGATTTATTTTATGTGACACTGCCGTGTGTACTGTACTGTACTACACTATTCTATACAACTGCTAAATAAGCACAAGTTAAAAAAAAATGTTAGTCAGTTTGACAGACAATGCTCGCTTGATGAGTCGAAGCAGGTATTCTCCGCATCACCCAGTCTGTATTAGACTCAGGTCAGAAAGGTACCGCAACTCGATCAAAAGGATCTAAGGGGCAGTCGATCCAACAACCTCAGTGGCTCTTCCATGCTGTCGGTACTATCACCAGTTCACACCATCCACGAGGCGTGCCGGTTCCTATGTCCCGGCGAATTCCATTGGAGTTTTCCTGGTCACACACACCTGAGAGCAAGGCCCTATGTAGAGTTCATGTAATCCGAATCCAGGGTACCAGTTAGACCTGAGAAATAGTCGACCAGGCAGGGGTGTCTGCAGGGGCACTAATATGCCATTGATGACAATCTTTGGACTGATCACTGCAACATTCCCACATGAGGCAATGTCCTTTTTTAACGACAAACTCATGTTTCTTCTGCATTGGGAGTGTGCCTTCTACCTTCAAACTCCCCAACTCGCTTCTTTAATAAATTCAGAATTATGAGACGAGGCCCACTTAGTCAGGGCTCCTATCACCTCGGAAACCCTTCCCCTATTTACCTATCCAATCCCTTCATTTTGGCGTGCCTGCCAGTGACTCCCAAGCCTCATGTTGGGCAGCGGGCGACTTAGAGACTATCGGGCTCTCTAACATGAGACGACCAATCAGAAGAAAGTAACATCAGTGTTTACACTGAACACTGTGGGGCTTATTCACAAAGATACATTTACACATGAGAAAATCTACACTTGTAAATTTACAATTTGTGGTAAATGTACCATTTTTGGTTATTCACCATTTACAAGTGTAAATTTACTACAAAATGTAGACATACATGTTTACACCCTCGGAAACCTGGGGGTGGATCCAAATTTATATCTGTAAAGTTACTAATAGTAACTTTTCACACATAGGTGGAGGTCTCCACCACCAGGGCCGAGAGCTCCCTATGGTATATATCAGGAAATGTAAAAAAGATTCTTATACTTAAAGAATAGAGTGATATCATTTTATGTTACATATTAATTTAAATAAATGTAAACATTTATTTTAAATGTAGAATAAAATAAAAATTGGCACAGCACTATTAACTTAATTTTGATATCAATATTTAATTAATATAAATATATTAAATTAAATCAAAATTATATTGTAAAAGATTTATTAAAATAAACCTTCCAACACAAATAGTATGGTTATATTTATTTGAAATTACTAAAATGAAGGTAAACTATTATTTAAAATTGAACTTTATTATTGAAAAAATAATTATTTTTACATTTAAAAACGTTATTCAAATATTTTAAAAATGATATGTGTGTGTGTGTGTGTATATATATATATATATATATATATATATATATACATACACAAAATTAAATATATATTTCTAAATATTAGCAATAAATAAATCTATTTTAATGTTTATTTTCTATCTGTGTTGCAGTACCAGTGTTTGGCCATGTGTGATGCTGGACCTACTGCAGGTCTGAGCAAGAGCACATTTACAATAGTTTTGGGTCCCTTGTTTCCGGTTGTAACTTGAGAAGTGTAGTTTGTGAACAGGAATGGGGTTACTATTTTGCGAGTGGTAGCATGCCTCTCCCTAAAACCCCCTTTAGCCCTTAACCCCCTCCTTACATTTCCTTAAACCCCTCACATTTAGTAGTAAGAATTTTCCAACCACTCCCTCCCGTCCCTCCCATATTTACTACTAAAACGTATGCGTACGTGTGGGGAGACGATCTCTGCACAGAAACGATAACAGAGGTGGAGACCTCAGCACATAGGTTTTGGAATAGTATTTTCAGGACATGAGTGGTATTATGCAGTACTACTAAACGTACTGCCTAATACAGTTTGCATCTTTGAGTTCTCTCCCTTGTCCCAGTCGCTAACCTTGAAATCCCCTTACAGCATCAGTCTAATTGCTTACTTGAGGCATTTAAATACAGTAATTCTCTGTATGGCGACAGAAATGCGATTTAACTCGACATCCAGCAAACCGAAAAATAGATACAGCTACAGTTCTTGTACCTCTTAATTAGTAAGAGCGGCCAAAAACCAGATTACATGTGCAGACTTCACATGTATAAAATGCATTTTCCAAGGCGGACTGAGTTCTACACACTTTCGCCTCTTTCGTTTATGTTTTAGGAAAGAATGTCTTTAGGACAGTGGTTCTGAACCTGTGATCCATGACACATACTCCGGGGTTTGCGACTGTTATTAAATAGTATTATGAGACTAATAAAGTATGTATAACTAAAGACCTAACATGTAAAATTCAATGTATTTAAAATGTTCTGTAAACGAACGATCCTGGAGAGGCTCGCCGTCTCTTGAACACTTTATGCTCCTGAGATCTAGGAGGAGCACTTACAATAAACATATTAGAAGTGCGAAAGCGAACTTCTTCAGAAGCCAACTAGCTAAAGCCAGAAACAGGGCAAAAAAGCTTTTTGAATGAATTAAACTCCAATAATCCAACAATCTTATCATTCTTTCGCCAACGGGCTTCCGTTATACAGCCAAATTGTGATGATTTTTCCAACTTCTTCCTCGAAACGATGGATACGATTGCAACTGATCTCCAGACATCGACGAACCAGCTGACAGACCCATTCCCTATCTACCCCTCATCCCTTCCCTCCCCCCAGCCTCCCCGAGCTCCAGGGTACACACCCAAAAATAGCACCTCCTGGAGCCAATTCACACCCTTTGATGAAATCTATACTTAACATACTTACTACACTTAAACCCTCAAACCACTTCAGTGACCCGTTACCCCCTAGTTTCTTCAATGAAATGAAGAGGTCTCTAGTTCCAATCTGGACCGAGATTGTAAATGCCTCCCTACAGCAATGTGTGATTCCTGATTACATAAAGTCTGGGCAGGTTACACCCATTCTTAAAAAACCTACTGCTGAGCAAGACGACTGTAACAACTTCCGTCCAATCACAAAAACATTCCTACTCTATTGAAGCTGCTAGAGAAATGTGTCCATGTTCAACTTTGTAGCCACATTAATCAATTCCAGCTTCTAGATCAATTCCATTCGGGCTTTCGCCAGGGTCATAGCACTGAAACGGCCCTTACTCACATAGTTGATGACGCTCTAAGAATGCTAGATTAGAACGAAGCCTGCCTTCTTATCCTCCTTGACCTCTCTTCGGCTTTTGATATGGTCAAACATGATAACCTCCTGGACATACTGGAACGCAGGATGGGTCTTTCAGGATCAGTGTTAAGCTGGTTTGCCTCGTATCTTCACAGCAGAATGCAAAGAATGAAAGTCAATCACTCCCTCTCCAACTCTACTCCGATCACTTTTGGGCTCCCACAAGGGTCCTCGCTCTCACCCACACTCTTCAACCTGTTCATGGAGCCCTTAACACAAATGCTCAAATCATCGAATATACTCTATCACATGTATGCTGACGATACTCAATTGTTTCTGAAAATCTCCTCCCCCGAATATAACAATTCACTCAATTTAACACTACTCAAAACTCAGCACTGGCTGACTTCCAGCCATCTCAAGCTAAACTCCATCAAAATGGAATTCCTCCTTATCTCTCCTCCCAAACAGGTGCGCGTTATCATTGAATACATGAAACAACTATCGGCTCTCAACTGTATTCCACACATCATTGACTCTACCAAATCTCTTGGAATAACACTCGATAAGGCCCTGAACTGCAGGAGCTCATCAGCGCTGCCACCAAAGGAGCGAACTTCCAAATGAGCATGCTAAGAAAGTTAAAACCCTTCTTTCCTCCGGAAGACCTCAAGTCGGCTGCTCAAGTTCTAGTCATCTCCAGAATGGAGTATGGGAGTGTAACTCTCTGTGGTCTTTCGAGCTACAAGTTGGCTCCGCTTAGGGCCTCCTTGAACTCGGCTGCTAGGCTCATCACAGGCTCATCACAGGATCCAAAAGAAATAACCACATCACGCCGGAATTGAAATCTCTAAACTGGCTTCCTTTTGAGGCTAGGACTCATCTTAAAATTACTTGCATGGCCCACAAAGCCCTTCACCTTAACACTCCTTTGTACCTCGCCCAGAAACTAGAACTCTTGGGTGGTTGCAGATCTTTGAGGCGTTCTAGCACTTTGCTGCTGAAACCACAAAAGTTTCAAAGAAAGAAAATCTATAACTGAGCCTTCTCCGGTATTGCCCCTAGAATCTGGAACGTCCTGCCTCCGGAAACCAGACCGAATCTCTCAACGTCCTCTTTCAAAAAAGAAGTGAAAGCACTACTTATGCATACTCTCTGAACTTGTAATGTACCTTCTCCCCTCCGAAGCCATGCTCTGATGCGCCCTCCTCACACGTATGTTCATGTGTTGTATTTATGTGGTGTTCCGACACTTCGGTACTCTTGTTTACTCGTTTATCCTGCACTTGTCTTCCTCTCTGTTATCCTTGTTCTTCAGTGAAGCGCTTTGACACCCGCTTGGGTCATGTTCATGCTATATAAAACTTTATAAATAAATAAAATTAATGTGATGGGATTTGAAATTGAAGAGTTAAATTTAGTTTGATTTTTTGGAGGAGCATAGGTACAGCAAACACAACATAGAATGGACGATGGGTGACTTCAATTAAAGCGCTGACAAAAAGAGAACATTCATAAGAAGTGAAAATATGTTAAAGTCTGTCCTATCGCTTCGTCTTTTAGGAATAAAAAAAAAACAAGTTTAGAAAAGCTATAAGCTTCCTATTAAAATTTCGATTTTTCTATATTTATGAATTAAATACAATTTTCCATTGATTCTGTATTTGTTTGATGCATACTTGTTTCTGTATTTTTTTTGTATTGTTTAGAGGTTCAAATTATAGAAATTGTTTAGGCCACGGTCCTTGGCTTCCTGTAATGACTCAGTGGGGGTCCCCGGATTCCAGTAGTGGTTCACCGGGGGTCCTCAGAAGTCGACAAGTTATTATCAGGCGCTGTTTTAGGACACACTGTCAGCCACGTCATAGAAGAAGCCTTTTTATGTAACATTTTCCACAGAGGAAACAATGTGTCTCCCTTCTGTAATGCCATAAGGGATACATTTGTAATCAGGTCACTGCCAGTGGATGCTATATAACATTGTAGCAAAAATGAGTATTTTCTTTTCTTTTTAGTCCCAGCGCCTAGCCTGTCAGAATGTAGCAGGCAAGTCCAAAGTTGTAGGGGGTGGCCTTAAAGGCACAAGTGTAGCTATGTCATACACAGCACACACTCGTCTGGTTTGTTTAGCTGTTTAATGACAGCTATAAAAACAAAACATTGGGGTAAACAGACAAAGCAAAAAAATCCCTTACAGAAACACAACAACGTGTGATAGCCCTTCCCACACCGGACACGCCGTATTCATTAACCTCTCATACCATATTGAGACGCTCACCATCCTCACACACTTATCTCATACTCAATGCGCCGCACAAGATGGACGAAAGCACCCACACACCTCACATGCTGACTTCTGGTACTGACCTACCTCACAAGCTCAGTTTAAGAGTCCAACTCACAAACTGAACTCAGCTAACCACTCACTACCCGCCTAAACCACCCACCTCCCGTGGTAAAATCATAATTACCTATACAGGTCTTGCACGAGATAGTGCACTATAAGTAACACTAGTTCAGCCATCAGGGCTTAGGCGGGCCGGGCCACTGGAATTATGTGGCAGGGGAGGACAAAATTATGTGGTAGAGTTGACTAAATTATGCGTCAAGAAACTGTCAATCATGCAGCATAATGAAGCACACTTTGTGACACTATTCTTTATTTTGACAATTTTACACTTTTTAACACTATCTGGGCAAAGGGTTCGCCTCATCAGTACCGGTACATTGCCCAAATACAGCAAAAAGGCAACTGAAGGGTGACCAGGCAACATTTTTGATGGGCCTTCCATTGGGTGGCAGCCCATATTGCTTCATTTGAAGTAACTTTTGATCCTTTTGAGGTAATTTTTGTGTTAAAATCTGAAAAATATGCAGCAGATGCAGATTATGTGGCAAATGCGGCAAGTGCACTATTATCTGGAAAACTCCGAGGTCGCAGACTCACGTAATTCAAGTGGCCCTGTGCTTAGGGGACTGAACAGAGAACTCTGCAATAAGCAGCCCCTTCAAATACTGAAGCCACTGGCTTCAGAGGGACCTGGGATCTCAAATGGTTTTCGTCCCTGGGGGAGCCATGTAGCATCTCTCCGAGCCACAGGTAGGGAAGTGAAGCCATGATTTAGCTTTCCCTTGTAGTCTGCGTTGACATTGTTTGTATTTCTTGAAAGGACGGGTGGCACTGGCAAGAACGCATAAACACACGTCCCTGCCAGGAAACGGAAACCGGTATCCAGCCGAGAAGGGAAGAGCGCGCGAGAGGGGACATCTCACGGCTAAGGAGAGATGCTGCCAAGCAGCCATTGACATGATTAGCTGTTGTCGATCCGTGAGTGGGAGGAAGATATGGCCCTTGGGAAAGGATCACCTGGATCCACACTGCCCTCTTGTGGCTGCCTGGTGAACTTTTCTGGCCTCAGCAAGCAGGTGTTTTTAGAGACCTTTATTTAACGCTAGACAGCTAGAAACAGTGCAAGAAACAGCAGTACACAACTGTGCACGCTGTTTTAAATGTCACATACAGCTAGAATCTGATAGTGTATTGTAAGTGTTGTCTGGGTGTCAAACCTGCCACACCCTGTTGGCAAAAAGTGCCCCAAAAAAAAACCACCCAGAAAGAACTGTTAGCTTTGGAAAAGCGACATGTTGCACACCATTCAGAGTTTGACAATAAAGGGGCTTATTACGATGCCAGTGGGACCCAGTCGGCTCCACTGACATCTGAAGCAGGGGTCAGACAGCCGCATTACAATGTGGCAGCCGCGGTTCGTGCAGGTAACAGCGGTGGGGTCGCGTGGGGGTTATTTTGAGGGACGATGCAGAGGGAAAATTAAATAAATAATTCATTTTCCCTCTGCATCGTCCCTCGTAATACCCTCCACGTGGCTCCACAGCCGCACCACTGTTACCTGCACGGACCGCGGCTGCTATGCGGTCAGTTTGACTGCATGGGTGAGGAACCGAACGCTGTAGTTCTGATGAGCTCAAGGTGCCTGTGCGTCCAGCGGTCGGAATGTAAAACATACAATGAGGGCAGTGTCTGCTCGGGCACCGCCATACGGATTACGATGGCCCTTTCCAACAACCTTTCAATGGCTGCCTTTGAAAGGCTGTTGGAAACAGACTTTGGGAGCCCCTAGCAGGGCCCCTGTGCCTCTGTGGCCTCTGCTATGAGGCCAGGGGGCACCACAGGTGTCCCCACAAACATCTATGCCCACGTTGCAGGCACCATGAGATGCCTGCCACAGGGTGCAGGGATGTTTAAAAACACCTTTTGCCACTGGGGCTTGTGCTGCAGCCCTTTTTCGGGCCGCAGCACAACCATCAATACAAAGAGCCATGTTTCCCACCACCTCCACGGCAGTCAGATCCTAATTTGCCGGTCAGGACTGCTGACCTGTCGGCATGTCCCTTTACTGCACGATGCCGGTCGGACGATCCTCCGACCGGCATTGTAATTAGGGCCATAGTGTTTTAAACAATATTATCAAAGAATTAGATACAGCTGTAGTCTCCTTTTTCACTTGCTTTTTTATTTACTCATTTGTCTGTCTTACATTTTAGTTACAGCCAAACAATGTAAACAATTCCAGCAGGGTTCAAGTCAAACCATTTCAGGCAGCCGACACATGTTTCGTTCTGTTGCTTCCATATTGGTTGGAGTTACACATCCTAGTGTATTCCTCTTCTAGTGGTAGCAATTGTTCTTCCTTCCCACGTCTACAGCTGAGTCCTCATGTATCCCCCAAAAATCCTTCCCTCTTATCTTTGCTTTTTAAGACTGGCTTGGAAGTGCAGCTGTCTGCATGAGCTATTGAAACCAATTTCATGCAATATACTAACCCTGGGTGTAGTGTGCGTAGCGGGCTACGCGGAGGTCCATGGAGTCTCAAACAAACTCCGTGGAGGTCCGCTACGCCACGCGCCTCCACCCCCCACTATTACAAGTAACTAAATATTAATTAAAAATACATTTAAAACAACTAACCTCTGTACAGCAGCGTCTTGCGAGAAGTGCGCAAGCACGGGCGCGCATGCATGCGCAGTTTTCACCAGGATTACCGATACGGCAAGGAAGGTGAGGATTGCAGCCCGGGGACGCCGCAGTACAGAGATTAGTGGTTTTATTTTATTTTTATTTTATTTTTTTTTTTGAAACCGTTTATTGCAATCTCAAATATATACAGGTATGGGCCTACAACCTTCCGGCCGGCCGCTAAAATGACGACGACAAATGGCATACATACAATGAGGCACTGAACTTTACATAGACACTAAGGCAGGAGGTATCCACAACGCGGGCCATGTGGCTCTGAGCCCACAATACGGTTTCATTTTATACAACACAACAACATAAATAAACACACACCCGCAAGGCAACCCACGATCAAAAGCGGCAGCACGTGCTCCTCAAATGGGGGACCCCAAACCATCCACTGAAAACCCCCAAGCGGGGAAGGGAAACAGGTCCGGGACTGGGAGAATATTGTGCTCGGAACTGAGGGAGGGAGTAAACTAGGGGGATGGAGCTGGGGAAGCGGGAGGCAGCAACGGCGGCTCGCAGATACCCCCGCGGTAGGCGTTCCAGGGGCCCCATATCTTCACCCATGCCCCAGGCTTACCCCGCGCCACATACACCACCTTCTCTCGGAACATGCACCAATCCATGTGAGATTAGTGGTTTTAAATGTATTTTTACTTAATGTGTACTTAATTGTAATAGTGGGGATAGAGGCGGGGGCTGGCCAACTCCGCCCCGCCCGTGGAGTGTGCGGAGACTTGCCTTCTCCGTGTTCTCCGCGGAACGCAGAGAAGGCAAATCTCCGCACACTCCGCTGGCGGAGTGGAGGTCTCCGCCGGGGTTACAATATACTTAAACTGAACGTTAGATCTGTAAAAGAAAACAACACATCTGCAAGAGTCTTTAAAGTCTGGCACGTGTTCAATGCAAAATAGCCGTAAGCCGTCAAAACTACTGCAAAGCAATGGCTGTTTCAACGGAGCAGAGCATCACCCTTTACCAGTTGGAGCATGTACGTGATAAAGTAGAAACTCGAAGATAATCATGAATGAGTCGTGCCAAGATCTTCTAGTGGGAAGGATTGGGAGAAGGACTTGACAACATGAGGTCAAAAGCATAAACTTGAGCTCGCGCCTCTACTTTCTAGAATTGGTGCTTCATTGTGTCAACCGCAGAACGAGGCCGTGCGTTACTAATACACTTCGGTGAATGTGAAATGGTACCGCATGTAGTTATATGGCCACAGTGCATGTAAGATATGTGTAAATGTCCATGAGTACTAATAATTTGGTGGTCTTCAAGCTAATATAAAAGCACCATAACAAATGGTTTATAAAGTGCAACAGAACATTGTAAGGTACACAGGAGCATCAAGGTGTTCATAGTAAATATGTATGTGTTAGCACACATATGGGTGAATCCAGTTTCTCACCCACCAACCACCTAATTTCTTGATTTGAACCTTAGGCCTTTGTTTTTTGGGTCCAGGGAAAAATGAGGCATACTGAGCAGTATCATTGGTGGGTTCTGATATTTTTCTGCTATGTACAAAGCCTAGGGTACTGGTGTCTGCAATAGGATAGTCAATACACTGTTTGCACACTTAACTCTGCAGTAGTAAGTAGAGAAACAGCCAACGCACACTCTAAGGGATGGTAATAGGTACAATGTGATACATTAATCCCTCACAATATAACAAGAGAATTCATATCCAATTCTTGAACTTAACTAAACAAATACACATTTACTTATAAATAGAAAAGGCTGTGCAGCTCAAATGAGGCACAACAAATTAACATTGCAACATTACAACAGTACAAACATTTAAAGCACCTAGAAACAGCATCTACTACATCACTTATTCAGTCTTCAAGGTCAATGCCATTCTAAAGTCCAGAAAACCACAGATGGGGTTTATCAAAGTAGCTCTGCACATTGTGCCAAAGCTCTGGGGTTTGTCTCCAAAACCTACCCAAATACCCGAATAAATGCAGATTTAATGTGAGGTCTGGAACTAGCAATAGGCTCCTTCACAAAGTTCTTTGGAGGTCAGCACTGGGCCTGGACGGTGAACTCTGCTCCGTTCACAGAGTCTGCGGATTCCAAAAAACTGAGCTTTTTACTCACTCCCCAACGTTACGTTGGCAAGCGTGAGTGAGGGAAATCCAACACTAGACCACCTCCTAGCGAGATTTCTCAATGAGGGCGGTCACAGATGGTTGCTACCGCTCGCATTGAGAAGCCTTTCGTTTGCGTTGAGGAAGCTGCCACTCAGGAACAAACACCTGGTGCTGAAAATTAGCATGAACACAGCGACGTAATGCACTCCACCACTTGCTCAACTCCGTGCGGCATAGTTATTTTGTTAGTACGCGGAAGTACGCAAACTCCGCCCAGGCCTACTCAACAGTATAAGTGGTGCCACAATGCCGTACTCGTTGGTAAACCTCTAGTAATATCCAGTGAAATCTAGAAAGGCTCTCTCCTGCATTTGTGCTGTGTGTATGTTTGTGTTGTATAAGGCTCTCAGAACACAATGGCATGGAGGATTGCCGGGAGAGGCTGCATTTTACCACACCCATCTCAGTTGATGTTCTACACAACAGAACCACGCCCTACATTGCACTTGGCTTCAATACTCCGACCTTCCACCTTTAGCATCCGAGAGCTGCTGCATGTTAAAGATCTTAAGGTTCAACGCCTTTTGACACATCCTTGATTCAATCGCCTCTCTCTAAATTACTTTGCCCCGAGGTGAATGCTGAATCTCCAGTACGTCTGTGCAACAGTGTCTTGCTTGTAAGCACCATGCACTTTGTCTTCCCACCTTTCCTTTTAGGCTATAAGTGATTTAAGAATATATGCCACAGAGAACGTTTTAACCACACCAATCCATAAAAGATTAATATATTCAAAACATCACTGAGAACACTTTTGGTTGGATTTTATGTTATCAATCATTACCCATTGTAATAATCAATGTTTCAAGGCTATTAATCTGACTGTTGTTGATTGTATTTTAACATTATATGCCTGCATGCTTGTCGAGAAATCTGAAGCTCACACCCCCAGTCTTATCAAGCTACACCCCTGGGCTTCCCACTGCCTCATGTTTAGGTCAAGCCTGAGCAGCGCACGCACTGATCTGTGAGCCATGCTGTATTAGAGTATGGACTTGAATCTCCGTCCACTCTCCGCCCATATTTTTCATTGGCTTGTGTCATTGTCCTTCGTAAATTCTGGCTTCTGATTCGTTAATAGGCTTGTTAGTCCCTCCTTAGTACCACCTTGTCTTTATTTGCAACCTACCATGAGGACTGCCCTTTTGCTTCGGTTGTTACACGCTGAGTCTTTTTTAGTCTGTAAACACTATTTTCTTTAAATAGTTTCGCCTACTGCAGGCACAACATGCTTTTCTGCAACATTCAGCACGCCATGCGCAATTTCCCTTTTTAAGAAGCCCGGAAAAATGGCAGCTGCTTCTTTGAATAGGTCTCGCATTTACAAGAGTTTGAGCTATTGGCATTGTACATGACAATGCCTTTTATTTATGTGTTAATTATCAAAACATATAAATAAAAGGCATTGTCATTTACAATGCTAATAGCTAAAACTCTCTGAAATGTGAGACACATTGCATTGCAAATGCTTGTATTTACCAGCAGCAGGAAGTACTCCAAATGTCTTTCCGGGGTGCTACCAGAGCAAAGGTCAGCTCTGCATGCAGCAGACACACCTCCTGAATGAGAAGACATGTCATGACCTTGGAACTGCCATCTGGCCTCACCCTTACTACTGTCAACTCAGTGACACCTTCGCCTAGGCCCACACACATTTTCAAACTCCACTCTGTGATGGGAACTTCAGAACCATTTGGAGAGTCATGCCTGGACTAAAGACATTGCGGCAATGGCTTACTGATGAGTGATTGCGTACTACATAAATGATGAACAACACCAACATTTCACTCTTGCACTTGCAAAAAGGAGGTCAAATGGAAGCAGCTTACCTCTCTGCTTTTTTTTTCTTCAGGTTTTTCAGTTTTATATAGCGCAAACTCAATCCAAAGGTATTGGAGAGTTTACATGAGAACCGGTGACGTTACACAAGGACACATTCATTTTTTGCTAGGCGCGGGGAGATGAAGTAATTTGCCCAGAATCACAGAATGTTGAGCCGACGCCAAGACTCGAACATGCTTCCCCAGTTCCAAAGTCGGCAGCTCTGACCCTTACGCCACATCCTCTCATGTAACTAGATGGGCCCGGCCTGTTTTGTTCTTAAAATTCTCTGACATGCATTCTTATTTAACCCAGTATAAAGCTAGGAATATAATCCCAGAAATAAGCAGAACTGGCCTAACTAGTCACGCATAGACCTGGGAACCGTGGTAGCTATGAGCACCTGTTTTTTGCTAGCTGAATTATTCCTTACATCTGTATCAGAGTTAAACAGCGAACATATATAACACTTAAAACGTCCATGAATGCAAGCAGAACGTTCTTGCAGTTTCAGTCGCTGGAGAGCTCCTCGGCAGCGCGCGGCCGCCATGTTTGTTGCGGCACATCGAGGCCTGCAGCTCACCTCTGACTCACTCCTCCAAGCTGTTCCTTGGCTGTGACGCATCTTTTAGCGCAGCTCGCCTGCTGCCAGAGATGCCCAACGAACAGACAGACTTGGAACCTGAGGAGAAAACAAACCAGGCGGTCCTTGCACCCTTCAACGAAGCGCAGCATCAACTGGGGTGGGAGCCAATGCAAATAACGAAATGAGTGACAGTGCCAGTGCCGCTCCACATTTCAACACCACAGGGACCCATTACAGGCACTAGATTCTATGCATGGCTTCAACAGATCTAAGGGGCCAACCAACGACAAGAATACAGGTTCCAGAATGTCTCAGTGAGAACATTTGATTGGGTTGGAAATTCTATTGTGACATCATCACTGCCCCTTTAAAGTGAATGGTGGGGTTTCTCTAGCACATGTCAATGGTTAACTAAGTAATATATTATCCATATCACCACCCTCCTGGTCATCACTTTATTCTCTTGCGTAAATCAAGAATAGCTACCAGCCAACATGCTTTTGCCGGGCCGGTGCGTTAAACCGGTAAAACACAAGTAGGTGCAACGCAGCCACCCTCGTCCACTAGACTTATGGTAGATTGTCCGTGATATCCTCAGTGCCATTTCGGTTCCGTAACTTGACTGAAATCTAGATTGATTTACATTCAGAATTCAGGGCTGGATGGTCCTAGTAAGTCTGCTGTGGGTATGTAAAATCTTTAAAAACAAATATGTTGATCAAGAGTGAGTGAGTACTTATGGCTACACCTATTAATGCCAGTGACATCTAAATTAGCTTTTTTTATTTTTAAGTTGGGAGTAACTACCCAGGGCTGCTATAAGGTGGAATACAAGGAACATTATGCCACAAGCCCTGCATTTTCCAATGCCCGCACTTCTTCAGGAAAATTGCAGGTTTTTTGGTGAAAACAAGCTTGATAGCTTCCCTGATAATATGGTAGCTTAATGACCATACCACTTAATGGTGCCTTTTTCTGTCTTTCTCTCTCATGATTTGGATCAAAGTCTGATGATGAGAACTATATCTCAGTCCCCAAAAATGTGTGCCGGTGCCCACCTCCTGCAACCACCAACACAAATTAAGCACTGCCAAAAACATAACTATATTGAGAAGAAGAGCATTTTCCTCTTTTCAAACTGAGTGCCATTTTCACTCCAGGAGAGAGGATATTTCTCTGTTCTTCTGCCACAGACAAACAATTGAGTTTGGGGTGGCTGACTTTTCAATTAATAAAAATACATTAATAAGCTGTCG
Organism: Triturus cristatus; assembly: GCF_964204655.1. NCBI lineage: Eukaryota > Metazoa > Chordata > Amphibia > Caudata > Salamandridae > Triturus > Triturus cristatus. The sequence goes on along the minus strand of NC_140594.1, from coordinate 1,109,523,101 downwards.
ACAGAGCTTTTAATCCCTGGAGTTGGTGCTTTATGGGAAGGGATACTCCATGGGAAGGTATGTGGTTAGGTATTTACAAGTATTACGTTGCCTTTTCGAGTAGGTATTTTAAAGTAGTAATTTAAGTCTGCTGTAGCAATGATTGTGACCTGTCACGTTAAAGTGGCCTTTTTCACACTATTGGTTTGTCTGTGGTAGGATTGCCACTTTGACTAATGGTCTGATTACGAGTTTGGTGGTCCATGGGATCACCAAACCTGCGATGGAGGTGCGATGGCATTCGGGGACCGCAGCACCAGTGATTCGACCGTCGTATTACAAGTAAAAGTACAGCTGTCGGGCTTCCAGAGAACTGCCGCAACCGCCAGGGATCCGTGATCCCTGACCAGGGCGCAGCGGTCTGAGGCCACAGTATGCTTGGTGGTGCTGCTGCGGCACCGCCAAGCATATTACGAGTTTCCTCACTGCCCTCCTTTTCATGGCAGTGAGTCCGCCATGCATCCGGTGGCAGTGATGAAACCTGTGCCCCCTGGTGCCTCGGTGCATGGGGGTGCATGCAGAGGGGCACATGGTGTGCCATCTGTCTTTCTGCACCCCCAGTTCAAGCACAGCATGGGCTTTACCATCTCCTATGAGCCCTTGAAAGTCAGCGCTGTGGGCCAGCCGCCGTAGGACTGCTCACCCAGATTACAACTTGTAATCCAGCGGGCGGTCAGCAGTGGAGTTTGGTGGTGTGAAAGCATGGCGATGGCGTGGCGTGCCTCCCCGCTCCCACACTGCCAAACTCATAATCAGGCCCTAAGTTTCTTCCAACTGTGCTGCTTCTAGACCAGCGGAAGAGGGGCCTTTCATAGCACACACTGCAAGTTACATCACCACAAGGCGCTTTGGGGATTTAGTACTTGTGAGAAGTGCTGGACCTTGAAATAATGCATCCTGTCCTCCTCCACAGTGTAGTGAGCTTCTCACACTGCCTTCCTTTGCACATCCAGCCAGCCTCTACATGTGACAGGGATTGGCAGAGCTATGTGTCTCCATACTGTGGCACTGTCACTGCAGATCAGGGTTGAGGTGCACTGGCAGATCTTGGAGAAGACCTCCCAACCCTCCCAACCCCAGGCGGGTAACCAGAGCAGCAGACGGTGTTGCACATAGGGTCGAAATGCCTGTTTCGCAACTTGCTATGCGACCACAATAAAATAATAAAGGGCATTGCATGGCAGACCTGAGGTGCTTTGGCAGAGCTCTGTGTGTGTGTGTGTGTGTGTGTGTGTGTGTATATATATATATATATCTTTCCTAGAATGATGGAAGCGATGGAGAGAGAGCGTGAGCATCCGTGAGAAGTGCCAGCTGTGATTAAACATGGACTCTGTCTGTCTGATCCAAGCAGAGCCTCAGTGTGTGATTAATCTCTCACTTCTTGGAGTTTGCAAACAAATTCCAGGAACTGAATCATGCCCATGTGCTCTGTTTATCAGCCCTCTGCCAACATATGAAGGAAGGTTTGCATATCACTCTGTCTGCACAAGGACACACAGGCACACACATACACACCGGCACAAACACACACACACACAAACATGAACGCAATTACACACACACATTCACACAGACATACATGCAGATGTATTCAATATCACACACACGGACATATACAGAGACACAGAGATACAGATACACACAGATAAACACACAGACACACATAAAAATATGTACAGATAAAAACACACCAAGATAGACACACATATGGACGTGTACGCTCAGGTTGTAGTCTGGAATATCGCGTACAGGAATATTGCGATACCTTAATATTGTAGCTAAAATATCAAGGTCTAGAATATCAAAAGGTGGCGTAGCTAAGGGGGGGCGGTCCACCCCAGGCAGCACTGTTTTTGGGGGCGGCGGAGGTGAGCAAGTTGTGTCTGTCGACTACCACCATTCCCCCCCCCCCGCGAACAAGTCGTCCGTCGGCTGCCAGACCCCGCCCCCAACAGAACAAGTCGTCTGTCAGCCGCCACCCCCACTCTTACCTGCACTGGGCGGCACATTTTGGGTCCACCCCGGGTGGCAGTAGGTCTAGCTACGCCACTGAAGGTAAGTGCATATAGGTAAGTATAGATTTACTATTCTGAACTCTACATCTAAAAGCCTTCAAGATACAAATATCATCAAGGGACATATACGTAGGGTTAGGTATAGAAAATCTATACATACCTGTTGATATTTTGGCTACAATATAAAGGTTTAGCAATATTTCCTACTCTATATTCAGGATCCATACCATATCCGCACACATACGCAAGGACATACATGAGCACAGAAAAACACAGAAAAAGGCACAGACACAAACACACAAAAACAGACATACACGTAAACACAGACTGAAAGACACACACACAGAAACACCGACACATATACATGCTCAAAGACATATACAAGCACACACATATACATATTCACACAGGTACACACCAACATGCACACAAGTTGCGTTCACGCCCTGAATCTTTTTGCTGACTGCAATGTTTCTCGTTGTGTCTGCCCCTTGAAGAACCCTTCGTCTCCCTACACTCCTTTCGCCGTCCACCTCTATTGCCAAGCATTAGATGCTGAACGGCTACTTATCAACAGTGGAGCAGGTGAAGTGCCACTGGCGACCAGGGATGTGAGGGCCCCACCCCTGCTGGCCCTCGTCATTTTGAAAAGGGTGCAGCACCAAGGCTGGGATTGAACAGAGCCTGGTGCATGTGCATTCACATCCTGCCTAAAGACGCTGGCACCTGTGTGCCTGTCGGGAGCAAAGTTACTTAGGCGGTGACTCGGCCGTCCCAGATACCACTGACCTACTAGGCACTTCTAAATATGTGAAAACCAAAGGATCAAAACAAACAGCAGGTCTCCGAGTGACTGCAACAAGACTTTCAGGAATATCTCCTAAGTGAACATGGTGTCAGAACTTGCATACTCACTCACTCACCAACCTATACATTCCTCACAGTGAGTTTAGCACTCGCTCCAGAGATCTGTCTTTAATCTATATGTACCTCATGCCTTACCTGTACATGTCCTACGATGGATGAAAGCTTGTACTAGTCTGCCCAGTTGGCTCTGCTCTGCAGGGAATGGAAGAGTGCACGTGCTGCCTTCTGTGAGACAGGGAAGCTTGCACTAGTCTGCCCTGCTGGCTCTGTTCTGTTGGGAATTGAATAGTGCACTTCCTGCCTCTGTGAGACAGGGAAGCTTGTACTAGTCTGCCTTACTGGCTCTGCTCTGCGGGGGAATGGAAGAGTGCACTTGCTGCCTTCTGTGAGACAGGGAAGCTTGCACTAGTCTGCCCTGCTGGCTCTGTTCTGTTGGGAATTGAATAGTGCACTTGCTGCCTCTGTGAGACAGGGAAGCTTGTACTAGTCTGCCTTACTGGCTCTGCTCTGCGGGGGAATGGAAGGGTGCACTTGCTGCCTCTGTTGTGCATGGAATGGAATAGTGCACTTGCTGCCTTCTATGAGAGGGAAGCTTGCTCTGCTAATGCCATGCAGGCCCTGTCCTGTGAGCAAGTAAAGCTTGCACTGTTCCTGTGTCCTCTCAAGGAGGGAAGATTGCACACTTTTCTGCCCAAGGTTACCTATTCCACGAAGGAGGTGTGATTCCATTGTTGTTGCTCCATCTTACAAAAAAGTAAACAATATATTGAATGCATTTGATCATCTCGTTTTTAATCTTAAAGTAGGGACATGCCACTAAAAACGTTTTAGCTCACCTATTATACCCACCTTTAATATGGCTTTAACAGTTTAACAAAGGGAAAACATCAATATTGACATAAGGGACATAACCTCACCCCCCCCCCAAAAAAAAAAGTATTAGAAATGCAATAGGTCTCGCATTTTTTTGAGTTAGAGCTATTGGCATAGCTCAATAGCTACCGGACAGAAATTGCCACTTTGCAGGTACGGAACAGTGTTGCTCCGTGAAATGGCCTGAAAGCCTAAAACGATGTTGATAGCCTACAAAATAAAAAGGCAGATCAGGATGACCAGGAGGAACCGAAGACATATTGGGATGGCCAACGCAAGCAAACAATAAGTGAAATTGCCTGGGCATGACCCAAGCACGCAAAGGCGGGAGAATCAGACCCAATGCACCAATAAAAACCCTGTATTTCTAAATGGCACAACAACGAACAAATGCTAATTCATGGGTATGCCAAAAGCCGATAGAGGAGATAACAACAGATCTTGCAGATAGTGCATGCGTGCTGCCTAGGCTCGACCTAAAAACATGACTCGGAGACTCTACAACCAGTGAACAGTAGCACTCTCGGATGCCTCCCAGAGCTAGATGTGGAATCTATCGACGAAATGTACCACACTAGGCCAGGATCATCATCTGATTCAAGTAGATAATGCATGATAATTCCATAAGAGGCTTGGCTGTGTCTTCCAAGAACGTTGTACTTCTTGTATGTTTATGTTTTACGGAGAACACTCAACAGTCCTCTGACTCCTCTAACTCTCTCTTTGGTGTATAAGTCAGCTGTGTTGTACTTGTCCTGTATGTGACAGAATCTTGTGATGTTCCTCCTGCTACACCACCTGTCCTTTACTTAATCTTTGCTTTAGGTAATGTTGTGCTGTTATTGCCCATGGTGTACCTTTGGTGTGTTGCTAAGCTCTGTATAAAACCTTCTATTACACAAAAACCACAATGGTTCTCATTGCCAATGCTTGTTTTAATGCATGATGTGCATGAAAGAGTGAACCCTGACAAAATAAGGGAGCAGATTTTAATGTATGTTGTGCATTTAAAACAAGCAGTTTTTTTTTTACAATAGACTATATAAAATAGTACATTTTGGAAACATAGCTAAAAAGTGGCTCCATGTCATCTTTGCCCATTTTTCACATTTTAGCCAACAGAACTTCGCATGCTGGGGTTTTGATCCGATAATGAAAGTGGTAAAAGCAAACTGTAAGCCCCACAATGCAATGCACCGCTGGCTGAAAAGCTGATGGTATTATATGTCATAGTTCCACTTGGCAGACTTGTGAATTACAAAATAACATTTAGTTCCTGACTTTCTACCTTTATTTGTGGTGGGCAGTAAAGGGTTAAATTGCCTCGTGGATGAGACGTCTGAGGCAGCTCTTTAAATGCAGGTATCAGTTAAGGTTCCCACCTTTCCCATAAATACTGGCCATTTCTGAAAAGGCCTCGACGTGATACTAAAATAGAACTTTATATTAAATTGTCTGAATTCATTTTTAACATGGCGTCTCTGATTTTTTTACTTTAATTATCAGTCAAGGATTGTTAAGGCAGTTCTAGAACATATTTTAAAGTGTTTTCTTAGTTCACTTTATGTATGTACTGATTAGAGGGGAAAACATAATGTTTGTATCAGCCAAAAAACGCAGTTTGCACCACTATGCAAAACCCCTTGAGAAATAAATAAAATTTGCACCCAAACATTTAGGCTTTTTTCATTTATTTCAGGGGCTCTCCATGCAAACGATGGAATTTCACGTGTGCATGGTGTAATGGAAGTATGTTCACGTGGAAGTAAGCCCTGGGCGGGGGAGATTGGGGAGAGAGCACTGAAGGCCAAGCCTGTCCCTTGGTGTGATGGAGATGATGTCAGTGTCAGACGACAAGGGTGCTTTCACTGTACTAGGTCTGTGTCTAGAGCCTCACAATGGTTGACTGGTGTCTCCACCTCCAAGTCACGACTGAGCTAGTGACACGTTTCGGTCGATTACGGTTTCAGAGTTCAGGCTTTTTTCCCGCACCCCTGTTGGGGAGGAGGTCTTCTGGGCTTCGCTGCTAAAATGCATGCAGTCTGGCATGGATGTGACATCTAGAACCTCTCCACATGTCTGCTAGATGTATGTTGCAAGCATGTTATGAGTATATTAAGTGTTGGGGTACCCTCTATCTGGGTGTGTTCCTGTACACATAACCCTAGTATGATAATTTAACATAGAAGGAAGTTTCAGAACTTGCTGGAGACTTTAATCCCTTCTATTAACCTCCACCTGGAACAGCCTCCCGAATCAACTCCGGACCATCACCTCACTTCTGGAATTCCAAATGGCCTTCAAGACCTGGCTGTTCGAATAAGGCTCTGGGACGTGCAAGTGCCAGGATACTAGGCCTGGGCAGTGAACTCTGCTCCCTTTGCGAAGTTTGCAGAGTTTTCTGCACTCCGTGGTCCGCGGAGCTCACGATGGGCAGAAAACTTCAATCCACGTAGCGCAGCAGAATTTTTCTCGCTCGCGCTTGTAAACGGTAAGTTGCGAGCGCGAGCTGCCATTCAGGTAGAATTTCGAGCGGCAGGAAGATCAGCGCAAACTGCAGTTCGCACCACACTCCACCACTTGAGGTTCTCCGCTGAGTTTGTTTGGTCACTTTGTGGAGTTCCGCGCAGGCAAACTCCGTAAACTATCGTGATTAGCCGCACTTTACAAATCCTGATTGGTTGTCACTGCACCGCCCCTTCCTCCAACGCCCCACCCCCCGCACGCTGACCGTGTAGCTCAGTTTTCATGTTTCTTGTTTGAATCCACAAAACCTACAATGCAGGAAGGAGCGAGCCTTCAGGCTCACCCTATCATTGGAAGCAAGATCCAGCAGGTCAGCCTGAGGCCCGCAAGAAGCAGCACCGGGACATGGCAAGGTCATGACCTCCTTCTCACACCTGAGAAAAAGCAGATGTGTTCCGAGCCCATTGTTATAATTATTATTAATATATAGTTTTCTAGAGCTCATAGCTACTCAAACAGGGTTTCCCAGGGTTAGACATATTAAGGTATAACATCCGAACCTTAACATTAAAGCGGAGACATTAGAAGAGCCAAGTCTTTAGGAGTTTCCGGACGACACCATAGGGTCGACAAGATCTTATAGAGACAGGCAAAGCATTCTGCAGTTTGGGACCCAGGTAAGAGAAAGACCGGCCACCCTCTCTAGGTCTCCTCACTCCGGGAGTTGTAGAGAGATTGCTGTTCAGTTGCGGCCCGTGCAGGTAAGAGCGGTGGGGCGGTGGGAGTGGATTTCGACAGACGACCACAAGGAAAAATTAAATAAATAATTAATTTTCCCTAGTCGTCTGTCGAAATCCCCCCCCACTCGGCCCCAACGCCCCACGCTCTTACCTGCATGGGCCTCTGGTGTTGCTTGATCGAAGCTAGACTGGGACGATAGGGCGCCACCAGCCATCTGAGATAAAGCAAGCCTGAATTCGGCATGGCCTTATGCATATAGCACAAAGCTTTGAAATATATTCATTTTTCGATGGGGAGACAGTGGAGGTCGCCAGTTTCCAGTCTTCATTTGAGGAAGACAAGCCCCAGCATCGGCCTGTGATTGGTTGAGGTACATGGCTTATAAGTATCAAGAGATGTTTCCCATCACCAGACAGGCTGCCCTTTGACACCAGAGTTTCACTTCACCCTATGACATCAACAAAGCGCTGCGCGCCAACGCCGATGAATGGATGGAGATGGAATGGATGGAGATCAGGCACAGGTCTTTGCTGCTGCAAACCAGCAGTCATCAGCATGACCGGCCTAGCAGCATAGGACCAGCACTACCACTGCCCTGTGCAAAGAGCCCGCACACAGGTAAGACGGAACTGAGGTTCACACGCTTCTAAACCTCCTGAGCACTACAAACACAAATGTTTCCCGACACCACGGCTTTTGAAAGTATGCGACTTTGCGGCAGCAACGCTTTCCGTATAATTATGGCTTTTCTGCATTACCCATTCAATCAGTCTTCTGTTGCATAGCCTCCAGATTGAGCATTAAAAACAAATTGTAGCTCAAAGGGATCAAAAGCTACAAATAAAACGCAGCAACACATGTTGCCACGCAGTAAAAGTCCTTTTTCAAAGGTTGATCGGTCACCTTTCTGTTGCTTATTGCTGTATTCAAGTTTAAAACAAATACTAGTGAGTACGCCCAGACACTGTTACCAACTGTAAAAATGTCAAAATAATGAAGTGGTACTGTCACAAAATGTGCAGCTTTATGCCACCGTAATTTGCCTTTTCTTGCTGCATAATTTAGTGAACCCTGCCGCATAATGTGGTCCTCCACTGCCGCATAATTCTAGCAACCCTGTCCTACACCTGCCCTAGACCTTACTTGGGTGCGTGTTCAGGCTGAGTTTTTATTTGCCAGGCACAGGCATGCTATCCCCGAGCATCAAGGTTCAAACAGCAGCCCCAGGGCAACGCAGTGAGCTATGCCTTGAGCTGTGCAGTGAGCTGTGTGGGGAGCTGTGCAGTGAGCTGTGCCATAGCTCCAAACCCCAGGGGGGGCAGAGAAAATAGGAAGTACTTATTACAAGTAGCACCCGCCCCCCAGGGCTGAGGAAACTGCCCTGTGAGAAAGTGGCTCTGTATATACTGTTCCCAAATAGGTACATTTGTTGCACACACTCAGTCAGCAAATGGTTTCACACACTCAATAACTGAACTCTAGGCCAATGGTTTATATATAAAAAATATATGTTTGTTTTATTTTAGAACCAACAATAGGTATCAAAATATACTTTCTCAGAATGAGATGCTTTTGGTAAATACTTTTGCAATATGCAATTGGCTTTTGTAGAAAGTTACAGGTTGTTGCAATAGGCAACACAATTTTAAACACAATAATGCATTGAGTTCAATGGAAGTTTTAAGTTATTTGCAATAGATTACTTTCAGGATTACTTTTGTAATTCCAGGACTGGATCCTAGATTCAGTCCTGGGTCAGTTCTTAGAAACAAGTGATAAAAGTCGACTTAGTTACTGTTATGATTTTTAAACAATATTTTGCTATTTCAAAAGTTGACACAGAATAAATTTCATAGAAAACAGTCAATGATTCCCTATGGAAGAATATTCAAGTTGTAGGTATAGTATGTTCTCGTTACTTTTGTAATCCAGTACTGGGTGCCTAGACTCAGTACTGGGACCTATATCTAAAACAGGTAAGTAATTACGTTTTCACAGTTTGTACGATTTTTAAAGAATATTTGAAGTTTGCATACGATACAGAAGAAATTTCACAGAAAAACAGTCAATGATTTCCTATGGAAGAAAATTGGGTTACTGGTAAGTACGGTTGTGAATATTTTTCAGGGTCAGTGCTGGGCACCAAGATCCAGCACTGGGATCTCACCTAATAGCAGGTGAGTATTTTCGTTTTCGTTACTCGGCTGATTTTTGGTGAATATTTTAAGTTTTGAAAACTCCACACTTAGAAGAAATTTCAGAAGAAACCAGTCAATGTTACCCTATGGAGAAAATTGAGTTATCAGCCTTTGGGTAAGTACTCGACTGGCAGAGTTAAGGTTCTGGGCATAGACTCAGGGGTCTCCCAGGGTCAGGTAGATACAGTTGTTACACCCTCAGCGGCGCAGGGGCAGCCGGGTGCAGAGTGAGTTAGGCCCAAAGTTATCCTATGGGAGGCAAGGGGGCCTTGGTTGGTGGCTGCTGACTAGCAGGCCACGCGACTGTGGGAGCTGGGCTCCTGGTCACTTGCTCAGGGCAAATGGGGAAGTAGAAAGGTGCAGAGGTTACACTGCCAGGGCCACTCGGGCAGCTGGGTGCAGGGTGCTTTTGAGCCTTCGGGTGCTCAATTGATTTCAAAGGGAAAGCTCCGGTTTGGAAAAAGACTGCAGGCTCGGGGACGAAGATTCTTCAGGTGCCACCACCACTTCGAGAGGTAAGTTGGGTAGTTGGAGGATAGGTAGGTACCCAGGAGTTGGGCACAGGGGGCCGCAGGGCGCCGGGTGCAGGGGTGCCTTTTGGTGTCGGGAAATCTTACCCTCTGTTGATCGCGGTTGGGGGGGTACCTGGTTCTGAGGCTGCAGGCGTCGTCAGGAGCGTCGAGGGAAGTCCTTGGGTGGAGGACTCGGGGTCACAGTCGCCGGGGGGTCGTCCTTGTGGTCTTTGTTCACTCCGGCACAGGCCAGGTTTGGTGAGTGCAGAGTGTGCAGGGTTCACGGTTCCGGGCGGATGCCAGCGATTAGATGCTGAGTCTGAGCAGAGCCTCTGCTCATGGGAGTCCCATGTGCTTAGAGCCAAAAGGTAGCCAGGTCCTCCGGGGTTTGTGAGGTTGCTAGCCACAAGAGGTGCCGGGTTGTAGCAGGAGCAGGTTTGAGGGTCGACAGGCCGGTAGGGCTGGGCCAAAGCAGTTGGTGTCTTCCGCTTCTTAGCAGCTGCACGGCAGGTCTTCTTTCTTCTTGCTCTTCTTTGTAGTTTGGAATCTGGAATCTGGGGAAGGAAGGTTCAGGGTGCCCCTAAATACTAGATTTAGGGGCATTACAGGTAGGTGAAGGGCAGGGACCAATGGGTCCCTGTCCTGGGGTGGGTACACCCCTATTCTGCCTCTCTCCAGTGGGAGGGGGGGCAGTAGCCTAGTCCTGATTGGGTAGGGCCTCCCATCTTCAAGATGGCGAGCGCCCGAAGATGTGCTTCACCTAGCCTCCCCCACCTGAGGGGTGGGGTTGGCAGGCTGGCACATCCCCTGTCCTTATTTGGGGTTTCCGGCCAGGCTTCCTGCCAGAGTGGGGGTGCCAGTGGCCTGGGGAAGCTCACAGAGGCGGCATGCCTTTGAAGCTTCCCACTGCCCATCCTGGGGGAGGAGATTTAGCACCTCGCCCAGGATGTGCATTGTTGCAGGCCCAGGAGAGCAGGGGCTCTCCTACCCAGGGGTCCAGCAACATGTCTGCTGTGCGGCAGCCTAGGCAGCCTCAGAGCAGACGTGGATTGTAGGTTAGATTTCAGGGGGCATCTCTAAGATGCCCTCTGGGGTACTTGGTACATTAAATCCCACACTGGCATCAGTGCGGGTTTAATGTGATGAGAAGTTTGATACCAAACTTCTCAGTCTTCAGTGTTGCCATTATGGTGCTGTGGAGCTCGTGTTTGACGAGCTCTCAGCACCATGTACTCCTAAATGGCAGCTGTTGGACAGGCCACACGAAGGGCTTGCTCCCTCCCCGCACGACAGGGCCTGAGCTCCGGCCCGCCAGGCATAACCCCCGAAAAGCACCTGTACCCCGTCTCCCGACGGATCTTCTGCCCTCGGACCTCTACTCATCACGGGGCCCAGCCCCACCGGCTCCCCCGGCCGGTTCAAGCCGCCATCTTGGGCCCTGCATCACGAGGCCGCGTGGCCTCGGCCCGACCCTAACCCCGGGCCTGGCCGGCCCGACATCCCGGCACCACCTTCCACCCAGGAGGTGAACGGACCACTTGGCAGGTCAATGGGAGAACGAAGTGTCAAGAGCTCTTCCCCCGCCAGGTGCCGATCGCCTCCAGCTCCCCCAGGAGCTGGCTCCAACCCCTGCTGGGTGTCTGGACACCTTCATCCCGGGCCCTCCGACCTCCGAGTGCGAGGGTCCGGACATCAAAGGGCGCCTGCCCTATAACTGGGGCAGCTCCGGAGCAGGAAGGCAGTTGTATCCTGGAGTCGAGAGACACCGAGAGAACTCAGCCTTGACGGACTACTGGCGCTGCCGTAGCCCGCTCTTGTGAACCATCGTCCTGCCTGCTGGCGCTGCCGCGGCCTTCTACAACATCCATCCTCGTCGGGACCTGCTGGCGCTGCCGCGGCCCGTTGTAACGACCATCCTCACCGGGACCTGCTGGCGCTGCCGCGGACCGTACATCGACCATCTTTCCGGGACCTGCTGGTGCTACCGCGGACCGTGTACCGACCATCTCCACCGGGACCTGCTGGCGCTGCCGCGGCCCGTACCAACTAAGCTCGAGGATTGTGAGCTAATCATCATCTCATCCAAACTACCTGACTGGTAGACAGACTGTCCCGCTACCCCTTACCCTGCTTTGAGAGACTTGAATCGAGGGGACCCCTGAGTCCAGACCTCCTTGTACCATTCAACCGTACCCTAAGAAGTGCTTATAAAGAACCCTGAACCTTATCCGTGTGTGGTATCCGTCTGTGGGGGGGGAAAGTTACTTGTCTGTACGATCGCTGGAGACGGCTCTCCCCGGAGACCTCTCCTCCTGACCCCGGCCGACCCTCCCGGTCCGTCTATCCTTTCTAACATTGGTGGCCAGCGGCGCGATCCGAATCAACGCGTAATCGTACAGAGAGTAGCTCACCCCACGACAAAAACACGATGTCAGCCAAAGATAGCAACTCCACCGAGAAATTCCAAATGGATAAATTAGAAGAATACAACCACCGCGAACTGAGACAATTCTGCATAGAACTTGGCATTGCTACCACCGGCCTGAGTACCAAAGATGATCTAAAGCACGCCCTAGAGTCGTGGACAGAAACTGGGGTCGCCGGACCCTCCGACCAAAGCAGCATCACACCAGAGGGGAACGCCACGGCTCCCGAGGAGCGGGGAACGGGCCTCTCGCAGGAGGAGATCCGAGAAAGAGAAAGAACCAGATTGCACGAGTTGGAAATGGCACGACTCAAGATGGATGGGGAACTCAAGTTAGCTGAACAGAAACTCAACCTCGAGCACATGCGGCTCCGAGATGAACGAGAAGAGAAGCAGAGACAGAGAGAGCTGGAGGAGAAAAAAATAACGCTCGAGCACGAGCGCAAACTGGCCGAAATAGAACTTCGGAAACAGAATAAGGAACTGGGGGTGCCTGAGCGACCACACACCCCGGGGCCAATCGAGAAAAAAGTCCACATCCCCAAGGATGTTGTCCGCGAGTATGTCCGAGAAGACGACATACAACAGTGGTTTAAAGCCTACGAGATCGCCATGACCTCCCACCGGATCGACCGGAGTGATTGGGGAGCCGGACTTTGGGGGAGGTTTATCAACGAGGGTCGCGATGCCCTACTGCAGCTCCCAGATCACCAAATGTCGTCCTACGACCACATGAAGGCTGCCCTCCTCACCCGCTACGGCCTCACACCCGAGATGTACCGCCAGAGGTTCAGAGATTGCACCCGGATCCCAGGTACAACTTGGGTAGAATACGTGAACTATTTCAGCCGTGCCTTCGAGGGTTGGATAAAGGGGAGCCAGGTCACCACCTACGAACAACTCTTTAACCTGATGGTATGGGAGCACCTGTCGAACAACTGCTTCGTCGAGCTCAGGCAGCACCTCCTCGACAGTAAGCTGACTGACCCCCGGCAGCTCGCCGCCGAAGCTGACCGATGGGAAAGCACCCGAGTGGGCCGGAGGGGGCCACACGAACAGAACAGAAACAACCAAGGCCAGCACCGTCCTCGGGGAGGAGGAGGGGGCCAGGGGCGAGGGAGAGACGCCTTGCCCGCAACACCCGTGGCGTCCTGGGGTCCGAGCCAACGTCACGTGCCACCGATGCCAGCGAGTCGGCCACTATGCCAATGACCCGAGCTGCCCGCAGAACCAAACACCCAAGCCCCGCCAGGTAGCTGCCGCCGCCCTGGGGGAAGAGCGATCATTGGAGGAACCAGAGGAGTATGAGCCGGCCCAGCAAGAGTGGGAACCGGCCGCCATGGTCCTGGCGTGCTTAGGGGGAAGAGACATGGTCCCGCGGGCTCCCCTACCCGCTAACACCAGGAAATACGGTCAGTGGGTGACCATTAATGGACAGCGAGCCGAGGCCTTGCGTGACACAGGCGCCAGTGTGACGGCCGTCCGCTGTCACCTGGTGAAGCCCGAGCAGATCCTGCCGAACATTCTCTGCCCCGTCCGCTCGGCAGACAACTCTGAAAGTATGTGTCAAATGGCCTGCGTCCCATTCGAATGGGGAGGGGTCTCCGGCCTGTTGAAGGTGACGGTCCGGGACGATGCCCCCGTGGACTGCCTCCTGGGGAATGACCTCGAGAGTTCCCCGTGGGCCACCGTTGAGAGAAGAGAGCACCTGGGGATGCTGGGCCTCCCGGACTGGGCCTGCATAACCACCCGGTCCATGGCCGCCCGTGCCGTCCCTCGATCAGAAGAACCAGAATGGCCAGCACCTCCGCCCCCGGTCGCCCCAGTAGAAGACAACGACGAGGCCAGCCTCCCAGACCCGACGACCGAAGGGGACGCGCAACCCCAGGACCTTCCTGACCTGGCTCAGTGGCGTCAAGAAGGGGGGCCCACCCAAGAACAGTTCCGCCAGGAACAAAAGACCTGTCCCTCCCTCGAGGGACTCCGCCAACAAGCCAGCGCCCAGAACGCAGGGGACTCCACCGGAACTCACTGGGTCTACTGGGATAACGACCTGCTATACAGCGAGCAAAGAATCGCCGAGCTGGGGGCCGGTCGAGTACTGGTGGTACCTCTCCGCTTCAGAGACTTTCTGCTCAACCTGGCCCACGATGTCCCCCTGGCTGGACACCTGGGCCAGGATAAAACGTACAGCCGCCTAGTGACCCACTTTTTCTGGCCGAAAATGAGGAACGACGTCCTGAACCACTGCCGATCTTGCCCCACATGCCAAGCCAGCGGGAAGAGTGGTCGGAAGCTGAAAGCCCCTCTGCAACCCTTCCCTGTGGTCACCACCCCGTTCGAGAGGGTGGGGATAGACATCGTGGGGCCTCTGGACCCCCGCACGGCACGAGGACACAGGTTCATCTTAGTACTGGTGGACCATGCCACCCGCTACCCCGAGGCGGTGCCCCTACGGACCGTGACAGCTCCGGTGGTTGGCCGGGCCCTAATGGGGATCTTCTCCCGGGTAGGCTTCCCCCGAGAAGTCGTCAGCGACCGAGGCACGAACTTTATATCCAAATACATGAAGTCCCTCTGGCAACAATGCGGGGTCACCTACAGATTCACGACCCCCTATCACCCCCAAGGGAACGGACTAGTGGAGCGTTTTAACCGCACCCTCAAGGGGATGATTGGGGGATTGGAAGAGCCCCTCCGTCGCCAGTGGGATGTACTACTCCCGTGCCTCCTCTTCGCCTACCGAGAAGTTCCCCAGAAGTCCCTCGGTTTTAGCCCTTTCGAACTCCTGTACGGGCACCCTGTGCGAGGGCCCCTCAGCCTAGTAAAAGAAGGTTGGGAGATGGCCCCCCTGAAGACCCCTCCAGACGTCTTCAAATACATCCTGGCCCTACGCAATCAGACCCGGCGCTTCAGAGGGATGGCCAAGGCGAACCTCGAGGCCAGCCAGGAGGACATGAAGAGGTGGTATGATCACAATGCCTCCTCCGTTGAGTTCGAGCCCGGGCAACAAGTATGGGTGATGTCCCCCACCGAACCATGTGCCTTGCAGGATAAGTGGACGGGGCCCTTCAAAGTGGTCGAGCGCAAAAGCCCCGTCACTTACCTCATCGACCTGGGGACCTCCCGGAACCCCCTCTGGGTCCTCCACGCCAACCGACTCAAACCACACTTTGTGCGCTCAGAACTCAGCCTCCTGATGGCTACGGACAGTGGGGCAGAGGAAGACTCCGAACCCCTTCCAGATCTTCTGAAGACTCAGGAGAATGACGGCTCCGTGGACGGGGTCCGGCTATCTGACGCCCTCACTTCGGAGCAACGCCAGGGCTGCCGAAACCTCCTGCTGCGGTTCGCTACACTGTTCTCCCTCACCCCCGGGGTCACCCCTTGGTGTTTGCACGACGTGGACACCGGGGACAGCCCCCCTGTCCGACACCGGGCCTACCGCGTACCAGATCGGGTACGGGCCTGCATACAGGAGGAAGTGGCCAAGATGCTCACAATCGGGGTCATCGAGCCCTCGGACAGTCCCTGGGCCAGTCCGGTGGTATTGGTTCCCAAAGCCGCTGCCCCCGGCACCGCACCTGAACTGAGATTCTGCGTCGACTACCGGGGCTTGAACGCTGTCACCCGGACCGACGCTCATCCGATTCCCCGAGCAGACGAGCTGATCGACCGGCTGGGGGCCGCCCGCTACCTTAGTATCTTCGACCTAACAGCGGGCTACTGGCAGATCGGCCTCACACCCAGGGCTCAGGAACGGTCAGCCTTCTCTACCCCCGATGGCCACTACCAATTCAAGGTCATGCCCTTCGGCATGAAAAATGCCCCCGCCACGTTTCAACGCCTCGTGAACCAGGTCTTGGCGGGGCTCGAAGAGTTCAGCGCTGCCTATCTGGACGATATCGCTGTATACAGCCGCCACTGGGCCGACCACCTCCGTCACCTCCACGAGGTCCTACAGGCCCTCCAGCGGGCCGGCCTCACAATTAAGGCCGGCAAGTGCCAAATTGGCCAAGGGTCTGTGACCTACCTTGGGCACCAAGTGGGAAGCGGGCTGGTGGCCCCGCTACAACTTAAGATTGCTGCCATCCAGTCCTGGCAGCCCCCCGTCACCCAGACCGAGGTCCGAGCCTTCTTGGGGCTCACCGGCTACTACCGGCGGTTCGTGAAAGACTATGGCAGGTCTCACGTCCAAGAACCAGCCGAAGCGGATTAACTGGACCCCCGATTGTCAAGCGGCCTTCGAGAAACTGAAGGCCGCCCTGTGCACCGCCCCTGTGCTCCAGGCCCCCGATTACAGTCGGGAATTCGTAGTACAGACCGACGCCTCCGACCACGGCATCGGAGCCGTCCTTTCTCAGTTAAACCCCGAGGGTCATGACCAGCCGGTGGCCTTCATCAGTCGACGTCTCCTGGCCCGAGAACAGCGCTGGAGCACCATTGAGAGGGAGGCCTTCGCAGTGGTGTGGGCCCTCAAAAAGCTCCGGCCTTATCTCTTCGGTACCCACTTCCGGGTACAAACCGACCATCGACCCCTGCAGTGGCTGATGCAGATGCGGGGAGAGAACCCAAAACTCTTGCGCTGGTCCATTTCCCTGCAGGGAATGGACTTCACTGTGGAGCACCGGCCAGGCCAAGACCACGCCAACGCGGATGGCCTGTCCCGCTTTTTCCGCCTCGACGAAGAGAGTCCCCAAGGAGATGGGTGACTCTCCCCGCCTTCAGCTGGGGGGGACGCATGTTGGACAGGCCACACGAAGGGCTTGCTCCCTCCCCGCACGACAGGGCCCGAGCTCCCGCCCGCCAGGCATAACCCCCGAAAAGCACCTGTACCCCGTCTCCCGACGGATCTTCTGCCCTCGGACCTCTACTCATCACGGGGCCCAGCCCCACCGGCTCCCCCGGCCGGTTCAAGCCGCCATCTTGGGCCCTGCATCACGAGGCCGCGTGGCCTCGGCCCGACCCTAACCCCGGGCCTGGCCGGCCCCGACATCCCGGCACCACCTTCCACCCAGGAGGTGAACGGACCACTTGGCAGGTCAATGGGAGAACGAAGTGTCAAGAGCTCTTCCCCCGCCAGGTGCCGATCGCCTCCAGCTCCCCCAGGAGCTGGCTCCAACCCCTGCTGGGTGTCTGGACACCTTCATCCCGGGCCCTCCGACCTCCGAGTGAGAGGGTCCGGACATCAAAGGGCGCCTGCCCTATAACTGGGGCAGCTCCGGAGCAGGAAGGCAGTTGTATCCTGGAGTCGAGAGACACCGAGAGAACTCAGCCTTGACGGACTACTGGCGCTGCCGTAGCCCGCTCTTGTGAACCATCGTCCTGCCTGCTGGCGCTGCCGCGGCCTTCTACAACATCCATCCTCGTCGGGACCTGCTGGCGCTGCCGCGGCCCGTTGTAACGACCATCCTCACCGGGACCTGCTGGCGCTGCCGCGGACCGTACATCGACCATCTTTCCGGGACCTGCTGGTGCTACCGCGGACCGTGTACCGACCATCTCCACCGGGACCTGCTGGCGCTGCCGCGGCCCGTACCAACTAAGCTCGAGGATTGTGAGCTAATCATCATCTCATCCAAACTACCTGACTGGTAGACAGACTGTCCCGCTACCCCTTACCCTGCTTTGAGAGACTTGAATCGAGGGGACCCCTGAGTCCAGACCTCCTTGTACCATTCAACCGTACCCTAAGAAGTGCTTATAAAGAACCCTGAACCTTATCCGTGTGTGGTATCCGTCTGTGGGGGGGGAAAGTTACTTGTCTGTACGATCGCTGGAGACGGCTCTCCCCGGAGACCTCTCCTCCTGACCCCGGCCGACCCTCCCGGTCCGTCTATCCTTTCTAACAGCAGCACTGCACTTACAGTGCCCAGGAATGGACCTGGGTACTGTAGGGGCACAGGGCTCATGGTCCTGTGCCCACACCACTGGCATAGGACACCCAGCTAGAGGGGTGGCTGATGTATGCCAGGGCAGTGTAGCTGGTGGGCATGGCACACAGGGATGTGTGCCATGTCGACTCTTTGTTTTGTCGTGTATCCAGACACTCAGCCTGCAAGAGCAGTGTGTGGGTGTTAGGGTACAGGGCCTCTAAGGGTGGCACAATGAGTGCTGCAGCCCTTAGAGGCCTTCCCTGGTCACAAGGCCCTGGGTACCTAGGGTACCATTTACCAGGGGCTGAAATGTGGCCAGGGTTTGCCAATTTGGGTTTTAAGTTTTTAGGGAAGGAACATAGGCCCTGGGCACCTGATTGGCAGGAGTCCAGGGCACACTCAGTCAAAGTACATTCAGCAATTCAGCAAAAAGTGGGGGCATACCATGCAAGAAAGATGGCACTTTCTCACATGCCCTGACAGTTCCTTTTGGGACAATTAATACGAATATTATGTCACACAGTAAGTTGCAGGACGGACTCCTCAAAACAAACGTCTCACGTGAAATCTGATTCAACGAATAAATAAAGCGCTTTCCTTTTTTCCAAAACTCATTTGAGGGCGACAATTAAAAACATGATTAAAAACAGACCTACACATCCGCGCTGAATACTCCCCGCCCCTTCTCGTCGCAGCAAGCTTGTGAAAACACCTTCCTTGCGGAGTGATTGTTGACATGCACGCAGGTGTGACATCTCACAACTTGGAGCGGCGGCGGCAGCTCTTTCCGAGTAAGTCTGATCCTTGGGGGGTTTGAGCTACAAAAACTAACCGCACTCTTCCCAGCCCACTCCTTCCGCTGCTGCTTCATGCCTCTCTCACTCTCTCCCACTCTTCCTCTCCCTCTCTCTTTCCCTGTCTCACTCTCGCTCTCTCTGTCTGCCTCTCCATGACTCTCACTTCTTTTCTCTCTTTATCCGTGTGCTCTCTCTCTCCCTCTCTCTCTCCCTGTCTCTCTCTCTCTGTCTGCCTCTCCATGCCTCTCTCTTATTTTCTCTCTTTATCCGTGTGCTCTCTCTCTCCCTGTCTCTCTCTCTCTTTTTACCTGTCTCTCTGTCTCGGTCTGCCTGCTTCTCTCTCTCTGCCTCTCACCCACTCTCTCTTATTTTCTCTCTTTATCTATGTGCTCTCCCTCTCTTTCTCTTTCTCTCTTCCTCTGTCTCTCTCTCTCTCTCGCTGTCTTAATCCCTCTCTCTTATTTTCTCCCTTCATCCATGTGCTCTCTCTCTCTCTGTCTCTCTGTCTCTCTGTCTCTCTGTCTCTGTCTGCCTCTCTCTCTCTTATTTTGTCTCTTTATCCGTGCCCTCTGTCTCTCTCTCTCTCTCTCTCTCTCTCTCTCTCTCTGACTACCTGCCTCTCTCTCTTATTTTATATCTTTATCCATGCTCTCGCTCACTCTCTCCCTCTCTCCCTGCCTCTATGCCTCTCTCTGTCTTATTTTCTCTCTCGCTCTCTCTCTCTCTCTCTCTCTCTCTCTCTCTCTCTCTCTCTGTCTGAATCCCTCTCTCTTGTTTATTCTCTTCATCCTGGTACTCTCTCTCTCGGTCTCTCTTTCTCTCTCTCTGTCTGCCTCTCTCTTATTTTCTCTTTATCCGTGCTCTCTCTCTCCCTAAACTCTGTCTCTCACTCTCTCTCTCTCTCTCTGTCTCTCTCTGACTGTCTGCCTCACTCTCTTATTTTCTCTCTTTATTCAAGCTCTCTCTCTCTCTCTCTCCCTGTCTCTCTGCCTATCTCTGTCTTATATTCTCTCTCTCTCTCCCTCCCCCTCTCTCTCTCTCTCTCTCTCTCTCTGTCTGCCTCGCTTTTATTTTCTTTCTTCATCCGCGTGCTCTCTCTCGCTACATTTTTTCTCTTGTCCAACCCACGAGTCGCTCTTCTTCTTCTCCTGTTGTATACTCTCCAAGAGTCAGTTAGCCAATTCTTCCACCCTTCATCCCGTCCAAATCCATCCATCCATCCATCCACCAACCCACCCACCCACCATCCATCCATCCATCCACCCACCCATTTATCCATCCATCCATCTACCCAACTATCCATCCACCCACCCACTAATCCACCCATCCATACCACAATTCTTTGCTTTCTCATTGCCTCTCCTACTGTATTTTTACTCTATTTTCTACATCTTTTCTCTAATTCTCTATTATCCACTACTTGTCACTATTCTCTCTTCTGCTCTTTTTGTATCACTCTGCTTCCTTCCATTTCTCTGCCCCTCTAACCCCTATTCTGCCTATTTCTCACTCCCCACCCTCTGTCTTGGCTCTTTCCTGCCTCTGCTCTTAGTTTTCTTTCACTGTCTCTCTCTCCCCCCCTCTTTTCTCTTGCTGTTCATCTCTCTTTATGTCTCTCTAGCTCTTCCCCCCTGTCTTTTCGCTCTCCCTATGTCTCTCTTTCCCTCTCCCTCCCTCCTGCCACCCCTCCCTTATACTATCTGGCACTGTCACTTGAAGGCAGGCCGAGCCAACATAATTCAGGGAGATCCGGAGGGAATGCACAGTACATCCCAAACCTAATCACCCCTGATCAGCTCTGCCACGAGACATCCATCTTCCACTGCAGCATCTAATTGGAATTCCGATAGAGGTGCCCACGCGCAGCTCTGCCAATGCCCCCCCAATCCCGTCATGCACCACGCCGCACTTGATAGCTTGAGCAGGCGCACCATCAAGGCAGGGGCGTGACTTCCATTGGTGCATCAGGTGCAGCAGCACCGGGTTCTCAGGGGCCTGAGGGGCCCATCCAGCCCTGATTGTTGCTGCATTTTATCATTCAAATAGCAGCCAGAGGCTTGTTTCCTTCCTTGCTCTAGGGCCCATGACACACTGACTACACTCGCATCAAAGCGGAGGTGGCATGGCCGCCCGTGCACGCGGGCTCAAGGCACATGGGGAGCGTGCATTCGAGGCCTTTTGGCAAAGGTTGGCACATGTGTGCCCAGTTTGAGCATAGTTACTGTGGTGGTGGCTGGGCCTCATGCATCTCAACTACTCCTCAGTACATGGAAACACAAACAACACAAAGTCTAGCAGTCTGTAAAGGGCCCAAACCTTTGTTTTGCTTTTCCCTTTGCAGCCGTCATTGCAGTGATTTAGGTCTACGGTTCTGCATAAGATCTTCTCTCCAGAGCCCATCAAAGGGCTTCGAAGTCTAAGGACCTTATGTAGAGTTTGGCAGATGGGTTACTCTATCAAAACGTGTCCGATATCCTCGCCCCCGTATTACAAGTGCCATAGGCTATAAAGCACTTATAATATGGCTGATGGCGCATGTTTGCGAGGGAATATCCTCAATTGCGGCATGCTGCTTGGGTGTCAAATCAAATCGAACGGTATTTATAAAACACAGCACTATCACCCCTAGGGGTATCTGGGCGCTGAGGGTGTCGAGTCTCCATCGAAGAGCCAGGTCTTGACCTTTTCTCTGAAGTCTGGCAGGGAGGGTGCTGTTTGGAGGTGGAGTGGCAAGTCGTTCCAGCTCTTGGCGGCGATGTAGGAAAAGGAGCGGCTCCCGCTGCAGCGGAGGCGGGGAGTGTGTGCGAGGACAAGGGAGGTGGAGCGGAGGTGTCTTGTGGGGAGTTGGAAGCTCAGTCCATGGTTTAGGTAGGACGGTCCTTGACAGTGTAGAGCTTTTTAGGCGTCCGTGAGGATCTTGAACCAGCCTCTTTTCTGGATTGGGAGCCAGTGGAGGCTTCTAGGGTGCCGGGTGATGTGGGACTGATTGGGTAGGAACAGGATGAGTCTGGCTGCAGCTTCTGTATGGTCTGGAGTCTTCTGAGCAGCTGGGTGGGGATGCCTGAGGAGAGTGCATTGCCGTAGTTCGGCGGCTGGTGACGAGGGCTTGTGTGGCGGTCTTTCTAGTGTTGACTAAGGGTGGGCGTAGTACTCCGCTCCGCCCGCGGAGTGTGCGTAGTGCTGCCTACTTCGTGGTCCACGAAGTAGGCATAGCAGGCAGGCTACGCACACGCCACGGTGGAGCAGAGTTGCCTGCCACCCGCCTCCCGCCCGCCCTCATTTTAAAATAACTTAAAGTGTTTAAAAGTAAGGAAAATGTCTTACCTGAGCTGCGGCGTCCCGGGGCTCCCTCTTCCTGCTTCATCGGCAACTTCTTACTTGAGGAAGAAGTAGTGGGGCTACGCAGAGTGTGCGAGTGTGCGTAGATTTGGCCACACTACGTGATGCTCCACGTAACCCCACTACGCCCACTACACCCAGGGTTGGTGTTGACTGGGATCCATGAGAAGATTCTGCGAAGCATGCGGAGGGTGTGGAAGCAGGAGGAGGCAGATGCGTAGTCTTGTCATTTCATGGTCAGTTTGTTGTCGAGGACAATGCCGAGGTTGCGTGCATGGTCTGTCAGTTTGGGTGCTGGTTTGAGTCAGCTGGCCACCAGCTGTGGTCCCATATGGAGGTGTTCTTTCTGAATATGAGTACTCCGTCTTGTCAGAGTTGAGTTTAAGGCAGTTGCCCCTTATCCAGTTGGCTATGTTGGTCATGGCATCGCAGAAGTTGATTTTGGCATTGGACGGGCCCTCGGAGAGCGAAAGGAAGAGTTGAGTGTCATTTGCGTAGGAAATTATTTACTACTTTGGGATCTGACAACATCTGCGAGGGGGATCATGTAGGTGTTGAACAAAGTGGGACTGTGAGAAAGTGCCCTCTTTCTACATGGTTGCCCCCACTTTTTGCTGAATTGCAGATGTGCTTTGACTGAGTGTGCCCTGGGCTCCTGCTAATCAGGTACCCAGGGCCTATGTTCTTTCCCTAAAACTGCTTTGAAGCCTAAACCCAATTGGAATCTCTGGCTAAAGGTCAGCCCCTGGTGAATGGTACCACAGTTAGCCAGGACAGGCTTCTAAGGGCTGCAGCACTTATTGTACCACCCTTAGAGGTCCTGTACCCTGACACTCACACACTGCCTTTGCAAAGTGGAGAGTCGACATGGCACACATCCCTGTGTACCATGCCTACAACCCACTGCCCTGGCATAGATCAGTCACCCCTCTAGCTAGGTGCACTATACCAGTGGTGAGGTTACAGGTGCATGAGCCCTGTACCCCTACAGTGTCTAAGTCCATTCTTAGACATTGTAAGTGCAGTGCTGCCATTAAGGGTATATGTTGCTGGGGGTTTGCCATTACAAACTCCACAGCACGATAATGGCTACACTGAAAACTGAGAGTTTGGTATCAAACTTCTCAGCACATAAAACCCACAGTGTGGGATTTAATGAAAAATGCACACAGAGGGCATCTGAGAGATGCCCCCTGAAAACTAACCTACCATTAGTGTCCAGGATGAGTGGGTGCTTTCAGCTGCCACCCTCAGACATGTTTCTGGACCCCTGGGTCGAGAGCCTGCTGCTCTTTGGGGCCTGAAACAATGCACATCCTGGGATGAGGTGTCAAACCTCCTTCCCAAGGATGGGCAGGGTTCACAAAGGGGAGGCTTCAAAGGCTTGCCGCCTTTGTGAGCTTCCACAGGCCACTTGCTGCTCTCAGCAACTGGTCCCGACTGGTTCTGACCCCCACTTTGGGCAGGAGAACCGGCGGGAAAAACAAGTGTGGAAGAGAGGTGTGCCCACCTCTGCCAACTCCACCCCACAGGTGGGGAAGGCGTGGTGAAGCACAACTCTCATCCACGCCATCTTGAAAATGGAGGGACTCAGCCAACCAGACATGCTCATGCCCCCTCTCACTGAAGGGTGGCATAATAGGAGGTGTACCCACCCCAGGCATGGGACCCATTGGGCCCTGCCTTTTACCTACCTTTAACGCCCCTAAATTTAGTATTTAGGGGCACCCCTGAACTTTGCTTCCTCAGTCAAGAAGAAACAAGAAGAAGAATAAGAAGGACTGAACAGCCGTGCAGCAGCTAAGAAGAGGAAGACGCCCACTGACTTGGCCCCAGGCCAACCAGCCTCTCTCCACCTCGAACCTGCTCCTGCGAAATCCCGGGTGTCCTGCAGTCGGCAACCTTGAAAACCCCAGAGGACCTACCTGCCTTCATCCACAAAGACTTTTTCTCCCGTGAACACCGGATTTGTTCATCTGCAACCTCTGGCCTTGGCCGGAAACCGCGAATACGCACCACTCTGCACCCGCCGCCCAAGGCCGAAGCTCGAGTGGGAAAACATCACAAGGAGGTCACCCCGGCAGTCCTGACCCAAGATCCGGCCACCCCTGACCTGCCTCAAGCCTCCAGCCGACGCCTGCCGTCTAAATCTAGAAAGCCCCCCTAACCGCGACCAGGAGCTGGTAAGAAGATCTGACCGAAAAAGGCACCCATGCAGAAATTCTTTAAAATTGCATAATCTAACAAAAACGATTTTACTTACCTGTTTTCAGGAAAATGCCCCAGAGTAGTATCTAAGTATACTACTCTATGTAAGCCTAGTAATCTCAAAGGTTACTTACCTGCTATTTTACTAAAAAGCCTATTCAAGTCTATGTGCTGCATTTACTACGTATTGCATTTCTCTGCATCCATACTGTAAATCAAACCAGAGTGCATATACAATTATCATTCAAACTGTATTTCAATTGCATTACTACTGTAAAGTATTTATTGCTTACCTGTGCCAGGCTTGCTTGGATCTAGAAAATGAAATAACTAAAAGAATATTTTTATACAAAAACAATTGGTCTGAAGTTCAGTCTTCGAGTGTGTGAATTCATTTGCTGACTGAGTGTGTACAACAAATGCTTAACACTGTCCTCTGATACTGCCTTACTGCGAGACCACACTACCATAAATAGAGAGTGAGCTGCTATCTAACTTTACCTCTGCCTACCTTTGGGGATCCACTGGACTCTATACCTCACTTTGGTATAGTATACACAGAGCCAGCTTCCTACAGGGACTGACTAAGGGATGATCCTAGGGGTACACTGCATATGATGTCCTTGTGTTCAAGAGGAGAAGGGAGACAGCCAGGTGCTCTGTGTACATCCTGTGAGGAAAGAGGGGAACCACTTAAGGGCTTTATGTTGAATGTCAATGTTGTAGAGTCTGTCAATGAGGATGTGGTGAGAGACAGTGTTGAACGCAGCAGAGAGGTCGAGGAGGATCAAGGCCACAGTTTCTCAATGGTCGAGGAAAGTTCTGATGTCGTCTGTGGTGGCGATCAGCGCAGTCTCAATGTTGTGGTTGGCATGGAATCCTGATTGAGAGGCTTTTAGAGGTGGTTTTGTTTTAGGTAATCAGTGAGCTGTCTGTTGATGGCTTTCTCAAGTACTTTTACCGGGTAAGGGAGCAGGCAGATGGGTCGATCATTTTTTCGATAGCTTGGGTCTGTAGAGAGTTTCTTTAGGAGGGGTCTGACCTCTGCGTGTATGCATTCGACCGGGAAGGCTGCTGTGGAGATGGACATATTGATGATGCTGGTGAGTTCCGTGCTGACAGGGTTGATTCCAAGGTTGAATAGATGGTGAGGGCAGAGGTCGTTGGATGCTTCGGAGTGTATTGAGGACATGATGGCAGCGGTGGTCTGAGTGGTGAGAGGAGATCAGGTGGTGATCCTTCAGCTGGTGTGTGATGGCTGTTTGAGGTTTTTGAGGTTGAGTGGGATGGGTTGGAGGGTGAAAGTGTTGCAGATGGTGGCACTTTTGCTGTAGAAGTAGTCCGAGTCGCAGAGTTCTTGGAAGGGGTGCATGGTGTTCTCCGTGGCTCCTGGGATGGACAATTCCTTGACTATTTTGAAGAGTTCCTTCATGTGGTTAGCAGCCGTGTCGATGCGGGCTGTGATGGCTGCTTTCTTGGCTTCTTTGATGTGCAGGCAGGAGTTGTTGAGGGCTGCTTTGTGTGCAGCTCTGTTGGAGGGGTTCCTTGTGGCGTGCCATCATTTTTCGAGTCTGCAGCAGTTGCTCTTTGTGGTTCTGAGCTCAAAGGGTGTACCAGTTGGCTTGTTTTGAGGATTTGTTGGTTTTTGCCGTTTTTTGGGGGCGACTCTGCGGGCACATTTGGTGATCCAAGCGGAGAAATTGTTTGATGAAGCTTCCGGTTGGGTGGTGCAGAGGGCCTACGTCCACTGTGTCTCAGTGACCTTGACCCAGCTGCAGTGGGAGTAGCTGTTATGCTTGACGATGGTGTCACCTGTGTAAGTTTGGAAAATGATCATTCAATATTTGCGCTGGTTACAGGAAGTAAAAATACATAGCTATCCTTGGCTTGTGTGTGAGTGTGTCTGTGTGAGGGACCGTATGTGTGAGGAAGTAGTGAGAATGAGAGGGGCTTGAGAGAAAGAAGGAAGGGTGTACTAAAGGGTAAGATGTGAGAAAGGAGGAAGCAAGAAACTGTAAGAAGGGCATGTAAGGACTTGTGGGTTGATTTATATGTAGACAGGCGGCCTGCTGTCCCACCATGGTGACGGAGAAAATGACTCAGTCCTCATGAAGGAGTTACTGTCCTCTTAATTTATAAATGACCGCCAAGCAGGTGGTCATTTATAAAAATATTGGCAGGATGCGCTGTCACAGCGGTTCCTGTCAATGCCTTTTACTCTCTGTTACAGGGCTGCGTCAGCAGGACGAAGCCCTGTAGCAAAGAGTATTGTTTTTATCTTTACAAAAACACAATCCCGAAACTGGATTTTCTTTTTGTAAAGAAAAAATATACTGCTCCCCTTGCCACTGGGAGAGCATTAATATGTTTTTACAGTTCCTTACTTCCAGGTTCTAGCTGGAGGTAAGAAATAGTGAACAATTACTACATGTCTGCCAATCCAAATTTTGCGGGCGGACATGTAGCCATTTCGACAATGGCGCTTACTCCCCTGGGCGCCATGGCTGTCAGAGAAGTTTGGCCATGGTGGGGACAGAGTAGTCCCTGCCATGGCCAAACTGAAGGTCCACGGGCATTTAAATTGAGCGGGCAAGCCTTCATGTTGGCAGTATGCATACTCTGTCGCCATAGCGAACGAGTATCGATACCGCCAAAATATAAATCACCCCCTTTTTGAAGTAAAGCTGGATGTGAGAGAAGGGAAGCTATATGTTTCTGTAGTTTTATGTGAGGATTTCTATTGGAGAGGAGGGTGTGAGAGTGCATGTGAGAGTGGGTGAGTAAGAGAGTGGATCATTAACAGCTCAACTGGACAAATTTTCCCAGCTTACAGTTACAGAGACCTTTAATCTTCTTATGCTGGTTAAATCCGGCTCCAACTCTGACCCTTGCCTGATACCGATATTAGAGTCAGTGGCAGAACCGGTCTCCTGAGTTTTGACCTCCATTTTTAATACTATGTACTCAGAGGGGTATTTCCCGCTAGAATGGAAAAAAACTTCTATTCTGCCTCTACTAAAGAAATCGAATCTTGACGCAAAAGACCCCAACAATTTCAGACCGATATCCAGACTCCCCGTACCTGCAAAAATTGTTGAGAGGAATTTAAATACACAACGTAGTCAATTTCTGGAGGCTACTCAAGCATTGGACCCACCCCAGTATGGCTTCAGAGGGGGGCATAGCACCGAATCTGCTCTCCTGAAATCTACTGAAGAGATTCGGACCATTTTAGATCAAGGGGGCAAGGCGGCTTTGATCATGCTAGATCTCTCTGCAGCATTTGATACGGTCCATCGCGATCTGCTGATGGACCGGCTGCAGGAGATTGGAGTACAGGGCTCCGCCTGGAGACTTCTAAGATCTTTTCTGTCGAGCCGAAGTCAGTCAGTGTCTCTGGGGGAATTCTCATCCGAGCCTTTTTCATTGCCATGTGGGGTCCCGTAGGGGTCCTCATTGAGTCCGACACTATTTAACGTATATGTGTCCTCTTTGGCGCCCCTTATTCAGTCATTTGGGTTTAGCTTGACCTCCTATGTGGACGATACCCAAATCGTGGTTTCATTGCAACCAGCTGAGTGGCGGAGCACGGCGGTCCGTTTTAAGGACTGCATGAATGCATTAGGGACTTGGATGGCCCAAAACTGCCTCAAACTGAACTCTGGTAAGACGCAGGTGGTATGATTTGGCAATGATCCTTATTTCTGGACTCTGGAATGGTGGCCAGACACCCTGGGTCCTCTCCCCTCACCCTGCAGGAAGGTAAAAAACCTAGGTGTGTGGGTGGACCAGAAGCTCAGTTTCAGAGACCAAGTAAACTCAGTGGCCTCTGTTACGCCCTTTGCTCTCAGGTCCTGCAAGAAAATTGTGCCGCTTTTACCCAAAGAATGCCGCCAAACAGTCATCACTGCTCTCACCATGTCTAGGCTGGATTATTGTAACAGTCTGTAGTTTAATATCCAGGAAGGAATAATGCAGAAGTTGCAACTCCTGCAGAATGCGGCTGCTAGATTGGTGTCGGGCATCTCAAAATACGCACCAATCTCGAAGGAGATACGGAAGCTTCATTGGTTGCCAGTTAGGAAGCGCACCCAGTTTAAAGCTTTGTGTCTGGTTCACAAGGCACTTCATGGTACCGGTCCGGCTTATTTAAAAGAGCGGCTGTTCTGGTATACTCCAATCAGATCACTGCATTCATCCGATGCTAAGCTGGTCCATGTGCCATTTGCAAAAAAGGCCACCTGGGGTGGAAGAAGCTTTGTGGTGAATGCAGCCAAGGCTTGGAATAATCTTCCATTGTACCTCAGAGGTATGACCAGCTTATTGGCTTTTCGAAAAGCTTTAAAAACCTGGCTGTTCACAGGTTAATTTTACCTCTGCTCTGAGCCTTGGGCAAGATTTCACATAGCGCCAGGACACCTACGGGTAACAGCAGCGCTTAACAAATCTTATAATAATAATAATTAAGAGGAGTGTGTTAGAAAGAATGGAGGATCTTAGAAGTAGGCTTCGGAGTAATTTTAATTATGCCAGAATAATCGGGGAAATTTTGGTAATTCTGCATTACACTTCAACGCTGAATTACTGATAATAACACGATTATGCCCACTCGCGTAACTACGAGCAATTTGAGGAGGGAATCATAACAGGAGAGCACATTTAGCGTGCACGAGCGGCTGCTCAGGTTGCTGTTTATGTTCTGCCGCATTTACCGCTACTTTGGATGCAAGGGTGTATTTTGCTCTAAGTAACAAGAGCTAAATGCCAGGAGTAAATTGGGGAAATATCCTACCCAACCCAAGTGCACATTTAGGGAGCGTGAACGGCTGCTCACATTTGCTATTCATGTTTTGTTGCATTAAGCGATATTTCATAGCGCAAAATGCATTCTCACGTCCGTTGTGGACCTGAATAGGGGCATTTTTGCGCTAAGAAAATAGCTCTACATGCAGAATTACTGTTTGCACGTAATTCTGAGAAATCTCATTGAATTTTTAGGAAATGATACGTGATTTGGCTCCACAGAATTTCCTGAGTTACGCTCACCCCTACTTAGAAGGGTGTGAGAAGAAGGTGACACAAGGAGATATGCAAAAAGGTTAAGAAGGATGATAGTGAGAGAAATATCAAGACATGGGTAGGGACTATTTGTGCAACATGAGCTGGAGATCATGATTGTTAGATGATGAGAAAGATGGGTGCTTGCAAGTAAAAAGCAGGAGATGGAAGTGTGAGTGAGATGGGTATGTGAGATAGAGAGAGGGAGGAGAGGGGGGTTAGAATGAGGAAGGGTCAAGACTGATTTGCATATGGCCAGAACTAAACTGGGTGGCATGGTGAGCAAAAGATTGATAGATTTAACCCAGATCTCTTGACCGGGGGTGAATGTTTTGATTTGTTCTGCATTCCGTCCATCAGTTTTGTGTCTTTTGCTTGCAAATAGGAGGCAGCATCAAAATTATTGGGTGTTGCGGTGGAATGCCCACCGCAACACCCACTGCCCACCCCTTTCACGCTAAGCATAGCGTGAAAGGGAGCCTTACTTACAAGGCGGTGTTAAGACACGTTAAGTTGCTTAACTCTGCCTTGTAAATAAGGCAAAGTCCCTACCGCCACGGAAACGTCACAAAAAGTGACGTTCCCGTGGCAATAGGGGCTTGTACAGCTAGACGTTGACGAGGGTGAGCAAGGAAAAATCTCGCCGGAAGGTGGATTTTCCACGCTCGTGCTCGAAAATTTGACGTTGACGATCGTGAGCGAAGAAAAACGTTTTGTGGAACTCTGCATGCTCAGCGTAGTGCGAAGTGCGGAAAATTCTGCAAACTCCATGAACGGAGTGGAGTTCACTGCCCAGGATTAGTCTGCTCACTTTCATTTGGTAGTGGACTTGTTACTTTTATTGATATGTTTTCTGGATGAATTTTAATGTTGTCCTTTTTCTCTTTATGGTATAGTACGACCATGGACCCCCATAACAAAGAAATTGTGGGCCACTTACTGTATCTCCCGGCCTACTGTCAATAGGCCAACACCAGGTTTTATGTTTATGTTTGTTGTCACAAAGTGACTATGTTAAATGGTCCTGATGAATGCCCCTGAACCCTGAGTCAAGTCATTCTAGGGCAGAAACATGTCGACCATTTAAGGGGAGCTGTTTCTCCAAATCCCCTTCATTTTTCTTTTAATCCTACCCGCTGGGGGCACTAAAATAAAACTTACATTTAGCCTACCAGGAGATATTTTTAAACTCACCACATTATATACATAGCACTCTGACTCTCACTCATACCTGGTGCTCATTCTGAACTAAAATCTCCTCAGCCCCTCTCCATTGGAGAGTTGTAGCCCAGTCCAGGTACCATTCGGTCCTGATAAGAGGAGTGAACCCAATGATTAAGCATGCCACCCTCGGAGGGTGAGGGTTCTTGTCCTTAAAAAAGCATTTTTTCACGTATAAAATACTCTTTCCATAACTTGACCTACTCTTATGTGTAATGAAACATAGATGATGTCCAGGACAATTTTGGGGAAGAGAATATTAGGTGGATTCATTGACTGACACCAGCAGGAGATGCCATACTACTAATAGCAAAAAGAACAATTGATGGACAGAATGCAGAACAATGTCATACATTCACCCCAGTATAGAGATCTGGCCCTAAATCCATTGCTTTTTTGCTCACCATGCCATTCCAGTTTGGACCCAGCCATATGTAAATCAGTCTTGACCCTGCGCCCAATTGGAACAGTTCAGCCCGAACTGCCATGCCAGGTCCTACCTGGACTGGAAACAAGCATCCTAGGACTGGTTTCGGGGTCCCTTGCTCACTGTGCCACTGGATTCAAACTAGCCTGGCTGATGAAGGGTAATACCCAGAAACCGGTCCCAGGATGCTTGTTTCCGGTCCAGGGAGGACCCGGCTGGGCAGTTCGGGCTGGACTGTTCCCTTGAGGCACAAAGTCAAGACTGATTTGCATATGGCTGGGTCTAAACTGGGGTGGCATGGTGAGCAAAAGAACGATGGATTTAACCCGGATCACTTGACTGGGGGTTAATGTTTGATTTATTCAGCATTCCGTCCATCATTTGTTTGCATAATACTACTAATAGCAGCAGAAATTATATCACCATTCCTAGAGGAGGTTGTCCCGGAAAATGTGCCTATGTGTTCCATGGCAAATATCTTTGGGCTGACCTGGGCCGATTAGGATGGAGATGGAAGTTGGAGATTGGATGAAGTAAGATAATGAGGTAGATGAGAGATGGAGGGGACAGAGAATGGGATAAAAGCTAAGAATGTTTGTCATATTCTACCTTATTGTCTGAGAGGCAATCAAAGGTAAACTGTTCAGTGGGAGAGAGGGTGGAGAAGGCCGTTCAAGTACAGATGGAGTACCCACCTTCTAATAGGTAAAACTAACACTACCTTAGAAGAAACAAGCTGCTGAAAAGATGTTACTGGCCAGAATAATGAGAGACTGAACCAGGTCCGGGCATCTGAACGTAAAAGGACCAGTGCTTATTTTGTGACAGTGTTTGTGGGTGCTCGGCACTAGAGCTTATTTCTTGAATCTGCCACACATTTGTACAGTTCACCACATGGGGTGTTCTCTGTCTATTTGTAAACATCACCAGATGATTTAACATTGCAAAATACATAAAAAGTAATAATACCAGCACCTCTAGGCTATTCGTACAGCTGTGGATGGCCAGAAATACTTTACATTGTCACATTGGCAAGTGTTATCCCGCGAGGGCCACCACTGCCACTCAGTGGTTCATTTGTAAAATAAAATAGGTACAGGGGCTCTTGCCCGGAGGCAGCTTGCACCAGCCCATTTCTCCTGTTAGCGGTTCCTAAAACAGTACCAACTACTAACCATGAAAGTGGGGAGAGGATGTGGCGTAATGGCCTGCCAACTTTGGAGCTGGAGAAACAGGTTTGAGTCTCAGGTCGGCTCAACATCCTGTGATTCCGGAAAAAACACTTCATCTCCCCTCCTGTGCCTACCATAAATGAATGTGTTCTTAACTGGTGCTCATGAAAAGGGGCAGTGTTGATGATTAAGTGCCGGTGCTCAGCACCGGAAACCACCGGCTCAAATCAAGCACTATTGCCACTCCTGCTATTCAAGTCCAGGGCCCCCAAACTCCTCGCAGTCCAGCACAGCCATCTACAGAACCCTCTGCTCATACAGACCTCAAGCTCGCCACAGCTCTGCCGGAGCACGCTGACCCTGTTACAGGGCCGGCCTTTGCTCTGCTAGCATCCTGGGCAGAACGAAACTTACTGTCCTCACTGCTGCTGGTGAACAAAATGAGGCAACAGGGAGCCCCTTTCCACAGGTCGGTGCCTGGCTGGCTACATCAAAGCAGTGGCTGGCCTCTGAACACAAACATCTCCGCGCCTCCCCCAACTCACCAGAATCACACACAGTTCAGCTCCAGCAGGCTGGTGCCAATGTGTTTGTTGGGGTGGGGAGAGTGTGGAGCATTAGGGGGCGAGAGGTAGATGGGAGGGCACGGAAGGGGGGGGGGTGAAAGGATATTAAAAACAGTGACTGCAGAGCATTAACAGTCATTAGAAGCACTTTAAACGGAATCACCAGAGCCAAGGGATAGGCACGTTGCTGTTTACCAGGGTCGGCTCCTCCTCTATGGCGGAGGGGCGTCGCCCCACTGCTCGGCGAGACAAATGAAAAATAAAATGATCTAAATGCAGATCATTTTATTTTTCGGCCTGTGGCTGAGTTTTGGGGGGCGGAGCCACAGCACTGCAGCAGGGGGAGGAGGGGTGGGCCCTGCTGTCAGTGCGCATGAGGGCTTGGCTGGCTGGTTCAAGCTGGCCAAACCGTCATGCGCACTGACATCTCTCCAACCCAGCTTTATTGCTGGGTGGAGTGATCAGCAGACGTGGGCTCCAAGCTTCCAATGGAGCGCAAAACCATTGCGTTTTGCCCAATCCCTTCAGTGCTCTCATGGTGAGAGGAGCAGAGGGATTGGCCGCAGGGGAAGCTGGGAGCTTCAGCGTGTGCCAGGAGGTGAAGCCCGGGGGGCAGCGCGGCGAGGGGAAGACCTGCAGGTGAGTTTTATTGTTTATTATTATTTTAGCCCCCTCGCGTGGCCCCTGCCCGGTGCTCCACCTGCTTCCTCCCCCTCCACGCTGCCCACCCCAGCCCACCACATTTATCTTACATCAGCTGCTACTGCTGTTTACAGGACCTCAATGCAAAGAGCCCCTCTGAAGATTGGCGCCCTGGGCCTGGGCACAGCTCGTCCATGCGGAACATGGACCCTGGCAGAAGACGCTGCTTTCTCTGACCTGGATCTCAGGATCTCAGCAGACTGCTCCGGTACAGCACTCTGACCCTTGCTGTCAGAGGCTGGGATTCAACCCGCTGCTCTGCCAGGCACTCTGACCTCTGACCCTGGCCCGCAGCAGCCCC
This sequence comes from Triturus cristatus, assembly GCF_964204655.1. NCBI lineage: Eukaryota > Metazoa > Chordata > Amphibia > Caudata > Salamandridae > Triturus > Triturus cristatus. The sequence goes on along the minus strand of NC_140594.1, from coordinate 1,109,489,295 downwards.
TCGCTCTTCCACTCCCAGGATCCTACACACAGCTCTGCTATTGCACCACAAGCCTGACCTAGAGGCCTCTCTACTATTTCAGTGTCAGGGACCTACTCACAGCTCTGCCAGTTGACCTTTGACCTGACCAGGAACCCACTCCACTCTATCCCTAGAACTACCTTCTCTACAGAACTCGAGGACTGTAGGGTCAGGCACAAAGCTGCACTGAGCCCCCGACAGCCAGGATCCCTGAGACTGTCCTAGTTTGATACCTGTCATCATAAGGTACACCAGGCAGACAGGATGGAGAAGAGTTGCCAGACCCACCCTGACTCACCATGGCTGGAGAAGGCAGCGCCTGGGCGGCCTGCAGCAAGGCACTACAACGCAATTAGTAATCGTAATTGGTTGCAAGGGGAGGAGGGAGGTCAGAAAAGAGAACTACTCCAATCTGCAAAACTGAGCTCCACAGAGCTCTCCTTAGGGTGGTACTTCCCACCATGAGCCAAGTGGCATTTGACTACCCCAGGGATGGGGAATTAGGGAAATAATTGTAATTTTTTTTAAAGTATCTGTTCCGACGCTGCCGGCCGCCTCGGTGCTCCTCTTCTCTACTGATGGTATCCCAGCAGTCCCTGCGACACCAGCACTGGCTCCACACCCAATCCTGGTGCTGCTCTCAATAGCAAGAGAGCCGCACCAGGATTGGTCTGAGCGGCTCGGTTTGCTGCTCCGACAGTTCCTGGGAGTCTGTACTGTTTCTACAACCCGACTGTGCAGCACAGCTGGGTTGGGGAAACCTAAGTGGGCATGACGGTTTGGCTGGCAAAATGCCATGCGCACTTACAGCGTTCACTACTCCTCCCCCTGCTCTCGTCATGGCCCCGCCCATACTTGGCTGGCTCTAGAGGGAAACGGGTAAAATAAAATGATAATAAAACCAATTTATTATCATTTTATTTTTTCCCATTTCCCTCAGTTGGCTCTCAGCAGGGGGCGGACGCGCCTCCGCCATAGCGGCGGCGCTGCCGCTGAGATTTACTTAGGGTTGCGGGCACAGGGTCAGGCTGGACCATAAGGCAACCAGGCAGTGTCAATTGTCAGTGTGTGGGCGGTTTGTGGGTCTGTTTTTTCATCGGGTGGGGTGGTTTTGACCGCTGATTTGTCTGATATTACCACGATCATCGCCTGCAGCAAGTAAACATGCATACCTTCTCCCAGACATTGCAAATAAACTCTAAAGTGTGTCTTCACAAGTACAAAACTGCTTTGGTTTGTAAATACAGCCTACTTTTTTAGCTATCTTATTTGCAAATTGGAGCGCCTCTTACTTTGGGGCGGGGACATATTTTCTGACCCACTCCGCCCGTGTGGGCTGGTCACATTCTGCTGCACAATTTTGCACAGGGCCTTGGGTTATTATAATGGTTAGTAAATCAACGCAGTGCTTTGCGCCGCATTGCACCGTACAAGCACTGACGCAAAATCTTAGTAAATGGTTCCCCTTTGTGCTCTGTTGTTGCACGTGCTCAGACACACACTGAGGGCGCGCTTGCTCTCGTCCCCGCGGCACGTGAGAGGACTTGGCCCCCGGGCAAAGCAGTGCACTGGGCCCTGCCTACACAACCACTTGCAGGAATAAAAATGTTTAATGGAAAATTAGTGTTAAATTCTGGTCTGCATGGGGCACCTATGCTCGTGGGGCCCCCGGGCAACAGCCTAGCATGCCCATGTGTTAAGACGTCACTGCTTGGCCCGCGAGGGCTCCACCCCTGCGCCTCTGCAATGCTATCGTGGCAGCGCGCGGACAGATTGCACGATCTCGCGCACACGGGGTGGTGTAACTGCGCCGCCCCCTCGCGCTCTGCCGCCCCAGCTCTTACTGTGTGGCAGCAAGGTTCACACCCATCTGTGTTACTTTTTGCTACAAAAATAGCTCATCTTTGCAGATGAGAAGCCGACGCTGCTGACAGATTCAGCAGTTATCAACACGTTTTAGCAGTGTCTCCTAGGGCGCTAATTATTCGGATGTGTAAACAAACCGACTAATCAGGCACGGAAACTAGTACTGGGACCCACACACCGAACTGGGAATATGCACTCAGTCCTGACAGGAAGCACATCCTTGTTTTAGAACCTGGGAGGACCCACCCACAGTCATGGACCCAGTACTGAAGGTAAGCACCATCTTATTCCAGTACTGGGACCCACACATGGACCCAGAGACCCAGTCCTGACAGGAAGCACCATCTTACTCCAGTACTGGGACCCACACCCACACATGGACCCAGAGACCCAGTCCTGACAGGAAGCACCATCTTACTCCAGTACTGGGACCCACACCCACACATGGACCCAGAGACCCAGTCCTGACAGGAAGCACCATCTTATTCCAGGACTGGGACCCACACACAGAGCTGTTTGACAGTAAACACTACCTCATTCCAGTAGTGAGACCCAAAAACAGCTGTGCCAATGCACCCCTGTTCTGACCAGAAGCACTGCTTTCCCAGCACGGAGTCACTGGCCGCCCCAGTCACTTATGCAAGAGCTATTGGTGTGCCAATATGTTTTAACAATGTTGTACACCAGAGTGTCGGCTGTTCGGTATTGCTAAACCCCACTAAGGGGTAAAGGTGACTGGCGTGGAGTGGAGTGATGTAAAATGGAGTGGCGTGGAGTGGTGTACAGTAGAGATGAGTGGAGTGGAGAGGAGAGGAGTAAAGTGGAGTGGCGTGGAGTAGCGTACAGTGTTCTGGAGTGCCGTTGAGGGAGTAGATTGTTGTAGAGTGGAAAGGCGTAGAGTTGAGTGGCGTAGAGTGGAGCACTTGTCAGAGTTGAGTAGAGTGTCGTAGAGTGGAGTGGCATAGAGTGTCGTGGATTGATGTAGAGCAGAGTGGAATGGCGTAGAGAGTGTTGCATAGAGTGTTGTAGAGTAGAGTGGCTTACAACGGATTAGATTGTCATAGAGTGGAGTGGCATAGAGTGGAGTGGCATATAGTGGAGTGGAGCAGTGTGTGATAGAAAAGAGTGGCATGGAGTGGCATAGAGTAGATTAGAATGCTGTAAAGTCAAGTGGCATAGAGTGGAATAGAGTGTCAGTGGGGCAGAGTTTAATGGAGTAGAGCATCACAGAGTGGAGTACCGTGGAGTGGAATGTTGTAGAGTGTAGTGTAATAGAGTGACCTAGAGTGAAGTGGTTGAAAGTACAGTGGTGCAGAGTAGATTGGCGAACAGTTCATTGGTTTTGAGTAAAGTGGCATAGAGTGGATTGACATAGAGTGCAGTGGCATAGAGTGGTGCGGAGTAGATTTCAGTGGCGTAGAGTGCGATGGCCTAGAGTGGAGTGGCATAGAGTAGAGAGGTCTAGAGCAGAATAGAGTGCAGTGGTGCAGGTTAGAATAGAGTGGCCTAGAGTGCAGTGACGTAGAGTGTAGTGGTGTAAAGTGATGCAGCGTGCAGTGGCAAAGAGTTGAATGTTGTGGAGTATAGTAGTGTAAAGTGCAGTGGTGCAAAGTAGTGGGTGTAGGTGCAGTGGCATAGGGTGCATGGGTTTTGAGTAAAGTGGAATAGAGTGCATAGGTGGAGAGTGCAGTGGCAAAGAGTGTGGGAGTATTATGTGTTAGATTTAACTGGCTTTTGGAAATCGGAAAATTATGTGCTAATGTTGGACTATTAAACATATGCGTTATCTAGAACTATGCACCTTAGCCCTACCCTGCTATATGGAAATGTCTATATGTTTTTTGTGTGTGTGTTTTTTTAAATAAATGCATTATGTACTTTCTGGCTGTTTTTAACTTACTGAATGAAGTTTTGAACTGAACTGAGTGGAGTAGAGTGACGTAGAGTGCAGTGGAGTAGAGTAGATTGTTTCAGAGTAGAGTGGAGTATTGTAGGGTAGAGTATAGTAGTGCAGGGTAGACCTCAGTGGTATAGAGTACAGTGGTGTAGCATAGAGTGGCACCGCATTGATTTCAGTGCAGTGGCATAGGTTGCAGAGGAGTAGAGTAGATTGTTTCAGAGTAGAGTGGAGTATTGTAGGGTAGAGTATAGTAGTGCAGGGTAGACCTCAATGGTATAGAGTACAGTGGTGTAGCATAGAGTGGCACAGCGTTGATTTCAGTGCAGTGGCATAGGTTGCAGAGGAGTAGAGTAGATTGTTTCAGAGTAGAGTGGAGTGGTGCAGAGTAGAGGATAGTAGTGAAGGGTAGTGCGCAGTGGCATAGAGTATAGTGGTGTAGCGTAGACTGGCACAGCATTGTTTCAGTGGCGTAGAGTAGAGTGACGTAGAGTGGAGTAGTGTGACGTAGAGTGCAGTCGCATAGAGTAGATTGTTTCAGAATTTTGTGAAGTGATGTAGAGTGGTGCAGCAAAGAGTGCAGTGGCGCAGAGTGGAGTAGATTTCAGTGGAGTAGAGTAGATTGTTTCAGAGTAGAGTGGAGTGGAGCATAGCAGAGGATAGTAGTGCAGGGTAGAGTGCAGTGGCATAGAGTATAGTGGTGTAGTGTAGAGTGGCACAGTGTAGTTTCAGTGGCGTAGAGTGCAGTGGCATAGAGTGGAGTACGGTGGCGTAGAGTGCAGTGCCATAGAGTAGATTGTTTCAGAATAGATTGAAGTGATGTAGAGTGGTGCAGTGTAGAATGCAGTGGCATAGAGTATAGTGGTGTAGAGTAGAGCGGCGCAGCGTTGACTGCAGTGGTGTACAGTGGAGTAGCGTAGAGAGTAGTAGCATAGAGTACAGTGGAGTAGAGTGGATTGTTTCAGAGTCGAGTGGAGTGTTGCAGGGTAGAGTATAGTAGTGAAGGGTAGTGCGCAGTGGCATAGAGTATAGTGATGTAGCGTAGAGTGGCACAGCATTGTTTCAGTGGTGTGTAGTGGCGTAGAGTGATGTACTGTGGCATAGAGTGCAGTGGCATTTAGTAGATTGTTTCAGAATAGAGTGATGTGGGGTAGAGTGGAGTGGTGCAGGGTAGAGTGAAGTGGTACAGGGTAGAGTGGAGTGGTATAGAGTAGTGGTGTGGAGTAGAGCAGCACAGCTTTGACTTCAGTAGTGTACAGTGGAGTGGCATACAGAGGAGTAGAGTGATGTAGAATGCAGTGGCATAGAGTACAGTGGAGTAAAGTGAATTGTTTCAGAGTAGAGTGGAGTGTTGCAGAGTAGAGTATAGTAGTGCAGGGTAGAGCGCAGTGGAGTGGCATAGAGTAGAGTACTGTGGCGTAAAGTGCAGTGGCATATAGTAGATTGTTTCAGAATAGAGTGATGTGGGGTAGAGTAGAGTGGTGCAGGGTAGAGTGAAGTGGTGCAGGGTAGAGCGCAGTGGCATAGAGTATAGTGGTTTAGAGTAGAGTGGCACAGCACTGATTTCAGTGGCTTAGAGTAGAGTGGAGTACTGTGGCATAGAGTGCAGGGGCATATAGTAGATTGTTTCAGAATAGAGTAATGTTGTGTAGAGTAGAGTGGTGCAAGGTAGAGTGAAGTGGTGCATTGTCCAGACAATTCACCCCCAGTCACAAGGATCTGGGTTTAGTCCATCATTCTTTTGCTCACCACACCACACCAGATTAGACCCAGCCATATGCAAATCAGTCTTGACCCTGTTCCTTGTGGGAACAGTGCAGCCCGAACTACCAAGCCAGGTCCTCCCTGGACCGGAAACAAGCATCCTGGGACCGGTTTCTGGCTAATCAGCCGTCATCAGCCAGGCTAGCTTGAATCCAGTGGTGTAGTGAGCACGGGAACCACGTCTGGGCATACCCTTCCCACGTAGGGCGATATATGCAAAAGAAACAATTGATGAACAGAATGCTGAAGACGGGTAAAACCCTGAAACCAGTCCTAGGATGCTTGTGTCCGGTCCAGGGAGAACTTGGCTTGGCAGTTCGGGCTGGACTGTTCCCATGAGGCACAGGGTCAAGACTGATTTGCATATGGCCAGGTCTAAACTGGGGTGGCATGGTGAGCAAAAGAATGATGGATTTAACCCAGATCTCTTGACTGGGGGTGAATGTTTTGATTTGTTCTGCATTCCGTCCATAAACTGTGTGTCTTTTGCTTTCCCGCCCTAAGTGAACGTTTTAGACACACTCATAGTCAGGTAAAATGCCAAACACAGCCTCATCAACATTCATTATGCATTTTAAGTGTTATCATCGTTCGTACCTCATCAAATGTTCTCTTTAGTTTTTACAGGTAAGCATTACAATTCTCAAGTTTCTGTGCAATTCCAATCTTCTCGGTTACTAAACGTAAGTGTTTTTTTCCAGAGAAGAATCTTATCTTGATCACACTCTATTGGAAGTAATGCCCTAGAAAGTTCTTAATCACAGTACTTAGGTCTGGAATTGTTCACTTAATTAGCCAAAGTTTCTCAAGATTAAATGTTCACTCCAGAATCATGAAGCAATTAGTTCTTTATTCCCCTTAACTCTTGAAGTCCTACGTAATTGCTTCATTACGCTACCACATTTGTGAGGTTAGACTGTGCCCTGCTACGTAAACGTTCTTTGGTTTCACACAGTAAGCAAGAGAAACTGGTTACTTATCTCTTCTTCCATTTTTTTTTATGTGGCAGATCTCCACTCGACTTAACCAGGTGGGAGCGCAAGCCGCAAGGTTATTGCACCATGGATCATCAGTTTCCTTCACGTAAGTTCCGGATGCGGCCACATGAAGACACACCTTCTTGCTTAGCGAAGGGCGTAGCGTTCAATGCATGGTTTTTATAACCTCGATCCTCAAAATGGCTTCTGAGATCTAGAAATATTGCACTGCCATTTTTAGAATGTTCCTTCCATTGAATGCTACTGCAGGTCTGGTATGACGGGCACATCCTACACATTTCTAAGCGCTTCTGGTGACCTGCTCTATTCATGGCTTCTCCTTTCTTTACTTGGGTTAAATCATGGCCAAATGTTACATATACCAGCAATATCATGAATACATAGAGTGTTGCATATTGCCTTATTGCACATAAACATATTCAGCTCCTGCTGGCTTGCTCCACATCAGTCTTTTTTATTTCTAGTCACCTTTATTGATGTGAACAGGAAATGTTGAGAAACCAACCTGTGCCTTCACACTCCCACCTTTTCAGAACCAACAAGCACGGAGGCGGAATTGCCATTATCTACGAGGACACTATCTGCTGCGCGACCTCCCCAGAAGACCCGCCCCGCTAATGGAACACCTCAACTTCCAATTACGAACTGACGGGAAAAGTACCATCTGAGGCACCCTCGCCTACAGACCACACTCCAGCTTCTGCAACGCAATCCCCAACCTCATCGCCTGATCGACATTGACTATGAACAATACATCTTCCTAGGAGAGCTCAGTTTCAACCTTGATGACTCAAGCGACACCAACACAACTGACCTTCTGGAAAGCATTACCAACATCAGCCTTAAGCAGCTAGTCACAGACCCCACCCACATCACAGGACACACGCTGGACCACATCTTTACCGACAGCAACAGAGCCAAGTACATCCACGTCACACAACGCACCTGGACCGACCACTTCAGCACCCATTTCACCATCTCAGGACCCACCAACTCTGGCACAGTGCCACCCAGCTCCAAACGCAGAAACTGGAAGGAGATAACTGAAGACCAGTGGAACAATGCTGTCAGCTCCCATCTCCCAGACGCAACACCCGACCCAGAGCTGGCAGCAAAAAACCTCTCCCAATGGATAACAGAATGCGCCGACAGAATCGCCCCCGCCAAGTAAGCAAAATTCAAAAGAGCCACCAAACGACCCAGCTGGTACACAGAGGAGCGAGAATCGACCAAGGGCAATTGCCGGCAACTCAAGAGGAAGTGATGCACCAACAATAAGAGAGAAGACCGCACCACCTTCAAAACAGCATTCAAATAGTACCACCGTCTCCTGAAGGAAACAAAGAAGAGTGCCCTGGCAAGCCATATTGAAGCAGGTGCAAACCACAGCAAAGAACTCTTCACCATCGTGAAGGAATTTTGCAATCCCTAAACCACCGAGAACGACATTCTACCCGCAAAAGAACTGTGTAACACCCAGGCAGACTTCTTCCGTGACAAGATCTCAGCCATCTACTAAAACACCGAACCCCAACCTACGCTGCTGACAGAATCAACCTGCTCACAGCCACGAACCCAAATACAGGCTCACCCACTGGGACCCTCTCACCACCCAGGACACAATAGCCACCATGAACTCTGTACACTCAGGAGCATCCAAAGACCCCTGTCCCCACCACACTTTCAACCTCTGAAGCAAGACACTCTGCAAAGAGCTTAGGAAGGTGATGAACACCTCCATCACCTCGGCCTCCTTCCAGATCACTAGAAAAAGTGAGGCCCCTCCTGAAGAAATCGTCCACCGAGCCAAAGAGCTACCGGGCCATCTCGCTGCTTCACTTTCCAGCAAACGTCCTTGAGAAAGCCATCAACCAACAACTTACAGAACACCCGGAATACAACAACCTCTTGGACCCCTCCCAATCTGTTTTTTGAGCCAACCATAGCACAGAGACAGCCTTGATCTCGACCACCGATGACATCAAAGCTCTCCTGGACCACTGAGAGACCGCAGCCCTCATCCTCCTGGATCTAACAGCCACCGTTGACACCGTCTCCCACCACATCCTGATCAACAGATTACACCACATCAGTATCCAAAGAGACGTCCTCAAATGGATTGTCTCGTTCCTCACAGGAAGAACTCAAAAAATCTGACTGCTATTTTACATATTAGAACTAAAGAAGATCATCTGTGGCTTGCCCTAAGGATTGTCCCTCAACCCCACCCTCTTCAACACCTACATGACCCCCCTGGCCAGCATCGTCAGATCACACAAACTCAACATTATCTCCTTCGCCGAGGACACTCAGCTCATCCTATCACTGTCAGAAGACCCCTCCACCACCAGAACCAACTTTCGCAGATGTTTGCAAAATGTCGCTGACTGTCTCAAACTCAACACGGACAAGACGGAAGTCCTCATCTTCGGGAACAATACCTCGCCCTGTAATGACAGATGGTGGCCCATGGAACTCGGACCACTCCCCATCCTGACAGACCACTGCTGCATCCTCGATATCATCCTAGACAGCAATCTGTCTATGAAGAAAAGGACAACACAGTCTCATCCGCCTGCTTCCTCACCCCACGCATGCTCCACAAGATCTTCAGGTGGTTCTTAGTCAACACCAGAAGGACCATCAACCAGGCCCTCGTCACCAGCAGACTGGACTACAGGAACACCCTCTACATAGGAATCACTGCACGCGACAATACAAAACTCAGCAGCAAGACTCATCCTCGACCTCCCCAAAAGGACCCACATCACAACCCACCTCAGAAATCTACACTAGCTCCCAATCCAGAAGAGATGCCAGTTCAAGATGCTGACCCACGCATACAAAGCCCTTCCTGGATACATCAACAAACGCCTGACTGTGCACCAACCGACAAGAAAACCAACAATCAGCTTCCCTCTTCCTCAAGGAGAACCCCCATATCCACCGAACCCACAGTGGTGGGCGCTCCTTCTGGCACCTGGCAGCCAAGGCTTGGAACAACCTCCTCCTACGCCTCAGGACCACACCTTCAAGCCAGCAATTGAGGAAAAAACTCAAGACTCGGTTGTTCGAATGAATAAACCATCGCACAGCAGTCAGCTTCACCAGCACCTTGAGGCCCTCGCAGATGATCCGCTGTGCTATATAAATGTTTGATTGATTTATTGATTCTGTTCAGTCACCAACTGGAGTGCTAGAAGTGGGGTTCATGGCCTTCATTGAATGGCAAAGTTTACTCACTTGTCAACTTTAGGGGTGACTACTGTGTGGGTGGCCTGGTGATCATGATAGGGCAAGGCCAAAACCCAAATATATAGTTTGTTTTTCATAAACATAAACAAGCGTTCAGTGGAAATCACATGACCATCAAACAAAGGGAGGACATTAGTGCAGGAGTCTGAGGTCAAGAGAAATGAAGAAGGAACCTTCCATTGTTGCAAGCATGTAAGCTTTTTTGCCTAAGCAAGTTGACCAACATTTTCTCCTCTCAGGAGCCAGGAGGTAAAAGGAGATGCTTGAAATATCATAGACGGGCGCTTTGTTTAAACAGGTTAGCATGAGCAAGGAAACATGGCAGCAGTGTTTACCGTTACACTAAGGCAACACTTTACAGTGAACTTCACCTGCTATTGAATGAATTAACAAATGATGTACTTGTAAAGCACACTGTCACTCCAAGGGTGCATCCTGGCACTGAATCACAGTTAAGCTGCTGCCATTTTGTATTCTGAAGCACACACAATTTTGCTAACATCAGGATTTTCAGAAAAATCTAAATTTTCAGACAATTAAAAATTTCAAAAGTCACATTATTAAAGGAAAGCAATCTGTAGTTACAAAAAAAAAAAAACACGGCTATGGTTGGGAGAAGGTGCTTGTTGGATGCATGGGGTGAAGGTTGTAGAGTTTGGATGCATACCATGTGGCCAACCGCCCACGGGCACAGCCAAAGGATATGTGCAGTGGACAATGAGTGCATAGCAGGTGCATGCAATAATTTATAAAAAAATAAAGTTAAAAAATACATTTGAAGGTTAGTGATGCTTCAATAAAAACAAGCCAAAAAAGACCATGAAATTCACCATTTATGCTACTCAACACACACAATACCAAACCCCCTACACATCTGCTTAGTGCATCCATTTGCTAAGGCTTGTGAAAAAAAACAATTAAACATGGCATGGGACACAAGTGATGGTATGTGTTGCATAATGTAAACAGTGAATTTTGGGCATTTTATGGGTATGTGTTTGCTGTACCATAACTAACCTTTAACAATGGTTAGGGATGATTGCCACTGTGTAGCTATATTTGAGTCACAATTTCTAAAGGAAGACATTTTTTATTGTGCTAATGATTTTGGTGCTGTTTGTGGAATCTATATGAAGCTGCCCAAAAAAGTTTTTGAGTTTGTTTTTAGCTGGTAAGGTTTGAGCCGACCCATCAAGCAGGGGACAAGAAAAAGTGTTGAGACGAAAAATATTACTTTCCTAAGTTAATTACTATAAGAAGCTTTGCTCTCCTACTCAATAAAACAAATCGCAAGGGAATCCCACCAAATTTGGCAAAAAATTAGAACTTTACTCAAAAAGTGTGCTGTTTGAATTTAGTGTAAATCCGTGCAGCCGTTTTCGAGAAATTTGCTTTTAAAGAGGTGCTCAGGTTGGGCTTGAAGGGGTTAAAAAGTTAGGGCTATCTGGCTGATTAGTTCTGCAGGAGTCCCGTGGTAATGAAAATGTAAAAATAGGTCCCTTTGCTTGGCCGAGGGAGCTTTTTCTCCCATTCACCCTTTCAGTACCACAGGACCGGCTCTGCAGTATCGAGTGATCTGATTGGCTTGCAGTAACCAGGAAGAAAATGTTGCGATTGCCATTAAAGGGCTCGCAAACTTGGTCCCCGTGTCCTGATAATGTTTTTTAAATTAGGTGCAAAGGGGCTGGGTAGGAATAACCTGCCCCCAAGGCGCTTGTGATTGGCAGCCAAAGGGAGCGCCACCGGGCTCAAATTTGTCATGCTGCGGGTTCTGCTTCACTCCTGCGAGACCCAGCATGGCCCTCCCATGAGGTACCACAGTATTCCTGCGGGAGATGCAACTCAAGCTTCATCTCATGGTACCACTTTACTCTGCAAGCTTCCTCGATACCTCTGGCAGTGCCCTGGGAGTACGGTGGGACTGCATCAGTCTGAGCTTTCTCTGGCACTGTCCTGTCCATGTTATGAGACACCAGCAGGGTGGGTTTTCTCCAGCAGTGCTGCGCCATTGTTGTGGAGTACCCAGATTGCAAAGTTAATTCAGCAGTGCCATGTCAGTTCTATGAGACACCATCAATTATATCTTCCTTTGGCAGTGTCACGACAGTGCTATGGGACGCCCTCAGTTATATCTTCCTTCGGCAGTGTCGCGTCAGTTCTATGAGACACAATCAGTTATATCTTCCTTTGGCAGTGTCGGGCCAGTGCTATTGGACGCCCTCAGTTATATCTTCCTTTGGCAGTGTCACGACAGTGCTTTGGGACACCATCAGTTATATCTTCCTTCGGCAGTGTCGCGTCAGTTCTATGAGACACCATCAGTTATATCTTCCGTTGGCAGTGTCGGGCCAGTGCTATGGGGCACCATCAGTTATATCTCCGTTCAGCAGGGTCATGTCAGTTCTATGGGGCACCATCAGTTATTTCTTCCCCTTGCAATGTTGTGTCAGTGCTAAGGATTGGCGGCTCCTCCTCAATGGCGGAGGAGTCTCGCCTCACTGGCTCGGAGCCAACAGCTTAAAAATAAAACAACATTTTACTATCATTTTATTTTTCAGCTGCTGGCTCTGAGCCAGCGTATGCAGAGAGGGGCGGGGCCATGCCAGGGGAGGAGAAGCGGCATGTGCACTTCTAAGTGCGCATGTCAGTTTGGCTGGCCATCTCAGGATGGCCAAACTGAAATGCACACTTCGGTTTCTCCAACCCAGCTGTATTGCACAGCCGGGTTGGAAAAATAGCACAGACTCCCTGTGCCTGAGCGTGTGTTGATCCAGCCCGCTCAGGCTAAACCCTCACGCTGCTCTCATGCTTGAGAGCAGCATGGGGATTGGATGGGGAGTCATCATGCTGCCCCCGGGGACTCCTGAGACAGGGAACTGGCAGCAGAGGAGCCCAAGGCAGCCAGCTCCACCAAGTAAGTGTTTTTTATTTTTTATTTTGATCATTAACCCCTCCCGCCGTGCGCTTCCCCCGCTGGCCCTCTCTCCTTCCCTGCCCCCCCCCGCACACTCCCACTGGTATTTTTCTGTGTCGTCCTCAACTGGTGCTACGGTACACCATCAGTGTGAGGTTCCTCTGGCAGTACCTCGCACACCAGCTGTGTGATCTTGAGCCAGCAGTGCCCATTCAATCCTGTGAGACCCTCAACACTGCCAGTTCCTCAGCCTGATTTGGCAGCCTTGCCTTTTGTGAAGATCAGAACCAGCTCTTGCCACCATAACCCTATTTGAAATGATGGCCAAAGCCTTTTACAGACTGGGAAGCTTTGAAGGTGGATATAGAAGAACAATTGATCTCCTAATGTGCCTTTTTCGGTCTGAGGTGGAATGGCGCTTGGACCACTCATAGGCAACATATTGTATCCTGTACATGCACTAGGGGGCTTTGGTTCAGTCTCCTTCAGCCACTGGCTTCTTCGACTTCGAAAACATCAATCACTGGTTCGAGACATTGCCAATCACAGTTGGAATCAGCGAGCTGGAGTGTTTTAGCACCTGTACTTTTGTTTGTTTGTTTGTATACGCCCAACCAGGGCCGGACTGGGAAACCAAAGCAGCCAGGGCAATTTTTCCAGATCAGCTCCCGGGGGTGGGCGGGGGGTTTATAAGAGATGAGTCTGCGAGTGTGAAGCACTGCTGCTTTTGTTACTGGGAGCAGATATTGCAGCACTGCTGCAAAAAAGGCCCACACCACTCCAAAACCGGCCCTCACCCTTCCAGCCTCCCAGGGAAACGCCCGATACCCGCTCCAGCCAGTCCGGCCTTGCTCCCAACTCAATTGGAATGTATGAGGGGCTACTTTACATCTGAATACGACACGGTCATCACACATTTAATATTTGCCTCATTCATGCATTATATGTACCTAACATTATTCATTTACATTTTGTTTTACACTACAGAAGGCACTTTTATGAGTATGCAGGAACGGTATGCTGTTGCTAGGGGTGGGAGGAAGAGGCTAGGTCGGTCTACCACCCTGACCCTGTAGTGGACACAAGGTTTCTCCCAAATTGGGAGATGGGGACCTCACACACCCGGCTGGGTGCCATGCTTCATCATAGGGCATGCTGCGCGTCAGGCCGGCGCTGCAATGTATGAAGGGCACCCTATGAGGGGCTCTTTATCGAAGATCTTTTTATCACAAGCCGTCGGGTGCACTGTGGGTATAGGGCCTTGTGGTGTAGATGTGGGTGAAAGATGTGCAGGGAACAGAACTCAGTGGTACTCCAAATCCAATTTAATCAGCGAGTCCACTGGTCCCAATTAAAAAAAGCAAAGGTGAGCCCCACTGAAATAATGTCCAGTAAAGGCTACAAAGTGGTGGTCGACATGTTTCTTGCTTAGTGTGTCTGGGGGATCACGTGGCAATTCCTCAGGACCAATATAGGTATACTATCTACACAGTGGCTGGTTCAGTCTTATTGTCCCATGCGAACCAAGCACTACAAGCAACCTAACAATGAGGTACCTTATTAGTAGACCAAGTCAATTAGGGCAGTTAACTAGCTCCTTCGAGCAATAGGGGGAGGCTACATTAATTTTATTTAAAAAAATTCAGTCATGGTTGCGTCACCAAGAACCTAACCCACACTCCGCCAGCTAAGCAAGAAACATGTCGACCACCACTTTTGTAGCCATTACTGGACATTATTTCAGCGGTCGCTCGCCTTTGCTGTTTTTATTGGGGACCAGTGGACTCGCTGATTACATTGGATCTAGAGTACCACTGAGCCCCATTTGAGAGTTTCCTGCACTATTCCTGCACATCTTTCACCCACATCTACACCACGAGGCCCTGTACCCACACTGCACCCGAAGGCCTGGGATAAAAAGATCTCCGATAAAGAGCCCCTCATAGGGTGCCCGTCAGGCATTGCAGCGCCGGCCTGACGAGGAGTATGCCCTATGATGAAGCATGACACCCAGCCGGGTGTGTGAAGGCCCCATTTCCCAATTTGGGAGACACCCTGTGTCCACTACAGGGTCAGGGTGGTAGACGAGCCTAGCCTCTTCCTTTCTCCCCTAGGAACAGCATACCGTTTCTGCTTGCTTGATCCCCTAGGGGCTCGTATGCTGGACCTTTAAGCGCCCCTTGTCTCCCCTTTTTTGTGGAATACTTTTATGGGTTTGTCAGTGTTCAAATGCCAGTGACACATGTATTGGCTTGGCCAATGATGGCTACTTATTGTGTTTCTATTAAACATCTCTTTTGTTGCGCTGCCTTCCATGACGCCGCAGCACTGTTTGCCTTTTGTGTTATTTTGCATAGAATGATTACTCTTATGTTCTCATAAATGTCACACTTGCTCCAGAGAGGGCAGTCTAAGCAATGCCTCTGAGACATATTTGCTTACCTGTGGTGTGGTGTGGGGTTGTGTGAGGGAGAGGGGAAACCCACTGCAGGCGGAAATGAGATTGACCCTGATCTGGTTAGAGAGGTCTTCCTCTTGGAGATGACATGGGGGGCGGGGCGGCAACATCCAGAACAGAGCTGAACCTCTGACAGACAGTTGTATGGGAGTTTATGGCATGACTTACACTGTTGTAGCTGAAAGCAGAGGCCCGCCTGCTGTTGCTGTGTTCTCTTATTTCTGGTTCACATTGAAGTCAGTTCTTCCGCAGTGCTCTGCTACTGTAGGATTCTTCTAAATTAAGTAGATTTTCAAGTTTCTTGACATCTATGCATTGCACTAGGACGCAGATCCTGGCTATTCTCTGGGAATTCTCTCTTCCTCCAGATGGAAGCCTTGTCCCTTTCTTGTCCAGCGCCACATGAAGGCCAATGCAGCCAGCTGCCTTACGGCGCTACCTCAAATATCCACAAGAGGGCACAGAATTACAATAAATAGGCTTCAAAAAGTCCTTATTTTTAGGTGCAGGGACAGTCCAAATATTAGAATGTCATTTTGTTAGATTCTACAATACTCTTGGTCTTAAGCGGGCTTCTTTGTGATTCTGTGATCCTCTCCCTAATTTACTTTTCTTCCTAACTTGCCCAGTCAGAAATCTGTTCACTTGGAGTTATTTCAGTGCGGATCTAGCCCGCATGAAAAATGCTGCATTGAACTCACATGGGCCTGGTGCCCTGCAGAGCTGTGCCAGCGCGGACTACCACTCAAGATACACCTCAACCCGCTATGGTGTGATGAGGAGAGAGCATACTCAACGCCTTTGAGTCATTGGCCATTCTGCAGAGACAGCCAAAACTTTGACACTACTGCTCAGAAGAAAAATGAGCCTACGAAGGAAGCAGGGCGACGACCCAACAGAATTGGGAGCTTGTGAGATCAGAAAAAAAAACAGGTGAGCGTGAAAGTGCCAGGAGTGCAAATCAGTAGTATTCAGAGGGACCCTGTGGGGTTAACCTCACAATTGAGGGATAGGAATAAAATGCCATATTGTATAATATTTATGAAGTAAAAGTATGAAGTCTGAAAGACCAGTGGACACCTTGGCACAACCAATGTGGAAAGTGTGGGGAGCTCGGATGATGTGTCCACGTGAGCGAGATAGTAGCTGAGCGACTACCAATCATCTTTAGGGAGCAGCTAAACTTGGAAAGTGTCCCCTTGTCACCCCTCAGCTCAACAGTTTGACTTCTGAGCAGGCCAGTATAACGTAGAGCCAGGCAGTGTTATACATTCATTAACACCTCAATAATTGCACAGTGAAGTGTAGCGATTAGAACTCTTTGTGTTATTAACACATCATTCTAATGCCTTTTAGTCCTAAGAGAAGGTTTTAGTCTCTGTCTATTTCTTACTCTCTCTTACTCACACACACACAATTCTTATTTTTGTATGTTCTGTGATAGGGATGGAGAGAACATTCCGGAATTGATTGTGTTCCCTTTTAGATAAGACCTTTCCGGAAGTTCAGCCTGGACTGATCTAATTAGAACAGGACCATGAGCAATTTGCTTATGGCTGGTCCCCGCCTGTAGTAGCACAGTGACCCAAAAACAATGGACTGGAATGCAACCCAGAGTAATTACCAGTGGTTGAGGTTAATTCAAGGATTCCACCCATCAAGTTTTTGTTTTCTCAAATGCTATGACACCTTAGTGAATTTTGTTTAGGACTGAGAAGCATTCAGATGGTGTCACCCTTCATTTTCATGAACCCCAGTGAGATAGCAGGAAAATACGCCCGTCCCTCCTGGCAGGTTTTTTATGCTTCCCGGCAGCTCCTTTTTAAGAGGGACAGTGTAGAATTGCAACTTGGCTTGTGTTTGTGCCCCCTTTGTTTCTGTGGGATTTTCTACCCTCTGCACAGGACGATAATCACAAGACAAACTTACAACTGGATAAACAAGCATTGGCATAGCCAATAGGTCTCGCCTTTGGGACCTTATAAGTGTTTAGCCATGCAACGGTTGATGTTGTTGCACCAAGGATATTGTGCTGCATAACTAAATACTTATGTCCCAAAAGCGAGACCTATTGGCAATTCCAATTCTTGTTTTAATTATTATTTTTTAGAGGGCCTGCCAACTGCAGTTTGCTGCCGGGTTGCTCCTTTTACACAATGCACTTTTATTTTTTTTCATCGTTCCAAGATCGGTGCCTGGGGAACAACCTTTACAACGCAACTTTTACAACGCACTACCATTACAACGAAACTGTTACAACGCGAGTGCATTGACAACGCAGGACATTACAACGCAAGTCTTTACATCGACTTGCACTAGATGGCGTGCTAACATTAAAAATAGTGTAGTTTACTATGCCAACACCTTCCCTACTGTTACGTGGACTGGAGTTGGAATAGTAAATTACACTTTTTTAATGTTAGCACGCCATCTAGTGCAAGTCGATGTGAAGACTTGCGTTGTAATGTCCTGCGTTGTCAATGCACTCGCATTGTAAAACTTTCGTTGTAACAGCATGCGTTGTAACAGCATGCGTTGTAAAGTCATACATCCTCGGTGCCTACCATAATGGATTAGTAAATATAAAAAATAAACAAAATGGAGGATCTCTCATTTCGCATGTATGCGCGTGAGTTGTGATGCACGCATGTACATGTGTCATTATAGATGCGAGTGTAAAATACGCTTTTAGCTTTTGTTTTCAATGCTGCGCTACATATGCAAAAAGTATTGGCAAAGACAATAGGTCTACATTGACAAACAAAAGGCGAGACAATTGTCTTTGCCAATCCTTGTTTTTTTTTTTAGCAAGCCTTAGAAGAACATCAGCAAAATGTGCTGGGCAGCAATCACTTTGTTCCACTTATATGAAATTTGCACCAAATGTTTTGAAAAATTGATGAGAAGCAAGGCAAAAGGGAAACGTAGGGGAGAGTTAGGTTTAGGTTGGAAATTTGTTTTGTTTGGAGTCAAGGTTAGACTTATTACATGTGTTAGGATTAGATTTAGGGACATAGAAGTTTAAAAAACACAAACAAATTCTAGATTTCAGTGACATTTTAAATGTAATCGAGCATTTTCAAATCATTAGCTTTCAATTCTTTTGATTTCCAACTAAATCCAATGCGAGCTAATTGGTCTAGATGCTCGTGTCGCGAGAGTTGGCAGTGTTGAGGTAGCTTGTCTTGGCCTATCAGGTGTACATGCCCTTGGCACAGGGCTATTCTGTGACCTCTAGGACTAGGGGGGGTCTGAGACACTTAGTTTTGACACCGCATTTCACATGGCATCTTGAAATATCCTTGAAGAGGTGTGAGCTTGGGGTTAGTTTGCCCACCCTGGAATGGGAACGGGAACACCCTCGGTGCAATCCTGGCTTCCCTCCTAACCAAACTGGGTACCCTGGGGCAGTTTGCAAAAGTCGGAAGCGCTGTGGGCTTTTGCTTTACAAAGATGTTAAAGAAAGGCATAAAGCAAGTTGTTTATTCGTAGTACACTTTAAAGGCAGTAATGTTTTGGCATGCAGCACACTGCTGGAATAAGCCTCACATCGACACCGTTTAAAGGACATTAACTTTAACAAAGATCGCGTGCTGGGCTTGGCAAGGTCGGGAAAGGAGTTCCCAGGGAGCAGAGCTCCAGTGACATTTTTGGCGCTGTTCCTGCTCCAAGAATCAGAGTGCGGACTAGAAGCACACACTGCCCGGGAGACATGCAACCCGGCACTTAAGAGGTGTGCTTTGGTTTAACACATAAGCCGCTTGTTGGCAGAAAGGCCAATCACTGAGGGGTGGAGGCGGCGCCCGAGGAATCCTTTCCTAACAGACTGAGCATGCTGCTGTGAAGAAGGGGGGGGGAGCTTGAAGGAGGGTGAAAGTGAGGAGGTATGCGTGGAGAACAGCTGGGAAGAGACAGAAAGGGATGTCAGAAACCCGTGGTAGGTGAAAAAAAAATAATGAAGTGGACTCAAAAGAAGTTCTTGGTGGCACATGAAAATAATGAACTAGCATGAGGAGCGTGGCGCTGCCCCGCGGCCGCGAAAGGGCAGGCAAATGCACTCGTGCTGGCCTCCACCTTGCGAGAGCAAGCAGCGGCAGCGCTAGACCCATTTGTTTTCAATTACCACGCGCACCGCTGCTCGCTCCTGCAAGGTGGATGCCAGCACAAGCACAAGTGTACCTGAAAAGGAGCAGAATGATGGCTAAAGGCCCTCATAGAGCAACGCATGCGCGCTGCCTAGGCGAGACCTAAAACCCTATGGCAGGTGAGTGCTACCTCAGGGTTTGAAAGGAACCCTGGTAGTATGGGTGTTGAGACTAGCTATGGGAGTCTCCTACTGTCTCAGGTGAGGGACCTAACTACGGTCACTCCTTCACAAATGTCTCGGCATGTTTTGCGCCTCTACTGGTCATAGGGATCCGTAGTGCTTCATCAGGACAAAAAAACATATAGTAGACAAACTACCCCACACTGAGCTGGTGCTACCTACTGTGTGTGTGTGTGTTCCGGTACCGACCTGTAGGAAGGAAAAAACAAAGTGAAAAAGATTAAAAATCCTGGTACAGTGAACTAACAGTGATGTCCCCAAGTCATGGACCCATAGAGTGGTACCCCAACCGTGTAGAATGAAAAAAGGGTGTACAGAAAGCAGGTAAAAATGCATATAAAAAGTGTTTACTTGGATCAAAAACATACAAGACACAGGTGAGTACTGCTGTGGGGTGCCCCAATGGTGCGCTGTCACAGTGATGTCCGCAGGAGACGTCGCTGTGACTGTGGTACCCACGGTCAACAAATAGCTCACTCCTTAGTATCAGGGATGTGTATCTAAGGCAAGAAGTAGTAAATAGTCTTAAGGAATCAAGAGTGGGTCATGATGAATGTCAGTGTTGGTCTGAGTATCTCTCAGATGGCATGTATCATTTGGTGTGTGGCTCAAAGCAGGTTGCTGTCACAGGAGATCATGCCCCATATGATAGATGTAAATGGTCACAAGAGAAATCATGGCTATGCCGGTGCTAGCCTGGACTTTAATAGGTTTCATGGATCCGCAGGAATACAAGGCACACAAGCAGATCCCGGTCATTGAACATCATGCCCCGTAAGAGCGATGTGTGGGGGAAATGACCATCATCATGGCTCTTGCAACTGACATCGTTGACACAGACAATACATACACACATTTAAAAAAGTTTCAGTTCTCATGTATCTGAAGGATTAAATGGCACAAATGCAGACCCGGTCATAGATCATGCCCATTAGAGAGCTGTATAGAGGAAATGACCATCTTCATCATGACTTTGGTGACTAACATCGTAAACGCATACGATACAAAAACATGTGTAACTTGTAAAAGTGCCCCTGAATACTCATGCCTCAAAGTGCTCATGGTAGCTGACGGACAGACAGTTGATGAACTATTTTTTGCAGCAAAGACCTATAAGAAATAAGTCCTTTGGCACTGTGCTCGTATCACACACATGTGATGTTATTCATTGTAGTGCTGCGATTACAAATCAAAAAACGGGTCAAAGAGACCTGGGTTGTGGCGTTTATGTAAGTTAGGCAAAATTATGGAAACATCAGGTGGCGCGGAGGAGCCGCATTGAAGCGTGCAATCTGTAAAATGTGGCAGGTATCACTGCTGGAAAGTTACACGCTGAAGCAGGAACAGAAAAGACGTCTGCCGAGTAGGGATCGGTCAGGGTACTTACAGCTTTGGTGTGCTGACTGTGTCAGCACCTATCAGTCTCTGCATCCCCGGGAGAATGATCCTGGAGGGGACCGGAGCTTGTTATGACTGGTTTCAGTGTTGAGACACTAGAGTGCTAAACCGTCATTGTGGCGGTACCAGGCATGACCAGCGGCCACCTTGGAGTGACGGTGAATCAAAAAATAAAGGAGAGAGAAAAGCGAAAGCATTGGCCGCGCGGCAGTAAAAGTAACGCCGTGCGGCCGTTAAAGTGAAAGTCATCGCGATCGCTCTGAAAGTGATCGAGATGACGCGCTAAAGAAGGAGTTTTCAAAGTGCTGCTGAAGGCTAGCGGTTCGAGCACCTCCAAAATGTCTCTCTGAGCCAGTGCATGCGCTGGGCTCAGCGAGACCTAAAAAGCAAATGGCAAAAGAGAGGTTGAAATACAAAGTCTCACTTATAACACCAAAACGACTCCTCTCCCTTGGTGTTGTGGGGCTGTCTACATAAATTGGTCCATACAGTACATAGATAAGTTTCATAGGTCATAATTGTTAAACGATTAGTCCATATGGCATATGATGGTGATGAGTAGGTTGAAAAAAACAACGGTTGAAGTCTCGTTATAGTTAGGTATAGTGATTACATCGTAACCTATGTTAAAATAAACTAGAAATTTACTGAAGAAAAAAACAAGGATTACAATGGGATTATATGAAATAGGGTAAGAGCTAATGTTTAAAAACTGAAAAAATACTGATATTTGTCGGTTTAGTGAACTAAATAGAACTTGCGCCCCATCATGCACTGCTTGTGACCTCACATAGTACATCACTGATGACATCCCAAATGACATCATTGATAACATCACTGACGATTTTCAATTCATTTTCTGTTTCGGTTCATTTTCGTTTTAGGCGTTTGTTCTTTTCTCATTACAGCATATAACTATAATGTTTCTTTTACCCTTGTTTTTCAGTGAATTTCTGTTTTTAAAAAAAAATCATATTCAAAGTTAAACTTATCCCAACTCCCTTGAGTTTCGTGAGTAAATCAGGACACACAAAAGTCCAGATATCTCAAACTCTTTACCAGCATTAACCCCTTCATGCCCAACCCAGCACCTTTTTAAATACTAATTTCTCAATGACTGAAAGGAATTACGCGGTACAAAAGGGGGTGGTGATGGACAGAGCATCAGGAATTACACCAAAAAACAAGAAGCATGCTTTCTGAGCAAAGTTCTACATTTTTGCCAAATTTGGAGTAATCCGCTCTGCTGGTTTTTCTATATCTGAAAGCAAACTTTCATATGAGAGTAAGCTTGGTGCATAGCACTGTTGGGACCACTAGGAGGAGAGATTGTAGTCAACACCGAGGATGTTGATTCACTCAATGCCAGGAGTAATGAAAGTTACTTCATGGACCTTTTAACCACCCAAAACTTCAGAGTGTTGCTAAGACTTGTCTAGTGCTAAATCCCTCAACAAATTACAGTTCATGGTTATCAGGTTATGAACAAGGCAAGGAGTGGAACCTACCGAAAGTAAACAGGGCTATCAGATGTCAGAAATCAGTCTCAGATCAGTGTCCTCCAGGTGTAAGAAATCAGCGGCGGTCGGCACAGGTAAGCTTGGTGGGGAGGTAGGGCGGGGCAGGGTGCAGCAGTGGGGGAAGCCGACAGACAGGTATAGGTGTTATTTTTTTATTTAATTATACTTATTCTGTCGTCTGTCAACTTCCCCCCACTCTCACCCTGCCCCCACCTCACCGCCATTACCTGTGCCAGCCGCCGCTGACAGAAATATATTCCCAGCCAGTTAGGACATTACTGTGCAAAGGCCCTAACAAGTTACGGCGTTGGCACACTAGATGGAAACTGGGAAGGCCCTTTACAGCCTGGTCTGCGAACCTAAGGTCTGAGGCAATAGCTAGTGATTTCACTTTCGGACTATGAAAGGCAGTGCAAGTTAAAAGGACAGCAGTCCTGGAGTGCAGTGCTCCATGGGCTTGATTACCATCAGACAGTCTCTCTCTCTCTCTCTCTCTCTCTCTCTCTCTCTCTCCTGACTTCTCTTTTCTCCAGAGTAGCGTTGTCTTCAGCTGTGCTCTTCCTCACTCTGGGAGGGCACTGTCTGCAGGAGAGAGGTGGGTTCTTTGTCTTTATTATGCCACTCTTGTTACTGTAATGAGAAAAACTCAATAAAGAATTGAAACACCGAGAGGTGGATTCTCACTGTAACTGAGAAAGTACAAACAGCCTCAAGTTCTGACATCAGAGGCATGGGTGTGCCTTCTGCTGGCTTCCTAAACCCCTGAGGCCAAGGGTACCATGGGCTATGCCAGTGGTACCAACAAGCAAGCTAGGGGTGAACGCTGCATTCCCTGGCTCCCCTGAACTGACATCCGTGGCTAGTCGTGTGTCAGGCTGAGAAGGACAGTGTTACTCTTACCCCAAACTAGTCAGAAAGCGTGCCTGTCCTACCACCAGGTGCTGTAGACTGGATGCAGGTTTTGGGGCATTGAAACCTGCCATCCTTTCCTGTCTTCCCACTGGTGGTGGTGGGTGAGGCAGTCTGGTCATAGATGTACACTGAAACAAGAAACAACCACATGAGATGGTTAGAAACCTTGCAAGAGACCATGGCACAGGGATTACAGGGCCCAGATGGTGTCATAGTCTTTGAGCTTCACCAGTGAGGGGGCAGCTCGAATTCCTTAGCATAGGGAGCATTCAACCCACATCTGTCATATTTGGAGAGTTACAAAAGACAATTAATGGTGATGGATAGAATGATTGCAAAATTCTCAGCCACTTGCAATCACTTGAGGCTGCAATCCAGCCCACTGTATGTTTGCCCACCATGCCACTCCACACAGGGACCCCACATAAGCAAACCTGTCGTGTCCCTGCTCCAATAGGAGCAGTCCAGCCAAAACTACCAAGATACGTCCTCAATGACTGGAAATCAAGCAAAAACAACAAGGTGAAGGATGGAATTATTGAATTAATCTCAGACACTGGCAATCGCCACCATGTCACCCCAATTTAGACCCAGCCATATGCAAATCAGTCTTGACCCTGCTCCTCATGGGAAAATTCCAGCCGGAACTGCCAAGGCAGGTCCTCCCTGGACCGGAAACAGGCATCCTGGGACTGGCTTCATGGGAATCACCCTTCATCAGACAGGTAAAGCTTATTTCCAGTGTCAAAGTGAGCAAGGGACCCATGTCTGGACATACGAGGCGCACTTAGGGCAGCATACACAAAAAACAACAAGGTGAAGGATGGAATTATTGAATTAATCTCAGACACTGGCAATATCCACTATGTCACCCCAATTTAGACCCAGTCATATGCAAACCAGTTTTGACCCTGTCCTTCATGGGAACAGTCCAGTCTGAACTGACAGGCCAGGTCCTCTCTGGACCAGAAACCAGGATCCTGGGACAGGCTTAGGGGTATCACCACTCATCAGTCAGGTAAAGCTTGTGTCCAGAGTCACAGTGAGCACGGCACCACGTCTGGACATACCCGGTGCACTTAGAGAACAAATGCAAAAACAACAAGGTGATGGATTGAATGCTTGAATTCATCTCAGTCACAGGCAATTGCCCGGGCTGCGTCCCAATTCATCATTTTTCTGTCACCTTGTCACCACCAGTTTGGACCCACCCATATGCAAATCAGTCTTGACCCTGCTCCCCATGGGAACAGTTGAACCCAAACTCACTATGCCATTGGATTCAAGCTAGCCTGGGCGAAAAGGGGTGAAACCCCGAAATCGGTCCCAGGATGCTTGTTTTCATTTCAGTCTAGGGAGGAACTAGCCTGGCAGTTCAGGCTGGACTGTACCCATTGGGTGCAGGGTCAAGGCTGATTTGCATATGGCAGAGTTTAAACTGGAATGGCATGGGGAGCAAAAAAAACAATGAAATTAGGCTCAGATCCCTGTATTGGGGGTGAATATTTATGAATATTGAGCATTCCATCCATCATCTTTTTGTTGCCGTGGAAATCAAGTGAAAGCAGTCCATTTTCAGCACTGTTAAGCTTTATTAGTAATGTGCAGCTTGAAACCTCTGGCAAAGTGAGCACGGGTCACACATCTGTGCTCACTTAGAGCATAAGATTAAAACAAAAAAATAATATATGAAATGATTGACAAAGTATCGTCTACTGGCAACCATATGCATGGCCAGACTGGGATCGCAAACCAGCCCTAGCAATTTCGTCCGACCAGCCCCTGGGGAGGGGCGGCGGGCAGACGTAATTGCCCAGGCTGGAAAACTGCTGCCGCCTTTGCTGCTGTGCTTTTGTTACAAAGGGACGATTTTTCAGCTGTGCTGCAAAACCGGCCCCCGGCAACAAAAACGGACCCCACCCTTCCCGCCCACCAGGGAAATGCCAGATGCCCACTATGGCCAGTCCGGCCTTGACCATTTGCACATCAGTCTTGGAGCATCTGTTTGGAGGGGCACAGTGGATAAAACACAATGAACTAGAATGTGGCCTGAGTCAACCAGTGTCTAAGATGGGGGGAAGCACTCCAGCCACCACTTTTATTTATTTAAGTCAGAAGCCCTAAGCGACAAGCTGCCCGTTTCTGATGAGGTCCAAATAAGCCAAGACTGGTCTGGAGCTGTCGGTGTCCTAGTCCCGGGTTGATCTCGCCTCGCAGTTTTGCTGGACTGTTCCTACACAGCAGGGCCGAGACTGATTTGCATATGGATGGTCTCTGTCTAGAGTGGCACCATGAGCCAAAAAGCATAGACTGTTATGCTCCCTGATGAATTCAATCATCCACCCATCACCTTTTGGTTTTTCTAACCCAGATACACACTCACCGCGCCCCATCATCTACCAAGTCTGTGTGCGGCGTCTCTGGAACCTGGAGGATGGGGGGGGGGGGGCTGATAGCGCTGATGATTGGGAACACATCAAGAAATCTTGTCCTTTGGGCTAGAGGTTTCCATGGTGACAGGAGGAGGACTGGATTCTCTTCAAAATAGTTATCTTTTCTCTGTGTGCTTGGAGCTTGGTGAAACTGTCAACACCTGACACTCCAAAGCGCATGCGCAGGTGAGAGGAGTCAGTGAGAGGGCCTGATGGAGCAGTGGTATCCAAGGCTGAAAACACACTTCAAAAACTCAAAACAATGAATCTAGGAGGCACTATAAAAAGTCCCATAGTCAAGATATAATTATGTTTGAGACAATATACAGATATTTATTTACAACATAAATCCTATTTTACACATACTAAGGCAGTGAAGAGTGTTTTGCCAGTTTGCCACAGTCTGTTTCGCAAGCTTGATGCTCGCGTCTATAAGCACGTGGTGGCTGTACTTGTATTGAAGACGTGCAACACGAATGGTTGTAGCAGCACTGGAAGAGAATACTGGGTTTATTGTGTTGTCACTGAAACTGTTCTCTTTCCTAGTATGTTTACAATGTGATTTATAATATCAATAAACCTTTGAATACTGACTCAAAAGTAATTGTATCTTGTATATTGGACTCTTTATGGTGAATTATTCACTCATTTCTTTTTTTTTACTGTAAATTGTTGATGGTTTTGGGCAACTACCACTTGGAGAGCACTTTTCACACTGGACACTTTGACCTTTTTCTTTGCCACACATCAAAAAGTGCCGGGACCCTGAGGCACAACTTTCATATGGAACCCCCACCCCTCAGGGAGTCATCAGAGTAGAAACGCGCAGCAGTGCTCTGTCGACCATTATAGGCCTCCTGTTGGCCATGATCAAAACAGTGCTTCATTTGAGTCGGTGGTTTCGGGTGCTCGGCACCGCAATTAATTGCCAACACCGGCACTTATGACAGTCTGTCACATGGTGGCGCTGTTTGTCTAATTTGGAGACCAGTACAACAACAGTTGTTTATTAATTCAATATACATTAAAAATTACTAATACGTGCCACCAAAGCCATTCTTACAGGTTTGGGGGCCTGGAATTGTAGTGTAGTTCCTATTTCCCTTATAGGCTCTGCACATTGGAATAATATACACTATAGTTGTGGCAAAGGGCTGAGGTCAGCATGCCTCTATGGAGTACATTAAACTTAATTACTTTGTGTGCCAGCTAACTCAAAGGCCACTAGAAACTCCTTGAATAAACAAGAAGGGAGTAGTTTCTGGCAACCGCATAAACATGAACATTTTGTTTCCCTTAGAATCGGAACATGTCTCAGAATCGTGGAAACAACAGTTAACAGTTTCACTCAGTCAATCCTGCATGCTTAGTTTCTTAAGAGTTACACAGAAATAGATAGACGGTCATTTTAATAAAGGGATTTATTGAACAGTCTTGTTTCTCGTGTAAGAGATATGAGCTGTTACAATCGCAAGACAGTATGCAAGATATAATACGTACAGCGTAAGCAGTAAGAAGAAATAATACTGCAACAGCATTGTCTTCTAGCTATGACATATATTCATATACACATACATAAATAACATAGGCTAAAAAGTGGATACTCGTTTGATACTTTCTAAATCGTTCTACCCCAGTGTACCTAATCTAAGTGTAGTACAAGGTAAGAAGTAGTTGCTGTATCCTATAGTATGGTCAGCTATAGTTTTGCATATGCCAAGTTTGAATGCCAAGAGTCCCTCTAGGTTCTAGTCAGCTCCATACCTTAGAATGAGAGCGGTGGGAATCTCTTTCCAGGTCTCAAACTCTAAAACCCTGCGAAGGGAGTCAGAACACTGGAAGCTGGATTCTCTGCGAGCAGGGAATGACAGCGTCTGGTCAGTGCGTCAGGCGGGGACTCTAATTCTTCCGAACTTGCCGTGGCGAGCCGTATCGAGCTGTGCAGCCGAGCCGTGGTTTGCCATGGTAAGGGAAGGTATATTTAAACTTGGAAGGTGGTTAGGAATGTTAGCATTGACGTAAAGTCGGGCAGAGGAAGAGGTCATGAATAAACCCCTAAGGAATAGTAGTTCATACATAATAGATGAGTTCTTGGAGAAATCAATAATCCTAACTAGGGAAAGTCCCAAAGGCTTTAGGGTCTGGTTTCTAAGAACTCGTTGTGACGTTGGGATGGACGGATGTAGGTGACCATGCCTGTATTTGGATAGCATGGCTAATGCCTAAATAAGGACTAGGATTCTATGCTTAAATAAGGGCAATGCGAATTGTGCCTATATAAGGACGTGATTCAGGAAAACCTATATACGCGTATCTAAATCGAACCACAACAGAATAGTCCGAATTGTCACACTTGTACGAGTGTGGTGGTTAGTAGTTTGGTTGTTTGCAGAACAGGCAGCTCCCTAGGTGGCTAGCCCTAAACTAAAGGGCTTATCGAAAGAAATTAAACTTGGTCTACGACTTTCACCGGAAGAGACACACTGCCTGTGACTACTGCCTGGCCTGTAATAGTTTAAACATCCCACGTATTTACTTTGTAAAAGGCTTGTTGGATTTGTCATGCACATAAACTACTTTGCACTGCATTGCCCTGCAGGCCAGGGCAGTGAGCGCTGCTCCTTACAGTCGCATAGTTTGACTAATCAAACACAGCACCTGGCACACAGAGTCAAAGAGATAAGAGGTTCAGGTTTACAGACAACAAGCAGCAAATGCCATTTTATTGACTCAAGTTGAAAGTCTTTCTTACACTAGAGTAGGGAAAAAACATGTAACGTAACGTTTGCTTTTGTAACATACTCACTTGTAATTTTCTCCTCATGTATCAGTACTGTTCCTATTGTGAAGCGCTCTGACACCTTCGGGTAAAGTCCGCGCTATATAAAACCGCATAAAATAAAATTAAAATAATTAATTGGTGCGTCCCTCGGTATAATATTTGCTAGACTGATGCTGGCTCCAGGGATGCGAGGCAGCCGCCTGTGCTGTCAGGTTCCATTTCAGGGAGAGCTGTGCAAACATGTCTCCACGGCAGAGTGCCGTGAATGTAGCAAATGCTGCCACCTGCTGGTCAAAGGCTGGAAGTCCTACAAAGAATAACTGGCTATTTAATGTTGCGAGTACGATGTTTCCCCTGCACAGTACAAATAACACAGGAACAAAACCGTTCGTCATTAAGCCATCCCTACTGCTGTTTTGCCGCTTGAACATAACAGTAGGCACTATAATCCAATTTAGTTGTATGTGAATACCGTCTGGCGGTAAAAAGGACAGAACTGATACCTTAATTATTGGAACAAATCAGTCACGAGCACACAGGCAGCTTTTACAGAATTTGACGAACAAATGTCATTCCAAAAGCAATCAATTTTTCCCTGAAAAAAGTCTTATTTCCGGCGCCTCCGTTCGTCAGTAATTTGTACTTAAAACATGTTTTAGTTTTCTGGAACATGAAGGCGCCGTGGAAAACAGGGGCTACCATCACTGCAGGCGAGGCTACCGTTTTGTTAGAACGGCTAGTGATTAAAGTGCGTAAAAATGTGTGGGAACTGGGATCCGGAGTGTAATTGGGGCGTGGTCAGGGAGTTTCACATGTGTTTAAATGTACATAAAATATAAAACACACTTTAAAAGAAAAATGAATGCAGGTTAAAGTAATGGGTGACAAATGCAGTTTTACATCTTTAAAGATCGCTGGGGGAGGGGGAGGGTGCGGGCGTGGGAGGGAGGGGAGAGTGCGTGCGTGGGAGGGGAGCGCGCGTCCGTCTGTCTGCCCCCGGATGGACCAAGAACTAAACCCTGGCCGGCGTAGTGGGGGATAGTGCAGGCAGTGTATTTAAACTGTTAAATGTCCTGTCTTGGAACAGCAAGCACTGTAAATATATGTAATTAGTTTAAAATTGTATTGCACCAGATGGGCCGCCACAAAAGGTACAGACCGATTTAGGGCCTCGTGTAGAGTAATGCAGAGGGGATTACTCCACAGCAAAGGTGGCAGAGTACCCTGTCTGCAAAACTGACGGCCCAACCACTCTATGTGGAGCCGGGCAGACTGGAATGTTTTCTCTGGCAGCGCCTGGCAGGCTCCCCCCCCCCCCCCGCAGAAAGGTTCCAGCAACTGACTTGGGGCTGTTGGTTTAGGAACATCACGTCATCCACCTTATCTAGAGGGCAAGGTCAGATGTATTTTTTTCGCGACCAAGGCCCGAGCTACCTCAACAGCCGAGTCAACTTCTATGCTCCCAAACGCCACCTCCGATCAGCCAACCACGCCCTCGCCGCCGTCCCCCGCATCCGAAGAGCGACTACAGGAGGAAGGTCCTTCTCCTACCTGGCCGCCAAGACCTGGAACTCCCTCCCGACCGACCTGCGCCTGACCCAAGACCACCTCTCCTTCAGGAAGAAGCTGAAGACCTGGCTGTTCGAGCAGTAGCTGCACCCCCCCCCCCCCCCCCCCAGCGCCTTGAGACCCTACGGGTATGTAGCGCGCTTTATAAGTGTCACTGATTGATTGATTGATTGATAGGTATCGCCTGAGCCAGTGCTTTAGCGCTGCTCTGGCGAGAGTTTTAGTAAGCGGGTCTTGGAAGTGCTAACTAGTGGCTTTTTTGAGGCCTCCAGCTACAGTGCATGTGCGCCGGGCGCACGCACCATTTGTCAGCCTGCGTGATCACTTTCGCGTCCGCTTTGATGTTCTCAGTGAGCCGTGCAGCCACTGAGAACATCAAAGCGGCCGCGAAAGTGCACACCATTTGCCAGTCTGCGCGCCTCTCTCCGCCTTAGTGTGCGTGACGTGCCCTACCCCCCTCCCTTATCCCACTTCCTGCTTGTTTTTTGGTTGAGGTGATTCTGAGCCACTTGAAAAGTCCCCTTCATTGTCATCACCTTTTCTAGCTCGGGGAAAACACTTTTAGGAACTGAGAGCATTCTTCAATACGAAGACGGCCTCCTCACTCATTTTATTTAAAGGCATTTCTTCTCCCCGGGAGTCCCAGGGTGATTCCTTGCATCCAGTCATATGCCAAATTGGCAGAGCAGCTCTTCTAACCACAGCTCTATTGATACCAATGGCTGCTGTTCTCACAGGGAGGTGTGACATCATAGTGCAGTCTGTCTGTCTGTCATACATGTCCCAGCTGCTTGTTATTTGAACAGCGACACTCAGATGTCACTTTTAGGGCTGGCTTCAATTCCTTCGAAGACGTATCTGTTTATGAAATGATGAAATGAGGCCAGAACATGTGCACAGTTTATTAATAAGATACTTCATGTAGGCAGTTTAGGGAACAGCTTGGAAGAACACAATTGACTCGAAGCGAGGCAGGCACAATAATGGAGAAGAAGTAACTATGCAGCTTTGTTATGCATTTGGTGAACTTATGCTATTGAAGATGGAGCCACAGGACTCCTTCTGGAGTACACCTTGTACCTCATTGTGCACGAGGCTGAGATTATTTGCAGACACATCATCATCTCCTTTGCATTAGCACATTTTATTTTACCCACAGTATTTCTCATGTAAAAAGGGGACCTTAAAGGTCAGTCAGACTTAATTCGTACTTAAGACAAGCATTGGCATAGCCAATAGGTCTCGCTTTTGGGACCTTATAAGTGTTTAGTTATGCAGCACAATATCCTTGGTGCAACAACATTAACTGTTGCATGGTTAAACACTTATAAGGTCCCAAAGGCGAGACCTATTGGCTATGCCAATGCTTGTTCGTCAGGGAAAGTCTGGAATTCCTGAATTGAAATAATAAAAATGCTCCCCACACCCTGAGAAAAAATTCCCAGGAGTCCGGGTCATTAGTATTTTGTTTCACAAAAACAATCTCCTGTTTTGGGAGTTTGTTTTTGAAAAACAAAAACTTTGATGACAGGCGGCATGAAATATGGCCGCTGTTCAGCAAACTTTCAGTGCCTTCAGTTGAACTGCCCTGATGGCAGCTAATATGAAGGCACACATATCTCTGCCAGGAAGGCAGAGATCTCTAATAATGGCAGCCTGCCCCCCCCCCCCCCCCCTACACTCTCATTGAGACTCTTGCTGGTTAAGAAAAAACTAGTGCTTTCAAGATATATGTTCGTAGTAAGGCCCAATCAAACTGTACCTAGCCCAAACTTTTCTTATTCATTTCTATCAGGACGCATTCCAGAACTCAGCTGCTAAAACCTCATACATTTCCTCTTAAAAAGAATACATATTTGACAACCAGGAACCCTGAATTGACTCCATCAATTAAAGGAACACACTGACTTCCAAGCAGCCTTCACACTTGCTGAATTACCAGCCACCCTGGCGAGAATGCTTGCTTCTCCTTTCACTGTCTGCCCCCCCCCCCCCCCACCACCCCATGGCTTCTTAGTACAGGAGGCCCCTCCCTTCCAGCCAGGGGCACTTCACAGTTGGCATTAACCATTCTGGAATTTATTTTTACAAAAAGTAAGGTAACTGTTCTTGTATACTAAAAATGATTGGGAAAGTCGTTACCAAGCTCTCGCCCACTTGGACCAGTGATGGCCGCCGAGGTGCATGCTGGGCAGAGCTGGGTGTCTTTTACACATGGTTATGATATAATTTGTGTTCAGGAAACCTGGTCCCCCGATGAGCTTAACCTAAATGGGTTTGTATGTACATATTATTGAGCCTATCCCTCTCATTCAGGTAGACCAAAACGCGGTCTGGCTGCTTTTATTGCAGTTAAGCTGACAAAACTAAGGGTCAGGGAAATTAACTCTGTTTTTATCAAATATTATGCCTGATTCATCTATTATTTTGATTAATTTTTACTGTAATATTGTTAATGTCAATTCAAGTAAAGTTATTGATGACTTAAAAGATGAAAATGCAGATCTACAAGCTAGACACAAACACAAAGTGCTAGTTATTTGGGCAGGAGATTTTAATCTACACCTGTGTAACTAATAATACAATGCCCTGTTGGCTAAGGGACTCAAGAGGGGATGAGAGCGACTCCGTTCAAACGTCCCCTATGGGGAAGCAGTAACAGAATTTTGATATCTAGGAAGAGGGGTTTTTGTAAGTGATTACAAGAGACCCGATACCTCCCTTGGTCCAATATTCTGGGGTACTGGGAAGTTCAGCAATGTAGAGTAGATCATATTTTCTGCTGATATGATTCCTGATTGTAGGATTATAAGTGGCCACTAGCTGTATTAGCGACCACAACCCGCTTATTGCTTTTTTCTCCTTGAATCTTGTTGAGGAAAGTCATCAAGAAGAGAATAAAGATATTCAATATTCCCGTAATAGTGGAATTAGGATCAACTGGGCAAAGATTGATTGAGAAAAATGTATGCAGCTGCTTAGTGTGGCTAATCAGAACGGTTTTCTAATTGTAGCTTCACACGATGAAGCCCCGGATAGAAATGCAGAGGCCTTCTGTTCACTTTGTGGATTTATTTCTTCTAGAATGTTAGTTACAAAAAAACACTCGGTAGCAAATCTCCAAAAGGGTAGTTCATTCATTCATGCACTGTGGCTCATAAATGGCTTATATTGCCGCTCACTTAATGCCTGTGCTCTATGGACAAAATTAATTCCTATAGAAGGGATTATAATCATTGATTTGAGGAAGGAGGAGCTTAGGAAGGAAACTAGGGAGGATTTGGAGAGAACAAGTAATTCTAAGGATAACGTTGCTTTCTGGAATAAACCCACAATTGAATCAAATATTGCCGTACATTCCTGGGTAGAATATCTCTCAGTTGTACTTGATCGAATACATTTTATCTGTTTACCAGCTAATTTTGAAGTTACCGAGTCCGCTCGAGAAGCTGTACTTGCACTCAGTCAGTTGATCGTGGTCAAGGATGCGATCCCAGCAATTAATATAAGCCCCTCTGGGAAATCCCCGCGTATCCAATGGAGTCTCTATGGACTTGTTCAAAGCAAATAGCTAATTTTGCCTCCCCCTTATAACGAATGTGTTAAATGGCTTTCATAACAGGTCAACTAATTCTATCCAGGTAGGAGGCTATGGTGGACCCAAGATTTTTTTTAAAGAAAGGGAATTAGAACCTTCCTTGCTGCTATCGCCCAATGTCCTTGTTAGTTAGTTCTTGCAAAATCTTGGTCAGAATCACTGCTTCTAAAATGGAGGCTTCGGTAGAAGAAAAGCAGATTCTCTTGAGGGTGCAATATGGTTTTAGAAGAGGTTTATGCACTATAAATCAGTGTCTAAAGCTACAGCTTATAATAGGAAAGTATGTTAAGGGGCTCTAGAGGGTGCGCGGTCAAGATGGCTGCTTACCTGTAAGGCTCCTGCTGCTTAGAGCCGTTATCCTGCACTTCTCCTGCCTGAGACGTGCACCGGAGCTGCTGCTGCCGCCCGCTCTCGGCTGAGGGACTCCGGCGGCCCTGAGAGAGAAAAGCGGGAGGCAGAGCCGACTCCCCGCCGAAGATTCCGGCTCCGACGGCTGTCCCGACACAACACACGAAGCGTGCTGGAGGTGGCGGCCGGCCGCGGCAGCTACTACGGACCGCGGCTTGACACGCGAGGCCCAGGCCGCACGAGCTGCGCGCCGCGGAAACAGGCAGTGCACGATCAGCTGGTGAGCTGCGGGGCCATTGACGACGCCACACAACACAACGGGGCCCGGGGGAGCTGGTGATAGACTACGCTACGGCCCCGCATATGAGCGGTGGCGGAGCTGCGGGACTCGCTGTGGAGGTCATCTCCGCCAGAAGACGGCGCCGTGCATTATAAGCAGTGGAGCTGACACCGGAAGAGAGGACCTAGGGCGGCCAGTGTGTGGGCGGTAAAGATCACCCGCTCCAACTGAGATCCCTTGGGTGAGACCTCAGTAATTACCCGCTGAAGTGACCGGGTGAGGAGTGTGAGGCTGTCGTCTGGAGCCGGGGGGACTGCTGAGACTGTGAAGGTGAGGCTGTGTGCACCGCGGAAAGAGCAGCCCGACTGGGTGCCCCCGAGCGTAACTATGGGGAGTCAGGCCGCCCTAACGCTCTGAGCGGCGCTGTTGCGAACCAGCCCCAGCAACGTAGCGGATTGAGACCTGGCACCCGTGAGCAGTCCTAGAGCTGGTTGACGGCGGAGCCACGAGGAGCTGCGGACATTTGTGTGACGGAGCGGCTGCCTGGAGCTCCGAGCCCCGGGAGGCATATGGTTGTGGATGGGCCTCATTCCCCTAACGCCTGGCGTCCGCAGGAGGCGCTGAGACGCCGGTAAGCCTGTCGGCACAGGTTGGTGAGGACAGGCCGAAGTCGGCGGGGAGTGGCGGAGCGGCCCCTGATACGGGTGAAGGGTCACGGGGACACGTCGCGGAAGAACCTGGAGCGCTACCTGGCCTAGGATACCGGCGCTGCCCAGCGGACTGAGACGCCCTGTCGGTGGCCCCTGAGCGCTCGGCGCTGACAGCCGAGGAGGAGCGTCCTAGGACTCTGCTGGTGAGTGGCGCAATCGTTGGGCCCGGGAAGAGATAAGCGGTGGGCGATTCTGTCGCGGGCTGCACCCAATGTGACTGGGGCACGACACTCTCGCGCCACGGAGGGAGCCACCCAGACACAGCCGACTCTACAGGGGCGCCGATAGTGAGTAGGAGGACTCTGTGGCCCCCGCCCTTCCCCGAGGCTGGTTGTGGAGGTGGGAAGTTGGCCCCTTGCTACCTGAACGCAGTGGTGCCCAGGGTCACACCTGCCTGGAACACCTCGCCGGAATTCGTGAATGCCATCAGCTCAGCAATTGGCCATGGGGCGGCTGCGGAACAAGCAGAATGAGAACCGGCCTCGAGTGGAGGGCCCTGGTCTGGCATCTGGTCGCTCTGATGGAGATACGGAGCCGCCAGTGTCGACACTGGCATGGCGGCGGTGGACCGACTGGGCAACACCTTGGAACAAACTAGAGCTTTACTAGAATCCCGTATTGACAAAGTCACAGTGGATTTTACCCTACTGCATGCTGATCATCGTAAATTAGCGGACACCGTTGCTAGCCAGTGTCAGCTGTTACAGGATGTCCAGCCGGTGGTGCGCAGCCACTCTGCAACTTTACAGGATTTGATCGATCGGATCAACACCCTGGAAGACCATGCGGAGGACGCGGAAGGCCGCTCCCGGCGCCAGAACATACGTGTGGTGGGACTACTGGAAGGCGAAGAGGGTCGGCATCCGGAGCAGTTTGTTGAGGGGTGGCTATGAGACATACTCCCTTCTGGGGTGCTCTCCCCGCAGTTTGTAGTGGAAAGGGCACACAGAGTGCCGGCGCGAAGGCCTGTCCCTGGGGCGCAGCCACGTCCCTTTCTGTTCAGACTCCTCAACTACCGCGATAGGGACGTGATACTCCGTGAAACAAGGAAGATGGATGCCCTGATGGTAGGGGGTGGCCCGGTGATGCTGTTTCCGGATTACACAGCGACGGTCCAGAGGCGGAGAAGTAATTACCTAGAGGTGAAGCGCCGGCTACGTGAATTGCAGATCCCATATTCGCTGTTGTTCCCCTCGCGCCTTCGGGTGGTTACGAAGGGGGGGACACACTTCTTTGACGCCCCGTCTGAGGTCTGGGACTGGCTGGAGGAAACGGGACAACACAGTGGCCCGAAACCTCCAGATTCGGGCATTGGAGGACGACGAGAGCGGCGGCCGAGACCACGCCGGCAGAGGGAACGGCGTGGAGGGGCAGGACTGAGCCTTCCTGCAGCACCTAGCCCAGAGAAGATGCGGCTGGAACGCCAGGAAGCCCTTGAGGCAGTGGCGACACTGGGATCTGTGAGCAGTCAGGGGAATGCTGCAACCTGCGAACATAGTGATACAGAGACTGATAGATCTTCCTCTCCAGCTGCCATGCTCTCAGAGGACCAAATGTTGCCAGTGGTGACACCTCAAACTGCTGACATTATTGTGTGAACACTGGCTAGGACAAGGATAAGTACTGGCGATGGGAGGAGGTGAAGTGAGTATCGCCGAACAACCATGGGAACCGAGGCTGTGGACCTTGCTGTCTTCTTCTTTAATGTAGTGCGGCCCCTTGTGCTAGTGCATGCGGACTAGATGGGGTTTCGCTGATGGCCCGGGGGTTGGAGGGCAGCAGAGATTTCCCCGCCCAAGGAGTGGCAGGTGAGGGATGCACAAGATTCAGCCAATAGAAGGTGGGCGGCGGTAGTGGGCGCACTCGCACTCCTGGGGTGTGTTTTGACACAACTGGCAATTCAGAAGGCACACAAGGCGCAGACGAGGGTAACATTGGGCTCTAATGACTCGGGACCAATCACTCTGCCCTTAGCACCCACTAGCAAACACCCGGCCTAGTATTTCATAGGCAATTGAGTTACAAGTTTGGACGAATGCCCGCTGTGGGGTTTGCCCTCGTAGTTCTGCAATTTTTGATTTTAGTTAGGTGCATTCAGCAACGCACTATAGTTTTCTTGTTCCTTATGTTCTTGCAGCAGGCAGCCATGACAACCGTAGTTGTAGTCCCTCCCCTTTGCTGGCCCACTCCTGGCCCTGTGCTTCATACGGTTCTCACTCATCCTCGATGGCAGACACTGCGTTAGTTACATGGAACATAAGAGGTATGCACACGCCAGCGCGCCGCTATTCTGTTTTCGCCTACATGCAACGGCATAGGGTGGCCATAGCCCTTCTCCAAGAGACCCATATGACCCAACCAGAACTAGATAAACTGCATGCTAGATGGAGGGGGCAGCTTTTTGGGACCACATACTCTGCACATGCCCGGGGCACGCTCGTCTGGGTAAGAGCGGGTACACCTTTTACTTACACAGACACGGTGGTTGATCCTGCTGGGCGATACACGCTGGTTAGGGGGAAACTCAATGGACAGCCTATACTTCTGGGCTCGCTCTATGTCCCGAACGTCGACCAATCGTCGTTCTTGGATCAACTCTCGGTGGCGCTGACACCATATGTGGGTCTTCCATGGCTACTGGGTGGGGACTTTAACGTAGTGCTTGACACGCACCTCAACAGGTCATACCCGCCACTCCGTAGCACACAGGCGATCTCAAACGCTAGGAGTCTAACAGAATGGTTGACACGCTGGGCATTATATGATATATGGCGCATCCTGCATCCTAGCGACCGTCTCTACTCGTATTACTCGGCGGTGCACGACCTTCATGTCCGCCTCGACAGGGTGGTGGGCTCTCCCTCACTGACCCCTTTGATAGCTCAGGCAGAATACTTGGGCCGCACCCACTCGGATCATAACCCACTTCGGCTGAGGCTATGCTGGGACCTGGGAAGACCCCCCGTTCCGGCGTGGCGACTACAGCCGGCCGCTCTTGAGGACGCGGAGTTTCGTGCCTCGCTAGGCACGGCGATCGAGCAATTCTTCGACCTAAACGAGGGAACGGCGGGAAACGCGCTGACGGAATGGGATGCGCACAAATCCACAATGCGGGGACACTGCCTGGGGCGGCGGGGAATATTCGTAAGCAGCTCATGTTGTCGCTCGCTGCCTTGGAGTCGTGCCTTCTGTCGTGTGAACGCCATGGTGAAGGAGGTGGTCGGGACTCGGTTCGGTTGGCGTGACTCCGGTCGCGACATGCTGAACTGATGGAGAGACTACGATGCCACAATTATGCTGCTCATTCGGCTCGGGTCCATGCTGCATCTGATAGAGCGGGCGGTTACTGGCCTGGTTGATTAGACAGGAGTCGGCACATGCACCAATAGAATCTATTCGTGGCCCGGACGGGACTCTGGTACATACGCAGCGGCAGATCCACCAAGTACAGACAGCGCATTACGCGGCCCTATACACCTCGACAGGGCGTAGACAGGCGCAGGATCTGGACCAGTTTCTGGAGGCCCACGGTTCCGGAAGCCCATCAGGAGACGCTGGAGGGCTCCCTCACGTTGGAGGAGATAGGAGAGGCGGTAGCATCCCTGGCCTCTGGAAAGGCGCCTGGGCCGGACGGACTTCCGGCGGAGTATTATAAGGCCTATCGGGAGTCCCTAGTACCTAGGCTGCATGCACTCTATCTCACGGCCCTTGACGAGGCTACCCTGCGTGCCTCTATGAGGGAGGCCTACCTGATCTCCTTACTCAAGCCAGGGCAGGACCCTACCAACTTGGGGTTCTACCGTCCCCTTGCCCTTCTCAACGCTGACTACAAAATTCTGGCCAAGGTCCTGGCGGAGCGGCTGACCCCAACGGTGCCAGTGTTGGTGCACAAGGACCAAAATGGGTTTGTGCCCAAGCGTAGCACCTCTCTTAATCTGCGACGGTTTTTCCGGGTAGCCACAGAGGGAGCGCAACACTGGCCTAGGGCGGGCTGTTTGGTACTGGACCTTGAAAAGGCCTTCGACTGCCTAGAGTGGGGGTATCTGGTGGCGGCACTGTCACACTACGGGTTAGGCCTTGGGTTCCTCCAAATGGCGGCGCTCCTCTATAGAAACCCTGTGGTGCGGATGAGAACCGGCCCATACATCTCCGATGCCATCCCGGTCGGTCGTGGTACCAGGCAGGGTTGCCCTCTCTCGCCCCTCCTTTTTGCGCTCGCAATGGAGCCTTTGGCTGCTACCCTACGGAGGGTATTGACGGACGGCATTCCCATGGGCGACGCGACTCATCAGGTTTCCCTATACGAGGATGACCTCCTGGTCTTCATCAAAGATGTGGCGCACATCTCCGGGGACCTGGAGCCAGTCCTGACTAACTTTGCTGCACTCTCCGGACTGCGGGTAAACGCGGCTAAGTCGTGCCTTTATGCGTTCCGAGCCGATACTCTGGATCCGCAGTGCTGTTTGGGGGGTGTGCCAGTCAAGTGGCAACCAGACACCTTTCGTTACTTGGGCATCCAAATATATAGGCAACCAGCTGAGCTAGTGGAGGGCAATTTGGGTAGGGCAGTAACAGCGGTCAGAGCCCAGATGCAGTTTTGGGATACCCTTCCTCTCACGGTCACGGGGCGCATCGCTTTAGTCAAGATGGTGGTTCTGCCCAGGCTCGTCTACTATTTTGCTAACCTGCCAATCTATATTCCGGCATCCTTCTTCGCAACCTTGGAGCGTTCGCTCCGGGATTTTGTGGGGTAATGCTACCCAAGTTATACCTCCCCACATGCCAGGGGGGTCTCGCGATGCCGTGCTTCGCGCATTATTATCTAGCAGCGCAACTGCAACGAGTGGCCAGGTGGCTGGCGGATAGAGAGAGGGATGACACGGCGTCCGCGGAGCCCCCTATCCCTCTGGCTGACATTGTTGCATCGTTCCATCCGACCGCAGGGGTGTTGCAGCCGAGACCCCTCCTTGTTAAAGTGGCCTATAAATGCTACCGCCGAGCTCCTTACCTCACCCGGAAATGTATCCCTTATGCACCTGCCATACCGATAGAGGGCTCCCCTAGTGGGCGGAGGGTGCTGCGCTTGACTGAGCTTGCAGACTGGCATGTGGCGGATATTTACACACTGGGGGACCTCTACCGAGATGGTGCTCTTGTCCCATTCGCCCTGCTGGCGGAGGAGACGGGGCTACCAACTGGTCAATTTCTCCGTCACCGCTCACTTATCTCGACGCTGGCGAGCCAGTGGGGAGATCTTAAAGAGGAACCAGAACAACACCTTACGATGCAATATCTGCATGTCATGAGGCGGGGGAGACATATGATACGATGGTTCGCAGCTTCCCTGCGCACGCATGCGGCGACCGACCTGTCCCCACTGCGCCGCAAATGGGAGGCGGACCTGGACCGCCCAATGGCTGACAAGGAATGGAGTGGAGCGCTGCGGGGTCCCACGCGGATACCCCGGAACATGCGGTTCCGCCAAATCCAATACTTCATTCTACACAGAGCATATCTCACACCCGATTCCATAAATAGGTATTTCCATCGCGCAGATGCGAG
This sequence comes from Triturus cristatus, assembly GCF_964204655.1. Taxonomy (NCBI): domain Eukaryota; kingdom Metazoa; phylum Chordata; class Amphibia; order Caudata; family Salamandridae; genus Triturus; species Triturus cristatus. The sequence continues at coordinate 1,109,448,684 of NC_140594.1, read as the reverse complement.
CTGTCCACGATGCAGGGTGCTAGACGCTGGGCTGGTTCACATGTTGTGGAGCTGCCCCGCGCTGGATGTGTACTGGCGGGTGGTGCACGAAGCATTAAGCACCTGCACGGGCCGGCTGGCGCCGCTAGAGTGGTCAGTCTGCCTGCTACACCTGTTTCGCAGGACCCCTCCCACGAAGGTCGCCTCTCGTTTCTTCGACTTGGGCCTGGTGGTGGCGAAGCGGTTGCTTACCAAGCGTTGGAAGGCAGCGGAACCCCCCCGGGCACGAGCATGGCGGAGTTCGATGCTGGTGTGGGCGGGTGCAGCCCTCTTGAGGGAGGAGACGATGGGCCTCAAGCGAACTCCCATAACGAATCAGTGGAGTGCATTCTTGCAGACCCTGACACAACTAGACGAGGACACCCTGAGACCCTGTGAGACGCATGCTGGGGATCCACTTATCGAGGAGGAAGGGGGTAGAGGTCGGAACGGGAATCAGACATGTGAGGTGTCTTCAGAGCTTTAGCTGGCTAGGTGTGGTACCGGGGAGCAGAGAGATGCTATCAATGGAGCTGTCTACGCAAGGGGATGCGGGGTTGATGATGGGGGGTGGGGTCAGGCCGGGGGACGGCACATGGGGATGTTATAATGAATGCCGAAGTTGCTGCTGTTGTTATGTTGAGGCACTTGTTGTTTGGCCCTCCCTTTTTGCTGTTTAAGTGAACTGTTTAGAGGAGTGCAATGGGGCAGTACGGGTGCATTATAAGTGGCTCCTCTAGGGGAAGCCCCCCAGTAACGTGAGAGCACAGGGGATGCTGAGATAATGGTGTTGGCTGGAAGGCCTATAATGTGCGTTTTCCCTAGTAAGTGCGTGTAGCACCTGATCCTGTTTGTTACCATGCTCATGCCTACCGTTGTATCATTGGTCTTATTTCAGTCACCAGCCATCAGGTTGCTCCAATGTACTAGGTACTGTGATGATAGCTACGAAATGCTAATGTACAGATTTACTAATAATGGAAACACGAAGGGGGTGAGCGGGCGAAATACTAACGGCTTGTCACGGTGAGGCCCCTTAGTGACAAGATGACGAAGGGGGCGATGAGTTAGTAGTTTCAGCTGAGGGCCCGCAAAGTTTCTTTTGTATTAGAGATTGGATGACGAGCCCGCTCCCATTAATTAATGTGCACCTGACTAGATATGTACCATTGAGTCTCCTACCACTGTACGTAACCCAGATCTTAAACTGTACTGTGTATGTTGTTTAAAACAAAGAAATGCCAATAAACAGATTTCATAATAATAGGAAAGTATGTTAATGCCAAGGGTGGGGTCCATTCATCTAGCTTTTATGGGCCTCTCTAGTGCATTCAACACAGATAATCGATCTGTACTGTGGCCCATTATGGAGGAGCTAAGGTTCGATAAAGCCCTGATTGACCCGTTACATAGGAAGCACTGGAACATAGGGACTAACATCCGGTATAGGACAAACTGAGAACTCCTCTTGGAGATTAGGTCCAATATGGGTGTGCACCAAGGCTGCGTGATGGTCCGTTGCATTTTTTAATATATACTAATGGCCTAGAGAAATGTCTGTGCTCAGTAGAATAAGATTTGCCGCAAATAAAGGATACATCGATTCCAGTTCTGCTTTATTCAGATCATGCAGTTTTAATTTCGAGAATTGCAAACAGGCTGCAGATACTTTTGGATGGTTTTAAAGTTTTTATGGATGATCTAGGCCTAAAAACAAATATTAGTAATTCATTTATTATGAAAGTCGGGCCCATACATACCAAAATAAAGCCATTTTTAACTAGGAGGTGTAGAGATAGCTAAGGCGAAAAACTTTATATAGCTAGGGAATGAGTTTGACTCAAATTTAAGCTGGGATTTTTTATTCAGTTCACGTGTCCCGCAATACCAGAGATCTATTGATTCCGTTTTAAATTTTGCAAGAAGACTAGGTCATAAACCAGCAAGGGAAATTGTCATGATTTACAATACCAAGAATATCGCAATTGCATGCTATGGTGCTGGGGTCTGAGAACATGAGAATGCAGCTCCTCTACAGAAGGAGGAAAAATATTTTTTGCGTAGATTGCTGGCTGTGCCACAATCACGGTCCTCCTTTGTATGTCACTCTGAGGTAGGCCTGAATTTTTTGGGGAGGACAGAATCCAACTAAGGGCCTGATTTAGATCTTGGCTGTAATGGTTCCGCCGTTGCTTTTCTGTCCGATTCCCCATCTGCCTATTAGGCAGTCCACCCACTCTATTTCGATCCTGGCGGGTCCATAGTATGCTTTCCGGCGTCAACAGCGCAACAGGCAAAAGCAGCTGTCAGCGGCAGTACAGCCACTTAGTCGGGCCAATCCCAATGTGCCTTCCTGCCGACTGAACTGTGGCAGGGAAACCTCCACACCTGAGCTGCCGGATTGGAAGGGAAATAAGGCAGAAACACACCTTTTCTCACTTTCACACTTCCTTTTCTGCCATGGATATAGAGTTGCATGGACTACGCAAGTTCAGTTGCAGGCTCTTCCAGTAACCATTGAGTGATCCGCCGTGATTTGTAAGAAGACATCTCTACATCAAGAAGCCTCTTCCTTAAGAACTTGTTTTAAAAATGATCACTGTGTACTTAATGTTTGGTTTGCAGTTTGGGACAAACCATCATACAATGTCATACATGTGCATGCCCGTAACGAACATGATACCCTCACGAAGAATCCAGAAGTATGTGAATAGCATCGCTCTAGCGCCCTTCTTTTTGAGCATACCAGCAGTAGGGTTATGGATTGGTTAGCTAGTTATAATTAGCTGACCACAGCATCAGCTGAAGTGTAAACACTGACGCAGAGCTCTTTCTTCTAGGTTGTGGAGACAGCTCTCTGAGTTATGACCTGTTCCAGAAGGGCTACACCTCGATCACCAACATCGATTACTCACCAGTGTGCATAGAAGCGATGAGCCGACGCCACGCCCACTGCCATGGAATGGCCTGGACCGTCATGGATGCTCGAGCGCTGGCCTTCCCTAACGAGAGTGGGGATTATTTTCGATGACAGATTAGATTTTAAGGAACAAGTCAACGCTTTTAACTTCAGCAGTGTTTTTTTATTCTCAAACTGATTAGGAAAATACGCCTCTCCATCCCTAGGGATTTGCAAAAAACGGTGTGTCCGCCCTGGTTTTGTCCAGATTGGACTATGGCAACGCATTATACTTAAATATACAAAAAGGACTCCCACAGAAATTGCTAGTCTTACAGAATGCAGCGGCCCGGCTGCTCTTGGATAGTCCCAGGCATCAGCCAGCACTGGAAGGTCTAATCCAACTGCATTGGCTTCCAGTTGCTAATAGGATCAAATTTAAATCCCTTTGTCTAGCTTATAAAGCACGGCACAAGGCAGGCCCAGACTACAAAGAGGAACCAGAACAACACCTTACGATGCAATATCTGCATGTCATGAGGCGGGGGAGACATATGATACGATGGTTCGCAGCTTCCCTGCGCACGCATGCGGCGACCGACCTGTCCCCACTGCGCCGCAAATGGGAGGCGGACCTGGACCGCCCAATGGCTGACAAGGAATGGAGTGGAGCGCTGCGGGGTCCCACGCGGATACCCCGGAACATGCGGTTCCGCCAAATCCAATACTTCATTCTACACAGAGCATATCTCACACCCGATTCCATAAATAGGTATTTCCATCGCGCAGATGCGAGCTGTCCACGATGCAGGGTGCTAGACGCTGGGCTGGTTCACATGTTGTGGAGCTGCCCCGCGCTGGATGTGTACTGGCGGGTGGTGCACGAAGCATTAAGCACCTGCACGGGCCGGCTGGCGCCGCTAGAGTGGTCAGTCTGCCTGCTACACCTGTTTCGCAGGACCCCTCCCACGAAGGTCGCCTCTCGTTTCTTCGACTTGGGCCTGGTGGTGGCGAAGCGGTTGCTTACCAAGCGTTGGAAGGCAGCGGAACCCCCCCGGGCACGAGCATGGCGGAGTTCGATGCTGGTGTGGGCGGGTGCAGCCCTCTTGAGGGAGGAGACGATGGGCCTCAAGCGAACTCCCATAACGAATCAGTGGAGTGCATTCTTGCAGACCCTGACACAACTAGACGAGGACACCCTGAGACCCTGTGAGAAGCATGCTGGGGATCCACTTATCGAGGAGGAAGGGGGTAGAGGTCGGAACGGGAATCAGACATGTGAGGTGTCTTCAGAGCTTTAGCTGGCTAGGTGTGGTACCGGGGAGCAGAGAGATGCTATCAATGGAGCTGTCTACGCAAGGGGATGCGGGGTTGAGGATGGGGGGTGGGGTCAGGCCGGGGACGGCACATGGGGATGTTATAATGAATGCCGAAGTTGCTGCTGTTGTTATGTTGAGGCACTTGTTGTTTGGCCCTCCCTTTTTGCTGTTTAAGTGAACTGTTTAGAGGAGTGCAATGGGGCAGTACGGGTGCATTATAAGTGGCTCCTCTAGGGGAAGCCCCCCAGTAACGTGAGAGCACAGGGGATGCTGAGATAATGGTGTTGGCTGGAAGGCCTATAATGTGCGTTTTCCCTAGTAAGTGCGTGTAGCACCTGATCCTGTTTGTTACCATGCTCATGCCTACCGTTGTATCATTGGTCTTATTTCAGTCACCAGCCATCAGGTTGCTCCAATGTACTAGGTACTGTGATGATAGCTACGAAATGCTAATGTACAGATTTACTAATAATGGAAACACGAAGGGGGTGAGCGGGCGAAATACTAACGGCTTGTCACGGTGAGGCCCCTTAGTGACAAGATGACGAAGGGGGCGATGAGTTAGTAGTTTCAGCTGAGGGCCCGCAAAGTTTCTTTTGTATTAGAGATTGGATGACGAGCCCGCTCCCATTAATTAATGTGCACCTGACTAGATATGTACCATTGAGTCTCCTACCACTGTACGTAACCCAGATCTTAAACTGTACTGTGTATGTTGTTTAAAACAAAGAAATGCCAATAAACAGATTTCATAATAATAGGAAAGTATGTTAATGCCAAGGGTGGGGTCCATTCATCTAGCTTTTATGGGCCTCTCTAGTGCATTCAACACAGATAATCGATCTGTACTGTGGCCCATTATGGAGGAGCTAAGGTTCGATAAAGCCCTGATTGACCCGTTACATAGGAAGCACTGGAACATAGGGACTAACATCCGGTATAGGACAAACTGAGAACTCCTCTTGGAGATTAGGTCCAATATGGGTGTGCACCAAGGCTGCGTGATGGTCCGTTGCATTTTTTAATATATACTAATGGCCTAGAGAAATGTCTGTGCTCAGTAGAATAAGATTTGCCGCAAATAAAGGATACATCGATTCCAGTTCTGCTTTATTCAGATCATGCAGTTTTAATTTCGAGAATTGCAAACAGGCTGCAGATACTTTTGGATGGTTTTAAAGTTTTTATGGATGATCTAGGCCTAAAAACAAATATTAGTAATTCATTTATTATGAAAGTCGGGCCCATACATACCAAAATAAAGCCATTTTTAACTAGGAGGTGTAGAGATAGCTAAGGCGAAAAACTTTATATAGCTAGGGAATGAGTTTGACTCAAATTTAAGCTGGGATTTTTTATTCAGTTCACGTGTCCCGCAATACCAGAGATCTATTGATTCCGTTTTAAATTTTGCAAGAAGACTAGGTCATAAACCAGCAAGGGAAATTGTCATGATTTACAATACCAAGAATATCGCAATTGCATGCTATGGTGCTGGGGTCTGAGAACATGAGAATGCAGCTCCTCTACAAAAGGAGGAAAAATATTTTTTGCGTAGATTGCTGGCTGTGCCACAATCACGGTCCTCCTTTGTATGTCACTCTGAGGTAGGCCTGAATTTTTTGGGGAGGACAGAATCCAACTAAGGGCCTGATTTAGATCTTGGCTGTAATGGTTCCGCCGTTGCTTTTCTGTCCGATTCCCCATCTGCCTATTAGGCAGTCCACCCACTCTATTTCGATCCTGGCGGGTCCATAGTATGCTTTCCGGCGTCAACAGCGCAACAGGCAAAAGCAGCTGTCAGCGGCAGTACAGCCACTTAGTCGGGCCAATCCCAATGTGCCTTCCTGCCGACTGAACTGTGGCAGGGAAACCTCCACACCTGAGCTACCGGATTGGAAGGGAAATAAGGCAGAAACACACCTTTTCTCACTTTCACACTTCCTTTTCTGCCATGGATATAGAGTTGCATGGACTACGCAAGTTCAGTTGCAGGCTCTTCCAGTAACCATTGAGTGATCCGCCGTGATTTGTAAGAAGACATCTCTACATCAAGAAGCCTCTTCCTTAAGAACTTGTTTTAAAAATGATCACTGTGTACTTAATGTTTGGTTTGCAGTTTGGGACAAACCATCATACAATGTCATACATGTGCATGCCCGTAACGAACATGATACCCTCACGAAGAATCCAGAAGTATGTGAATAGCATCGCTCTAGCGCCCTTCTTTTTGAGCATACCAGCAGTAGGGTTATGGATTGGTTAGCTAGTTATAATTAGCTGACCACAGCATCAGCTGAAGTGTAAACACTGACGCAGAGCTCTTTCTTCTAGGTTGTGGAGACAGCTCTCTGAGTTATGACCTGTTCCAGAAGGGCTACACCTCGATCACCAACATCGATTACTCACCAGTGTGCATAGAAGCGATGAGCCGACGCCACGCCCACTGCCATGGAATGGCCTGGACCGTCATGGATGCTCGAGCGCTGGCCTTCCCTAACGAGAGTGGGGATTATTTTCGATGACAGATTAGATTTTAAGGAACAAGTCAACGCTTTTAACTTCAGCAGTGTTTTTTTATTCTCAAACTGATTAGGAAAATACGCCTCTCCATCCCTAGGGATTTGCAAAAAACGGTGTGTCCGCCCTGGTTTTGTCCAGATTGGACTATGGCAACGCATTATACTTAAATATACAAAAAGGACTCCCACAGAAATTGCTAGTCTTACAGAATGCAGCGGCCCGGCTGCTCTTGGATAGTCCCAGGCATCAGCCAGCACTGGAAGGTCTAATCCAACTGCATTGGCTTCCAGTTGCTAATAGGATCAAATTTAAATCCCTTTGCCTAGCTTATAAAGCACGGCACAAGGCAGGCCCAGACTACAAAGAGGAACCAGAACAACACCTTACGATGCAATATCTGCATGTCATGAGGCGGGGGAGACATATGATACGATGGTTCGCAGCTTCCCTGCGCACGCATGCGGCGACCGACCTGTCCCCACTGCGCCGCAAATGGGAGGCGGACCTGGACCGCCCAATGGCTGACAAGGAATGGAGTGGAGCGCTGCGGGGTCCCACGCGGATACCCCGGAACATGCGGTTCCGCCAAATCCAATACTTCATTCTACACAGAGCATATCTCACACCCGATTCCATAAATAGGTATTTCCATCGCGCAGATGCGAGCTGTCCACGATGCAGGGTGCTAGACGCTGGGCTGGTTCACATGTTGTGGAGCTGCCCCGCGCTGGATGTGTACTGGCGGGTGGTGCACGAAGCATTAAGCACCTGCACGGGCCGGCTGGCGCCGCTAGAGTGGTCAGTCTGCCTGCTACACCTGTTTCGCAGGACCCCTCCCACGAAGGTCGCCTCTCGTTTCTTCGACTTGGGCCTGGTGGTGGCGAAGCGGTTGCTTACCAAGCGTTGGAAGGCAGCGGAACCCCCCCGGGCACGAGCATGGCGGAGTTCGATGCTGGTGTGGGCGGGTGCAGCCCTCTTGAGGGAGGAGACGATGGGCCTCAAGCGAACTCCCATAACGAATCAGTGGAGTGCATTCTTGCAGACCCTGACACAACTAGACGAGGACACCCTGAGACCCTGTGAGACGCATGCTGGGGATCCACTTATCGAGGAGGAAGGGGGTAGAGGTCGGAACGGGAATCAGACATGTGAGGTGTCTTCAGAGCTTTAGCTGGCTAGGTGTGGTACCGGGGAGCAGAGAGATGCTATCAATGGAGCTGTCTACGCAAGGGGATGCGGGGTTGAGGATGGGGGGTGGGGTCAGGCCGGGGACGGCACATGGGGATGTTATAATGAATGCCGAAGTTGCTGCTGTTGTTATGTTGAGGCACTTGTTGTTTGGCCCTCCCTTTTTGCTGTTTAAGTGAACTGTTTAGAGGAGTGCAATGGGGCAGTACGGGTGCATTATAAGTGGCTCCTCTAGGGGAAGCCCCCCAGTAACGTGAGAGCACAGGGGATGCTGAGATAATGGTGTTGGCTGGAAGGCCTATAATGTGCGTTTTCCCTAGTAAGTGCGTGTAGCACCTGATCCTGTTTGTTACCATGCTCATGCCTACCGTTGTATCATTGGTCTTATTTCAGTCACCAGCCATCAGGTTGCTCCAATGTACTAGGTACTGTGATGATAGCTACGAAATGCTAATGTACAGATTTACTAATAATGGAAACACGAAGGGGGTGAGCGGGCGAAATACTAACGGCTTGTCACGGTGAGGCCCCTTAGTGACAAGATGACGAAGGGGGCGATGAGTTAGTAGTTTCAGCTGAGGGCCCGCAAAGTTTCTTTTGTATTAGAGATTGGATGACGAGCCCGCTCCCATTAATTAATGTGCACCTGACTAGATATGTACCATTGAGTCTCCTACCACTGTACGTAACCCAGATCTTAAACTGTACTGTGTATGTTGTTTAAAACAAAGAAATGCCAATAAACAGATTTCATAATAATAGGAAAGTATGTTAATGCCAAGGGTGGGGTCCATTCATCTAGCTTTTATGGGCCTCTCTAGTGCATTCAACACAGATAATCGATCTGTACTGTGGCCCATTATGGAGGAGCTAAGGTTCGATAAAGCCCTGATTGACCCGTTACATAGGAAGCACTGGAACATAGGGACTAACATCCGGTATAGGACAAACTGAGAACTCCTCTTGGAGATTAGGTCCAATATGGGTGTGCACCAAGGCTGCGTGATGGTCCGTTGCATTTTTTAATATATACTAATGGCCTAGAGAAATGTCTGTGCTCAGTAGAATAAGATTTGCCGCAAATAAAGGATACATCGATTCCAGTTCTGCTTTATTCAGATCATGCAGTTTTAATTTCGAGAATTGCAAACAGGCTGCAGATACTTTTGGATGGTTTTAAAGTTTTTATGGATGATCTAGGCCTAAAAACAAATATTAGTAATTCATTTATTATGAAAGTCGGGCCCATACATACCAAAATAAAGCCATTTTTAACTAGGAGGTGTAGAGATAGCTAAGGCGAAAAACTTTATATAGCTAGGGAATGAGTTTGACTCAAATTTAAGCTGGGATTTTTTATTCAGTTCACGTGTCCCGCAATACCAGAGATCTATTGATTCCGTTTTAAATTTTGCAAGAAGACTAGGTCATAAACCAGCAAGGGAAATTGTCATGATTTACAATACCAAGAATATCGCAATTGCATGCTATGGTGCTGGGGTCTGAGAACATGAGAATGCAGCTCCTCTACAAAAGGAGGAAAAATATTTTTTGCGTAGATTGCTGGCTGTGCCACAATCACGGTCCTCCTTTGTATGTCACTCTGAGGTAGGCCTGAATTTTTTGGGGAGGACAGAATCCAACTAAGGGCCTGATTTAGATCTTGGCTGTAATGGTTCCGCCGTTGCTTTTCTGTCCGATTCCCCATCTGCCTATTAGGCAGTCCACCCACTCTATTTCGATCCTGGCGGGTCCATAGTATGCTTTCCGGCGTCAACAGCGCAACAGGCAAAAGCAGCTGTCAGCGGCAGTACAGCCACTTAGTCGGGCCAATCCCAATGTGCCTTCCTGCCGACTGAACTGTGGCAGGGAAACCTCCACACCTGAGCTACCGGATTGGAAGGGAAATAAGGCAGAAACACACCTTTTCTCACTTTCACACTTCCTTTTCTGCCATGGATATAGAGTTGCATGGACTACGCAAGTTCAGTTGCAGGCTCTTCCAGTAACCATTGAGTGATCCGCCGTGATTTGTAAGAAGACATCTCTACATCAAGAAGCCTCTTCCTTAAGAACTTGTTTTAAAAATGATCACTGTGTACTTAATGTTTGGTTTGCAGTTTGGGACAAACCATCATACAATGTCATACATGTGCATGCCCGTAACGAACATGATACCCTCACGAAGAATCCAGAAGTATGTGAATAGCATCGCTCTAGCGCCCTTCTTTTTGAGCATACCAGCAGTAGGGTTATGGATTGGTTAGCTAGTTATAATTAGCTGACCACAGCATCAGCTGAAGTGTAAACACTGACGCAGAGCTCTTTCTTCTAGGTTGTGGAGACAGCTCTCTGAGTTATGACCTGTTCCAGAAGGGCTACACCTCGATCACCAACATCGATTACTCACCAGTGTGCATAGAAGCGATGAGCCGACGCCACGCCCACTGCCATGGAATGGCCTGGACCGTCATGGATGCTCGAGCGCTGGCCTTCCCTAACGAGAGTGGGGATTATTTTCGATGACAGATTAGATTTTAAGGAACAAGTCAACGCTTTTAACTTCAGCAGTGTTTTTTTATTCTCAAACTGATTAGGAAAATACGCCTCTCCATCCCTAGGGATTTGCAAAAAACGGTGTGTCCGCCCTGGTTTTGTCCAGATTGGACTATGGCAACGCATTATACTTAAATATACAAAAAGGACTCCCACAGAAATTGCTAGTCTTACAGAATGCAGCGGCCCGGCTGCTCTTGGATAGTCCCAGGCATCAGCCAGCACTGGAAGGTCTAATCCAACTGCATTGGCTTCCAGTTGCTAATAGGATCAAATTTAAATCCCTTTGCCTAGCTTATAAAGCACGGCACAAGGCAGGCCCAGACTACAAAGAGGAACCAGAACAACACCTTACGATGCAATATCTGCATGTCATGAGGCGGGGGAGACATATGATACGATGGTTCGCAGCTTCCCTGCGCACGCATGCGGCGACCGACCTGTCCCCACTGCGCCGCAAATGGGAGGCGGACCTGGACCGCCCAATGGCTGACAAGGAATGGAGTGGAGCGCTGCGGGGTCCCACGCGGATACCCCGGAACATGCGGTTCCGCCAAATCCAATACTTCATTCTACACAGAGCATATCTCACACCCGATTCCATAAATAGGTATTTCCATCGCGCAGATGCGAGCTGTCCACGATGCAGGGTGCTAGACGCTGGGCTGGTTCACATGTTGTGGAGCTGCCCCGCGCTGGATGTGTACTGGCGGGTGGTGCACGAAGCATTAAGCACCTGCACGGGCCGGCTGGCGCCGCTAGAGTGGTCAGTCTGCCTGCTACACCTGTTTCGCAGGACCCCTCCCACGAAGGTCGCCTCTCGTTTCTTCGACTTGGGCCTGGTGGTGGCGAAGCGGTTGCTTACCAAGCGTTGGAAGGCAGCGGAACCCCCCCGGGCACGAGCATGGCGGAGTTCGATGCTGGTGTGGGCGGGTGCAGCCCTCTTGAGGGAGGAGACGATGGGCCTCAAGCGAACTCCCATAACGAATCAGTGGAGTGCATTCTTGCAGACCCTGACACAACTAGACGAGGACACCCTGAGACCCTGTGAGACGCATGCTGGGGATCCACTTATCGAGGAGGAAGGGGGTAGAGGTCGGAACGGGAATCAGACATGTGAGGTGTCTTCAGAGCTTTAGCTGGCTAGGTGTGGTACCGGGGAGCAGAGAGATGCTATCAATGGAGCTGTCTACGCAAGGGGATGCGGGGTTGATGATGGGGGGTGGGGTCAGGCCGGGGGACGGCACATGGGGATGTTATAATGAATGCCGAAGTTGCTGCTGTTGTTATGTTGAGGCACTTGTTGTTTGGCCCTCCCTTTTTGCTGTTTAAGTGAACTGTTTAGAGGAGTGCAATGGGGCAGTACGGGTGCATTATAAGTGGCTCCTCTAGGGGAAGCCCCCCAGTAACGTGAGAGCACAGGGGATGCTGAGATAATGGTGTTGGCTGGAAGGCCTATAATGTGCGTTTTCCCTAGTAAGTGCGTGTAGCACCTGATCCTGTTTGTTACCATGCTCATGCCTACCGTTGTATCATTGGTCTTATTTCAGTCACCAGCCATCAGGTTGCTCCAATGTACTAGGTACTGTGATGATAGCTACGAAATGCTAATGTACAGATTTACTAATAATGGAAACACGAAGGGGGTGAGCGGGCGAAATACTAACGGCTTGTCACGGTGAGGCCCCTTAGTGACAAGATGACGAAGGGGGCGATGAGTTAGTAGTTTCAGCTGAGGGCCCGCAAAGTTTCTTTTGTATTAGAGATTGGATGACGAGCCCGCTCCCATTAATTAATGTGCACCTGACTAGATATGTACCATTGAGTCTCCTACCACTGTACGTAACCCAGATCTTAAACTGTACTGTGTATGTTGTTTAAAACAAAGAAATGCCAATAAACAGATTTCATAATAATAGGAAAGTATGTTAATGCCAAGGGTGGGGTCCATTCATCTAGCTTTTATGGGCCTCTCTAGTGCATTCAACACAGATAATCGATCTGTACTGTGGCCCATTATGGAGGAGCTAAGGTTCGATAAAGCCCTGATTGACCCGTTACATAGGAAGCACTGGAACATAGGGACTAACATCCGGTATAGGACAAACTGAGAACTCCTCTTGGAGATTCGGTCCAATATGGGTGTGCACCAAGGCTGCGTGATGGTCCGTTGCATTTTTTAATATATACTAATGGCCTAGAGAAATGTCTGTGCTCAGTAGAATAAGATTTGCCGCAAATAAAGGATACATCGATTCCAGTTCTGCTTTATTCAGATCATGCAGTTTTAATTTCGAGAATTGCAAACAGGCTGCAGATACTTTTGGATGGTTTTAAAGTTTTTATGGATGATCTAGGCCTAAAAACAAATATTAGTAATTCATTTATTATGAAAGTCGGGCCCATACATACCAAAATAAAGCCATTTTTAACTAGGAGGTGTAGAGATAGCTAAGGCGAAAAACTTTATATAGCTAGGGAATGAGTTTGACTCAAATTTAAGCTGGGATTTTTTATTCAGTTCACGTGTCCCGCAATACCAGAGATCTATTGATTCCGTTTTAAATTTTGCAAGAAGACTAGGTCATAAACCAGCAAGGGAAATTGTCATGATTTACAATACCAAGAATATCGCAATTGCATGCTATGGTGCTGGGGTCTGAGAACATGAGAATGCAGCTCCTCTACAGAAGGAGGAAAAATATTTTTTGCGTAGATTGCTGGCTGTGCCACAATCACGGTCCTCCTTTGTATGTCACTCTGAGGTAGGCCTGAATTTTTTGGGGAGGACAGAATCCAACTAAGGGCCTGATTTAGATCTTGGCTGTAATGGTTCCGCCGTTGCTTTTCTGTCCGATTCCCCATCTGCCTATTAGGCAGTCCACCCACTCTATTTCGATCCTGGCGGGTCCATAGTATGCTTTCCGGCGTCAACAGCGCAACAGGCAAAAGCAGCTGTCAGCGGCAGTACAGCCACTTAGTCGGGCCAATCCCAATGTGCCTTCCTGCCGACTGAACTGTGGCAGGGAAACCTCCACACCTGAGCTGCCGGATTGGAAGGGAAATAAGGCAGAAACACACCTTTTCTCACTTTCACACTTCCTTTTCTGCCATGGAGCCGATCTTCAAAGTCCTGCCTCTGCTGCCGCTGCTTGACCACGAGGCAAATCAAGCCCGTAGTGGGCGGAATCGAAGGTAAGCTCCTCTTTTACCCATTACCATTTGATTTCTCTGTTAACATTTGCACTGGACTTGTGCATTTTTAAATCTCTCTTACAAGCAATAGCATACTAATGTGCAATGCATATGTGTGTAACATTGACGTTTAAGAAATGTAAAGAAACACACCTGTATGATTACATTGCATTTCAGTATTTGATGCAAGCTGCGTTTAAAAAAAAAGGAAACTTGCACATAAAAGGGCATCAACCCAACAATCTAAAAGTGACCATGCAGGTGTGTTTAAGTGTCAATTTAAAAACATATGCATCACACATCATCGGGATAAGTGAAATGTACCATAATGTAGACATTGCAGTAGACAAGGTGTAATGTTTACTTTTTAAATACCCGTAAAATCAATGCCAGTCTCAAACTTGAATCAGTTAACATATTAATCCATGTAACATTTCCCCTTGTCTACTGCAATTCCTGTATTTGATCAAATTTAAATTGTTTCATTTGTTAAAGGTGTAATGCATATGCGTTTATTCTTACCACTTATCAAATTGAAATAAACACACCCGTATTAACACTTTAAAAAAGAATTTAAAACATCTATTTGTTGGTGCAAGAGTCCATTATCATGATGAATCCCTGCACTTAAAATTCAAATTACCATCACATACAGTTCTAACCAGTGTATGCACTTAAAGTAGACATTAAAAAATCTGTTGTATTAATGGTAAATAAAAATATATAGTTCACATTTTAGTCACAAACGTTTTTAGGACTCAAACAATTGCAAATGAAAATTAATGTCAGGACAAACTTGCTGAAAGGAATATGCTACTTACCAGTATGCATCTGTTCTTGGCATGTAGAGCTGCAGATCTATACACTGTGCATGGACCGCCATCTGGTGTTGGGCCCGGATGTTTGCAGTTTGTTTTTCTTCTAGGACAGTCTTTGGAAGTCACGAGTTCGGTGACTCCTCATTCGGTCCGTACTGCGCATGGGCTTCGGCTCCATCCTCAGATTGTTTTTCACCAGCAGGGAAAAGATGGAGCGTAGTGATAATAGTAAAGAAACCCATGTGTGTTGTATCTAAATAAGATAAACTGGAACGGATACAGGTAGCCGGGGAGGCGGGTGGGCGTGTATAGATCTGCAGCTCTACATGCCAAGAACAGATGCATACTGGTAAGTAGCATATTCCGTTCGAGGCATATGAGCTGCAGATTATACACTGTGCATAGACTATATAGCAGTACCCAACCCTAGCGGCGACCACCCGTATCCGTTGCAGTGGTTTGAAACAGTGTCTTTAGTACAGCCTGGCCCACACTAGCTTGTTGTTTGGAATGCACATCTACACAGTAATGTTTTGTGAAGGTGTGCGGTGTTGACCATGTGGCTGCTTTGCAGATGTCATCTAAGGGTATGTTCCCTAGAAAAGCCATAGAAGCCCCTATCTTTCTTGTAGAGTGGGCTTTAGGAGGAACAGATAATGTTCTTTTTGCTTTGTGATAGCAAATTTGTATGCACTTCACAATCCACCTAGCTATCCCTGATTTTGAGATGGGGTTGCCTTTATGTGGTGGAGAGAAGGAGACAAACAACTGTTTAGTCTTTCTGAAAGATTGCGTTCTTTGTTTGTAGTACAGTAAAGCCCTTTTAACATCAAGTGTATGTAGAGCCCTTTCCGCAACAGATTGAGGTTGCGAGAAAAAAAACGGTAATTCCACCGATTGATTGAGATGGAAGGGGGAAATGACCTTGGGCAGAAATTTTGGATTTGTGCGAAGTATCACCTTGCTGTGATGTATTTGTAGAAAAGGTTCTTGTATTGTGAACGCTTGTATTTCACTAACCCTTCTAAGGGAAGTGATAGCTACGAGAAAAGCTGTTTTCCAAGTAAGGAACTGCAGCTCGCATTTGTGCATTGGTTCGAAAGGCGGCCCCATGAGCCTTGTAAGAACTACGTTTAGATTCCACACAGGTGATGGTGGTGCCCTGGCCGGAATTACTCTTTTAAGGCCTTCCATGAAAGCTTTAATTGCAGGTACTCTGAAGAGTGATAAATGCTGTCTGTTTTGCAGGTAAGCAGCAATTGCTGCTAGGTGTAAACGGATGGATGAATATGCCAGGTTACACCTATGCAGATGGAGCAGGTAGCATATGATGTGCTGTATGGATACATCCAAAGGGTTGATGGTGTTGTTACGGCAGTAGACAACAAATCTCTTCCACTTAGCGGCATAGCATGCTCGAGTGGTAGGACGTCTGGCTTCCCTGATAATGTTTATGCAATCGGGGGGAAGGTTAAGGTATCCAAATTCTAAGGTTTCAGGAGCCAGATGGCAAGGTTAAGCTGAGCTGGGTCCGGGTGCCTGATTTCTCCATGGTTCTGGGTTAGGAGGTGTTAGAAAAACCCCACTCCCACACCGGAAGGGTGGTAATGGGATTTTCCCGGACATACACTGTGGTAGCTTGGCTCGAGTGGTCAGGGGTCAGGCACCGTGTTAAGCATACGTTATACCCACACAATAACCATGCGTGCATCCGTTCCAAAAACGACACTACACCTTAAAAATTATGAAAATATCTCTGTGTTTATCTTCTTTTCTCTTAGTTTCTGATTAAACAAATAATAATACAATCATAGTACACAAGCTTCTCCTTAGAAAGTGCAGGTCAAATAAATAATAACACTTTACAGGTGCAATAAATAGGATCAGGTCAAATAAATACTGTGAGGGAATAAATACTGTGCAGGAATAGGTTAGCTCAGGACAATAAATACATTACAGGAATAACTTAGGTAAATACAATAAATACAGTACCCTCAATAAATAATTTCAGCCAACAATGACATTTGTAAAATCAGATCACATTTAAAATACTATGGGCTGATTTGGCCCAGTCACAGCTTGTGGTTAGGTGGATGGCCTGAGGGTGTCTCACCTAGCTTGGGTAAGGCTGAGGCTAAAACTGAGGTAGATCAAGGGTAATCTAGGAATCTGGCTCTCCCAAACTACACCACCCCTCACACAGGTCACTGTATCAGTCTCAGTCCACCCCTGGCACTTCCAGGCTGGTCCTAACACCTCTTTATCCCCTAGGATGGTCTCTTAGGGCTCCACAGGGCCTTAGGCGCCCTCTATTCCACTTACTGCCCTTTTTATGAAGCTCCGACGCCGCTGGAGTCGTGTCGACGCCGTGAGGCGGTTCCGGTTCGATGTCGGCGGCCTCGGCGCAATGTCAGTTCTTGACGACGCCGGTAGGCGGTTCCGGTTCGATGTCGGCGGCCTCGGCTCGATGTCGACCTCCGGTTCGATGACGTCGGGCTGTCTTGGCTCGATGTCGACTTCGGGCAGCTCCGGTTCGATGTCGGCGGCCTCGGCTCGATGTTGGCCTCCGGTTCGATGACGTCGGGCTGTCTTGGCTCGATGTCGACTTCCGTCGGCTCCGGAGTGCGACCTCCACTCCCGACCTCCGGCACGATTCTCTTCAGGTTCCGGCGACTCCGGAGTGCGATCTCCACTCCCGACCTCCGGCACGCTTCACCTCGGTCTCCGGCGACTCCGGAGGGCGGACTTCACTCCCCCGTCGACGCCGCTCACTCGACCTCGGGTGACTTCCTCCTCGACCTCTGGTACTCTCCACGACCTCCGCCGGCGCCCTCTCTCGACCTCTGGCGGCTCCGGGTACGACGTCTGCTTTCCAGTCAGCGCCGCTTCTCCACCTCGGGCTCCAGGTCTCAGGCTTCTCGACGTCGGACTCCAGGGAAACCAATAAACAGGTCAGATTCTTGCTTTTCTTTACTCCTAAGGCCTGTTCCTGCTGTCCAGGTCCTTAAGATGGTTTTTCTTGCTTTTTCCCACACAGGGCTCCAGGCTGGGCTCAGTCAGTAGGGACTAGTATCAAGGGTGGGTTTATGGACCCCACTCCAGGCACAAGTTTCCACCCCTGCTGCCTCACTCCTTCCTCCTTCAGGTTTCTGCTGCTCTCTCTTCACCAGTCAGGTGCCAACTGCCAGCTCCAACTGTCAACTCTGACTTAGCTTCCCAACATTCTAAACCGCCTCCAATTGTCACAGGGTTCCAGAATGTTGCAGAAGGTTCTAGTAGGTTCCAGTGGGTTCTGATGATGTCACAGGTGGCCTCCATTTTGTGCTCCAGGCCCTCAGACAGAAGTTCCAGGGGTAGATAAAATGGCTCCCTGAATCTGCATCAATACTAAAAAGTCTGGTGGTTCCCAAAAAGGAAAAATACTAACAGGGTTTGAGGCAAAAGTGGGACAAAATAAATAATGATGAGGAGGGACCACCCAAAGGGCTGACAGGTCTAACACGCGTCCCCCCCAGCTGAAAGTGGGGAGAGCTACCCAACCCCTTGGGAGTTCTCATCACTAAGGCGGAAATACCTTGAGAGACCGTCTGCATTAGCGTGGTCCACTCCAGGCCGATGTTCCACCTGAAAGTCCATTCCCTGTAGGGAGATAGACCACCTCAACAACTTGGGATTCTCCCCCTTCATCTGCATCAGCCAACGAAGGGGTCTGTGGTCGGTCTGAACCAGGAAGTGCGAGCCAAACAGGTATGGCCGCAACTTCTTCAGAGCCCATACCACTGCAAAGGCTTCACGCTCTATTGCACGCCACTTCTGTTCCCTGGGAAGTAGTCTCCGGGATAGGAAGACCACGGGTTGATCCAGACCCTCTTCATTGAGTTGCGATAACACTGCCCCAATGCCATGTTCTGATGCATCTGTCTGGACAATGAACTCCTTGGAAAAGTCTGGGGCCCTTAAGACCGGGGCCTCGCACATGGCTTGCTTCAGCTTCACGAAGGCCTGCTGACAAGCCTCCGTCCAGACTACCCGTCGAGGTTGTTTCTTGGACGTGAGCTCCGTGAGGGGGGGCTACGATGGTTCCGTACCCCTTCACGAAGCGGCGGTAGTATCCCGTGAGGCCCAGAAAAGCTCGGACCTCAGTCTGAGTCTTGGGGGGTTCCCAGGCCATGGTGGCCTCGATCTTCGCCTGGAAGGGTTGCACCGCTCCCCTACCCACCAAGTGTCCAAGGTACACTACCGACCCCTGCCCGATCTGGCACTTGCTGGCCTTGATCGTTAACCCAGCTTGTCTCAGGGCCTGGAGAACAGCTTGCAGGTGACGCAAGTGATCCTCCCAGCTGTTACTGAAGACGGCGATGTTATCCAGATAAGTAGCAGAGAAACTCTCCATTCCGGTGAGGATCTGGTTTACCAGGCGCTGAAACGTGGCAGGTGCGTTCTTGAGCCCAATGGGCATCACACAGAACTGGTAGTGGCCATTGGGCGTGGAGAAGGCTGACCTTTCCCTTGCTCCATCAGTCAAAGAGATCTGCCAGTACCCAGAAGTAAGGTCAAAGGTACTTAGATATTGGGCAGCTCCCAGCCGGTCAATCAATTCATCCGCCCTAGGGATCGGATGAGCATCAGTTTTAGTTACTGAATTCAGTCCCCGGTAGTCCACACAGAACCTCAGTTCCGGTTGGGCACCCGGTGGTGCAGCTTTTGGTACTAGTACCACCGGACTGGACCAGGGGCTGCTAGAAGGTTCGATCACTCCTAGCTCCAGCATCTTAGTGACTTCACTGTGAATGCTGGCCTTCACCTTGTCTGACATCCGGTAGATCTTGGACTTCACAGGTGGGCTGTCTCCTGTGTCCACGTCATGGACGCACAGGTGAGTCCTACCCGGGACAAGGGAGAACAACGAAGAGTACTGTCCCAGGACCTGGCGGCAGTCCTCCTGCTGTTCAGGAGTTAGAGATGGGGAGAGAATCACTCCCTCCACCGACCCATCCTTCCCTTGAGACGCAAACAAATCGGGGAGAGGCTCGCTTTCCGCGTCCTCTGCTCCGTCAGTCACCATCATCAAAATGACTTCGGGCCTCTCGTGGTGGGGTTTGAGGCGGTTGGCATGCAGCACCCGTAGGGGCTGACGAGGGGTTTTAAGATCTGGTAGCCTTACCCTTCTTCTCCAACACCTCAAAGGGTCCTGACCAGCGATCCTGGAGGGCGCTAAGCTCTCCCGGTTCGATCACCCACACCTTCTGGCCAGGCTCCAACTCCACCGGGTGAGCGTTGTGGTCATACCACGCCTTCATTACTGCTTGGCTGGCCTCAAAGTTGTCAGAAGCTTGCTTCCACAACTTAGCCATTTGGCTTCGGAAGGCCAGCATGTAGCTCACCACGTCCTGGGGAAGCTTTCTGGGAGTTCTTTCCCATCCGTCTCTCACCAGGTTGAGAGGTCCACGTACAGGGTGCCCATACAAAAGCTCGAAGGGGCTGAAGCCCACTCCCTTCTGTGGCACTTCCCTGTAGGAAAAGAGTAGACAGGGTAGGAGGACGTCCCATTTCCTCCGCAGGCTTTCAGGCAGACTTCTGATCATGCCTTTCAAGGTTTTGTTAAACCTCTCCACCAGACCATTGGTCTGGGGGTGGTAAGGAGTTGTGAACCGGTAGGTCACTCCACACTCCTTCCACATGGACACAACTTCCTTGGGAAAACCCACTCGGGTAAAGATTCCCATCAGGGCCCTAGCCACAACAGGTGCTGTTATGGTCCTCAGAGGTATTGCCTCTGGGTACCGTGTGGCATGATCCACCAGAACCAGGATAAACCTGTGACCAGCTGTAGTAGGTGGATCTAACGGACCCACAATGTCGATGCCCACCCTTTCAAAGGGGTTGCTAACGACAGGAAGTGGTTCCAGGGGAGCTTTCAGCTTCACCCCTGTTTTCCCACTGGCTTGGCAAGACACACATGTCCGGCAGTAGGTGTCGGACGACACTTTCATCTGAGGCCAATAAAAGTGTGGGACAAGACGGGCGAAGGTCTTGTCTTGCCCCAGGTGTCCTGCCAATGGGATCTCGTGAGCCAACTCCAGAAGGAAGGCTCGATAACGTTGAGGGACTACCAAGGCTCGTGACGATCCATGTAGGGGTGCCTTGGGTTCACTGTAGAGGAGGCCATCCTCCCAGTAAACACTGTAGTTCCCTTCAACGTTCCCTGCTGCCTGGGCTTTGGCCTGACGCCTCAGCCCCTCAAGGGTAGGGCACTCCCTCTGGCCCTGGCAGAATTCCTCCCTGGACGGGCCTCCCTCCACGTGCCACTCGGCCGGGATGGGTAGGTCCTCCAGTTCGGTGACATCCCCCACCGCAGACTCCTGGTCCACCACCTCCGGTGGCCTATCCGTCCTACGGGGTGTGGACGCCGAGGCAGGCTCCTCCAGTCCTCGGTTCTTCCCTTGACTGGCAGCTGGCTGGGCCTTTGTTCCAGGCTCCAGCCGAAACGAACTCCCTCTCCGGGTAGTCGCAGACCTTGTGCTCACACAGGCCCAGTCAGGTGTACCCAGCATCTCAGTATGAGTCCGGTATTCCACCTCCTTCCAAGCATTGTGCTCCATGTCATTCCCCAGTAGACAATCGACTGGCACTGTGCATTGTGCTCCATGTCATTCCACAATAGACAAACGACTGGCACGGCAGGGCTTACGGCAACTCGAAGTGAACCTGCAACCCCTTCCCATTCAAAGGGAACCTCGGCCACCGGATAGTGGCCCATTCTGCCGTCAGCCATCGCGGCAGGGTGGAGTACATCGGGAATTACCTGCTCTGGAGACACCAGTTGGCTACGCACCATAGTCATACTGGCTCCTGTGTCTCTCAGAGCCTCCCCTCTTTGGCCGTTGATGGTGACCCACTGCCCATACTTTACGGTATTTGCGGGCACCTGGATCTTAGGAACCATCTCCCGTTCTCCCAGGGACACTAAAGTGACACCCGCCCACTCCCTTCCCTTAATTAAGGGCATCTCCTCCCCGAGCACTACACTAGCTACTCCGGGGGCCTTTCCTCCAATGGGAGGGGGTGGTCGTTTCGGGCACTTCGCATCTCCCTTGTAGTGTCCAACGCCACCGCACTCGTAGCAATGGACAACCCTTGGCTTCTGACTCTGGCCAGGATTAGGGTTTCTGGGTGGGTTAGCCCTAGGGGTGAATCCTGTTCCCTTTCCTTGGAAATTATTTTGGGGGCCTTTGGAGAACTCCTTTTTCTTTTCCCCTCCCTCTTTCTTCTGGGGGGCGCCCTGTCCGGCCTTTTGAGTATCCCCTCCAGTCCCCCTTGTGGACACCCGGGTACTAGCCCAAATGTCCGCCTCCTCAGCAAGCTTCCGGGGATTGGTCAGCTTGCTATCCACCAGGTGTTGACGCAGTTCAGGGAAACATTTTTCGAGCAGGTGTTCCTTCAGTACTAAATCAAACAACCCCTCGTAGTTCCTCACTTCACTGCCCTGAATCCAACCCTCTAGTGCCTTCTTTGCATAGTCCAGGAAGTCCACCCAATTCTGTGTGCCCAGTTTGTGACTACCCCGGAACTTCTGTCTGTACTTTTCGGGTGTTAGTCCAAACTTTCTTATGAGCGCCACCTTCATGGTGGGGTAGTGGGTCTGCTCATCCTCCTCTAGGGCCAATAATGCATCCCTACCAGCTGGAGGCATGTACTTGTACAATCCCCCTCCCCAGTACTTCTCTGGAACCCCATGGGCCCTTAACGAGACCTCATAGGCCGCTAGCCACTTGGCGATATCGTCACCCACTCCATAGCTAGCTACTATGTCCTTTGGCAGGTAGGGTTTGGGTTCCCTGGTGAACTCTTGGTCTTTGCTGCCACCATTGGGAACAGTGTGTTCCCCGACTCTTAGGATCTGAAGATCTATCTCTTTCAGCCTT
This sequence comes from Triturus cristatus, assembly GCF_964204655.1. Classification (NCBI taxonomy): domain Eukaryota; kingdom Metazoa; phylum Chordata; class Amphibia; order Caudata; family Salamandridae; genus Triturus; species Triturus cristatus. Next base: position 1,109,426,243 of record NC_140594.1, on the reverse strand, counting down.
AGCTCATGAGCCATCCTCTGTTCCTCCTTCTCTTTCTCCAGCCTTGCTAAGTCCCATGTGAGCTGTCTTTTCTCCCTCCGGTCTGTTAACTCCACTTCAGATAAGCCACCGCTAGAGGCACTGCTACCCTTCCTAGAAAGTGTCCTGGGTCCCGCTAACAGGTTCCCCACCTCAGGTTGGTACAGACCAGCTCCCTCACTGTCGGGCTCTCTATCCCTGTCCTTCTCCTCAGCCTTACTTTCTCGTCGTGCCTCCCCCCAAGCCCTTAAGCTGGTTTGGAGTGCACCCTTCTTTGCTCATGGGGGACAATACACCCCCTCCCGCTGACAAAACTCCCTGAGTTGGGCCACAGTATAGGTTTCCAGGTCTTCTAGCACAAACTCCATTTTGCCCACTCAGGTCAGAGGACAGTTTTTTACAGAAGCAATGCAGGGGGGTACCTTTTATAATACCTCCTCCCACCACCAGAGTAAATTTGGAAAAACAAAAACTCACAATTAGGAAGTCCGCTTGGAGAAAACTCCCGGTGTAGGCCTATGGACTACCCACAGTTATTGTCGAGTATACGTAGGCACAGCTCTATCCCACCACTGAACACCAATTATGTTAGAAAAACCCCACTCCCACACCGGAAGGGTGGTAATGGGATTTTCCCGGATATACACTGTGGTAGCTTGGCTCGAGTGGTCAGGGGTCAGGCACCGTGTTAAGCATACGTTATACCCACACAATAACCATGTGTGCATCCGTTGCAAAAACGACACTACACCTTAAAAATTATGAAAATATCTCTGTGTTTATCTTCTTTTCTCTTAGTTTCTGATTAAACAAATAATAATACAATCACAGTACACAAGCTTCTCCTTAGAAAGTGCAGGTCAAATAAATAATAACACTTTACAGGTGCAATAAATAGGATCAGGTCAAATAAATACTGTGAGGGAATAAATACTGTGCAGGAATAGGTTAGCTCAGGACAATAAATACATTACAGGAATAACTTACGTAAATACAATAAATACAGTACCCTCAATAAATAATTTCAGCCAACAATGACATTTGTAAAATCAGATCACATTTAAAATACTATGGGCTGATTTGGCCCAGTCACAGCTTGTGGTTAGGTGGATGGCCTGAGGGTGTCTCACCTAGCTTGGGTAAGGCTGAGGCTAAAACTGAGGTAGATCAAGGGTAATCTAGGAATCTGGCTCTCCCAAACTACACCACCCCTCACACAGGTCACTGTATCAGTCTCAGTCCACCCCTGGCACTTCCAGGCTGGTCCTAACACCTCTTTATCCCCTAGGATGGTCTCTTAGGGCTCCACAGGGCCTTAGGCGCCCTCTATTCCACTTACTGCCCTTTTTATGAAGCTCCGACGCCGCTGGAGTCGTGTCGACGCCGTGAGGCGGTTCCGGTTCGATGTCGGCGGCCTCGGCGCAATGTCAGTTCTTGACGACGCCGGTAGGCGGTTCCGGTTCGATGTCGGCGGCCTCGGCTCGATGTCGACCTCCGGTTCGATGACGTCGGGCTGTCTTGGCTCGATGTCGACTTCGGGCAGCTCCGGTTCGATGTCGGCGGCCTCGGCTCGATGTCGGCCTCCGGTTCGATGACGTCGGGCTGTCTTGGCTCGATGTCGACTTCCGTCGGCTCCGGAGTGCGACCTCCGGCACGATTCTCTTCAGGTTCCGGCGACTCCGGAGTGCGATCTCCACTCCCGACCTCCGGCACGCTTCACCTCGGTCTCCGGCGACTCCGGAGGGCGGACTTCACTCCCCCGTCGACGCCGCTCACTCGACCTCGGGTGACTTCCTCCTCGACCTCTGGTACTCTCCACGACCTCCGCCGGCGCCCTCTCTCGACCTCTGGCGGCTCTGGGTACGACGTCTGCTTTCCAGTCAGCGCCGCTTCTCCACCTCGGGCTCCAGGTCTCAGGCTTCTCGACGTCGGACTCCAGGGAAACCAATAAACAGGTCAGATTCTTGCTTTTCTTTACTCCTAAGGCCTGTTCCTGCTGTCCAGGTCCTTAAGATGGTTTTTCTTGCTTTTTCCCACACAGGGCTCCAGGCTGGGCTCAGTCAGTAGGGACTAGTATCAAGGGTGGGTTTATGGACCCCACTCCAGGCACAAGTTTCCACCCCTGCTGCCTCACTCCTTCCTCCTTCAGGTTTCTGCTGCTCTCTCTTCACCAGTCAGGTGCCAACTGCCAGCTCCAACTGTCAACTCTGACTTAGCTTCCCAACATTCTAAACCGCCTCCAATTGTCACAGGGTTCCAGAATGTTGCAGAAGGTTCTAGTAGGTTCCAGTGGGTTCTGATGATGTCACAGGTGGCCTCCATTTTGTGCTCCAGGCCCTCAGACAGAAGTTCCAGGGGTAGATAAAATGGCTCCCTGAATCTGCATCAATACTAAAAAGTCTGGTGGTTCCCAAAAAGGAAAAATACTAACAGGGTTTGAGGCAAAAGTGGGACAAAATAAATAATGATGAGGAGGGACCACCCAAAGGGCTGACAGGTCTAACAGGAGGCATGGGGACAGGTGCAGTTTGTGATGTGGTACCACTGAGAGCTGTAGTAGTGTGGTGTACCACGGCTGCCTGGCCCATGTTGGGGCTACCAGAATGAGTGTGAGGGAGTGCTGTTGTAGCTTCCTTACCACTAATGGAATTAGCAGGAGAGGAGGAAAGGCGTATGCAAATTTGCCTGACCAGTTCATCCATATCGCATTGCCTTTGGACAATGGGTGTGGGTATCTGGCGGCGAAGCTTGGGCATTTTTTGTTTTCGTGGGTGGCGAAGAGGTCTATCTGAGGATGCCCCCACTTGTGAAAGAATGGGTGAAGAACTTGTGGATGCAGTTCCAATTCGTGCATTTGCTGTGTTTGTCTGCTGAGCAGATCTGCCATGGTGTTTTGTATCCCTGGGACGTGTTGTGCCAGGAGAAAGATCTTTTGTGGAATTGCCCATCTCCATATGCTCTGTGCTAACCGAGAGAGCTGGGGAGAGTGTGTCCCCCCCTGTTTTTGAATGTAGTACATTGCAGTCATATTGGCTGTGTGAATGAGGACTGCTTTGGCTGAGATTTGTTTCTGAAAGGATTTGAGGGCTAGAAAGATCGCCAATAACTCCATATGGTTGATGTGGAGCAACTTTTGTTGTGGCGTCCATATACCTTGCACTGTGAGGTGTAAGAGGTGCGCTCCCCAGCCGGAGAGCGATGCGTCCGTTGTTAGAATCACCTGAGGAACCGGGTCCAGGAACGGTCGCCCTTTGGAAAGGTTTGTGGTGTTCCACCACTGCAGAGAGTGATGGGTGCGACCGTCCACCAACACCAGATCCGTCAGCTGCCCCTGGGCCTGGTTCCACTGGCGTGCTAGGCACTCTTGGAGTGGACGCATGTGGAGTCTTGCATGAGGCACTATGAAGATGCAAGATGCCATCATCCCTATTAGCTTCATAAACACTCTTGCTGGGAGAGAGTGTTGAAGAATGAATCTTTGGCGCAAGGCTTGTATGCTTGCGATTCTGGCTGAATTGGGATAGGCTATAGCTTTTGAGGTGTCTATAGTGGCACCGAGGTATTGCTTTGTGTGAGACGGTATGAGCTGGGACTTTTGGTGGTTCACAGTGAAGCCTAGCTGGTGGAGTAGTTGGATGGTACTGTTTGTATGTTGCACACACTGGTTGTAGGACGCAGCTTTTATTAGCCAGTCATCCAAGTAAGGGAAGACGTGAATGTGTTGTCTTCTGAGGTGTGCCGCCACTACTGCTAGGCATTTGGTAAACACTTGTGGTGCGGTTGTGACCCCGAAGGGGAGAACCTTGAACTGATAATGTTGGCCGTCCACCACAAATCTGAGGTACTTTCTGTGAGAAGGGTGTATTGGAATATGAAAGTATGCGTCTTTCAAGTCCAGTGTAGTGAGAAAGTCTCCCTGGCAGAGGAGTGGGATAACTTGTTGGAGGGTTACCATGTGAAAATGGTCTAAATGGATGTATGCATTTAGAGGCCGGAGGTCTAGAATGGGCCGTAGGGTCTCGTCTCTCTTTGGTATCAGAAAGTACAGAGAGTAGACCACTACATTTTGCTGATTGACGGGGACCTGCTCTATAGCTTGTTTTTGCAGGAGGGAGATTACCTCTTGTTTCAGCAGTGTGGTATGTTCTTGGGACATTGTACGGTGCCTGGATGGAATGTTTGGGCGGGTAGACGTTAGTTCGAGACAGTACCCTGACCGAATAATTTGGGTCACCCATTTGTCTGATGTTATGGTTTCCCAGGTGTGAAAAAAGTGTTGTAGTCTGCCCCCGACTGGAGTGGAATGGTCTGGGGGGAGCGGTGGAAAGTCATTGTGTGGGCGGTGTGGCAGAACGGGCGGTGTTGGTTTGGCCCCTGCCTTTATTATTGTTCCCTCTATATCCACCTCTTTGATATCCCTTTGTGAAGGTAGTCTGAGGAGGGGACTTGTAGGAGGTAGAGGCGTTATCGGCAGAGTAACCCCTGCCAGTGCCTCGAAAGGAGGAATGGCGAAAAGAGCATCTAGGCGTGTGGGATTGTAATGCCCCCATAGACTTCGCCGTATCTGTATCCTTTTTCATTTTTTCCAGTGCTTCGTCTACTTTTGGGCCAAATAGGTGTTGTTGGTCAAAAGGGTGGTTCAATATAGATGCTTGGACCTCCGGCTTAAAGCCTGAGATTCTGAGCCAGGCGTGGCGGCGAAGGAGAACACTGGTGTTTATAGCCCTGGAAGCTGGGTCTGCTGCGTCAAGGGCACATTTAATAGAGGTATTGGTAATGATCTTTCCCTCTTGTATGAGTTCATGAGCCTTATTTTTATATTTGTCTGGGAGATGTTGTATGATAGTCTCCAGTTCATCATAGTGCGCTCTGTCGTAGCGTGCCAGCAGCGCTTGCGTGTTGGCGATGCGCCACATATTGGCAGCTTGCGAGGCAGTGCGTTTGCCTGACGCATCTAAGAGCTTGGATTCCTCATCGGGTGGCGGAGCCTCACCCGATGACTGAGAATTGGCTCGCTTCCTAGCTGTGGATACCACTAATGAGTCTAAGGGAGCAGGTCCTTTAATATAGGCAGGATCCGTGGGGGCTGCCTTATATTTCTTCTCTATTCTAGGGTTTAAGACTCTAGCCCTAACTGGGTCTTTGAAAACCTCTGCCGCATGTTTGGTCACCCCTTTAAGCATGGGTAATATGGCAGTAGATTTATCTGCGATGTCAAAAGTGTCAAGTAGGAAGTCTTCCTCAACTGGATCACTGTGTAACTCCACCCCATGATAATGTGCCGCCCGTTGTAACAAATGGTGGAACCCTAGAGAGTCCTCCGGTGGAGATGGCCTGGATGGGTAAAGATCATCCTGAGGCACATCTGGGACATCTGGATTGTGATAATCCTCCCATGGGTCTGGTGTTCCCGGAGGAGTGGGATCCTGTGGGGCATCTGTTGGATCATAATATGGATCCCCTTGGTCATCAGGGTCTGGAGACGGGGTTGGAGAGCGATGAGGCAAGGGTGGAGAGGGTGGAGATGGGGGAGGTGGGGGAGGTGGAGGAGGTGGAGGTGGTGGGGAGGGTACTCTGAAGGGGGATGTGGCAGAGTCCTTCCGTTTTGGTGGTGGAGGAGGAGCTGGCTTGTCTAAAAGTCTTTTCTTGGAAGACAAAGTCAAATGTCCAGTCTTTGGATCCTTTGTTAAAGTCTTTTGACGAGGATCGGGCGTGAAAAGCTCCTCCGGCACCGATTCCTCTGTGGGTGCCGATGTTTTCGGAGCCGACGGCTTCGTTGGTTTATCCGCATGCTTTTTCGGGGCCTCCGATTTTTTGTCCGGTGCCGAGCCAGGCTTCGGCACGGGAGCATCGGTGCCGAGGGATTTAGGTTTGGTCGGCACCGAGAGGCCAGGTTTCGACACCGATAGCTTCGGAACGGAGCTTGGTGTGGTTTTCTTCGGTGCCGAAGGGTGTTTTTCGGCGCCGCTAGTAGGCTGGCTCGAGCCCGAGCCGCCGGGAGACTTATGATGCCGGGCCCGAAGGTGGGGTGATGGAAGCGGTATGCTTGGTTTTCCCTAGGCCAGGAGGCGAAGGTGTAACCGGAGTCTCTTTCGGTATGGGCGCGGGAGTGGGACGGGGTAGAGTACTCACGACCCTCTGCGCCGGTGTGATCTCCTCCACGACGGAGTCGTCGGCCTCGGAAGCGCCGACGATATCGTCCTCCTGGTCGGTGTGCTGCTGTCCCGAAGCTCCGGTGTCCTCTCCGAAGATGTCAGGTGGAGCCGAGGTCGATGAGTGCGCCATGGTGCGTCGAGCTCGTCGATCCCGAATGGTCTTTTTCGATCGAAAAGACTTGCAGGCGGGACAGTCTCGGGCCTCGTGTTCGGGAGAGAGGCAGAGGTTGCACACCTGATGTAGATCGGTGTGGGGAAACTTAGACCCACATTTTGGGCACTTCTTGAAGGGAGTTCTTTCCATCGGCCGAGACCGGAGTCGAGGTAGGCCCGAAGGCCGCTGCCTGGAATTGAGGAAGTGCCGAATAGAGAGATGAAGAAGATGGTTTCGTCTGAAGAATCTCGATGGACGAGGATTTTTCGTCGAAGGTCGAACTGGAATAGTTCGAAGCCGGAGCACGAAGTATTACATCCGAGCCCGATGGCGGAAAAAAACAATCTGAGGATGGAGCCGAAGCCCATGCGCAGTACGGACCGAAGGAGGAGTCACCAAACTCGTGACTTCCAAAGACTGTCCAAGAAGAAAAACAAACTGCAAACATCCGGGCCCAACACCAGATGGCGATCTATGCACAGTGTATAATCTGCAGCTCATATGCCTTGAACATAAAATTATGGTTTCATTATCCACATGAGATTCTTCTCTCAACAATTAACTTTAAAATAACAAAAAGAAACAACAGTCTCTGATTGCTGTGACCTTGGTGGAAACTTGCCTCCTGTGTAACTGCCATCTGGAACCTCCTCAGGAAGGGGCATCTAGTGGGCACAGAGCAAGCGCCTCAATGATCTTCCTTGAGAGGGGTGGGTTTGGGAGTGGTGGGAGGGGTGAGTTTGGGTTTTGGAGAGGTTGAAGGTCAGAGCAGAATAAAAGCAGAACTACGATAAAGCGTAGGAGGGTTGGGAGAAGACTGGGTTATTGAGGTAGATGGAGCTGGAGTGTGATGCGCGTGTGTCTGTTGTGCAGTTGCATGTGGGTCTGGTGTATGTGTTGTACATTTAGAAGTGTGTTTCTTGGAAGGTGTATGCTGTCAGGTGTGTGTATGTTTGTTGGGTATTGTTTTCCATGTAGGTGTGTGTCTGGATGAGTGTGCTGTTGAGGTGGTTGGTGTGCTTGTGGATGTGGTGGTGAGTGTGGTACTTGTGGATGTGCTTGTGGGTGTGGTGGTGATTGCATTGCTAGTGGGTGTGGTGGTTGTGGTGGCACTTGTGGTGGTGGGTCAGTGCTTGTGGGTATGCTGGTGGTTTTGGGAGTGGTGTCTATCTGTATATTGTTTGGGTGTGTGCTTGTGTTTCCTGGTGTGTTTGTGTTTTATTTATGTGCTGCATGTGTTTGTTGGAGTGGGTGTGTGCAACGGAGTGTGTGTGCGCTTAGGACAGGGCTCGGAATTGGGATGGGGAAGGGGCCTGAGTTGAAGCACAAGGTTGGGCTGCTTGGGAGGCTGTGGTCAGTGAGGCTAGTCCTGTAAATGAACTCTGCAGACCAGACATAGCACTATGAATGCCTTCCAGGTATGCTAGCATTTGTTGCGTATGACAACTAAAGCCCTGGATGGCATTCAAGAGTGCAGTTTGGCCTACAGAGATGCTGCGTAGGAGGTCTATAGCCTCCTCACTTAAGGCATCCAGGGTGAGGGAGGAAGGTGCCTGCAGCAAAGGACACCACAGCCCTTTTAGTTTGGCCAACCAGGGACAGGAGGGGATTGTGGAGATGGCTCTCTGGGTGGCAGACAAGGATGGAGTTGGAACATTAGCTGGCTGTAGGATCTGCCACAACTAGTGACTGGTTGCTTGTAGAGGCCTCTGAAGATAATGTAGAGTTGGTGGCCTCCATGCCAGTTCCCTCACCCTCCGTGCCATTGTGTCCATGAGTGTAAGTGGTTTCACCAGTCGAAACACAGTGGCCAGTTGCTTCCCCACCTACGTGGCCAAATTCTCCTTCACCTGGTCCTGAAGATGCTGACATATACGATAGTTTTAATATATCAGTGTAGAAAGAATTTATCTTTACCTGTGATTTCAAAACATTTTCCAAGTTTTCAGTTTTTATTTGCTTCAAGGTTCTCACACTTTGGTTCTTTATTGTCAATATCTCATGCATGTAGGGATCATCTTCGGAAACCATTTGGTCACAGTTTTGTAATTTCTCATAACACCTATATCATTTATGCTCTTGTCTCTTATGCATTTTTAATTCCCTCGAGGAACTGTTTAACACCCCTGAATGGTTGGGTTTTGTTGTTTAGAATAGTGAACTTATGTCACCAAAAATACCTTTGTACAGTGTGTGTACAAGGCCAAAAAGCTGCATTATTTTCAATCACACAAAGTAAAATACGAATCAATGTATGTCAACACATACTGCAATGTTGTACCAATATTTGTACAAACTGAAAGCTTGTTTCCTTTGTCTGGGCATTTCACAATAACACTTACTTCAAGTAACTAAAGTTTATATCAAATGTGAAAAATATTATATGTATTCAGTACTGAAATAGCTTATCAATGTATCACGCACTATGTATATGTTGCAAGGTGAAAGTATTGTGTGGCATGGCCGGGATATCTCACCATGTAATACAAACACAATACACAAAGATGGACCCTGGGTACTCTCTTCTACACCTTCTCTCAGTCCTGGTAGAGTGGCAAAGAGCAGACAGGCTACTTAAAGGAACTTGTTAATCATTTCACGTCACCAACATGGACGATCAGTAACTGACACGACTCGAGAGAATTCCAACTCCAATTTATAAAAAGAACTCTGATTTGTATATATTTTTAGACACAAAAACAAAGTTGATATATAGAGGATAACCGGAGTTATCAATTTTTAAGCATTAAATTAATCAGTACTTTGCAGTGGAAAACATTTAACGTTGCAGTCAATGGGTGAAAAAACATTTATGCAAATGGTAACTTAGAGACTGAGTTCAACGAAACCCACTCGGGGTTAAGGTCTTGTGAGTACCTAGGTCAGTTCACAACAGCTAGCATAAGTGCACCTGGCTCAGGGAAGCAGGGTGCAGGGGTGCACTTAAGCTCTCAAATGGAGCTGTCAAATCATGCTTGCAGTCTTTAAATGGCTACCTTAGCAAAAAGGTACTTGCGGGAGAGTTGAGCGAAGCCCTTTGGAGTATAAGCTAGGAGCTCACCTTGGACCAGGAGTCTCCAGGCAGATCCAATCTACCAGTCTCAGGGGACTCGGTGCAGAGGTACTTCTGGCTATCAGTGGTGCTAATCAGGATCCACAGCAACTGGTGCTGGCAGGTGTGCAAGAGAGGGTGAAAACAGATGCAGGATCTTCACAATGGGACCACAGGAGTTGTTGGTCACTGGTGCAGGTGGATCTCTTCCCTTGGAGCGTCGAGTAAAGCAAGTAGTAGTTAGACTGACCACCTACAAGCCTTGGTACCTGCAAGCACTGTGGTTGAGGAAATCTTCCAGAGGACCAGGGGAATGTTGTAGAAAGCTGAGGTTTGGGACTACATTCCCAGAAGCCACCTGCCCAGTGACTTTGAGCAGCTACGTCGAATGGCTCTGTGGACAGTAATCCAAGGTCATGGATATAGCAGTTTGTGCTTGCCGACTGTGGGGGGGGAATAGTTCCTTTAGCCCAAGAAATTTCTTGTGAAGTCTGTAGTTTAGAGGGGTTCACCTTCCTTTTAGAACCAGCCTCTTGCCTTGACCGAGTTGAAATCCAGTGGGTACAGAGTGGCTACCACAGGAGCTGAGCTTAGCGCCTCTTCTTTGCGGAGTCCTGCCTTGTCGTGAAAATGGGTCTCTTCTTGGTATCACGCAGAATCTGAGGTTCTGGAGAACGGGTGCCCCTCAAATCCTGCATTTAGGGGATGTTAGTGGGTGTGAGAACTAGTAGCCAATGGGCATCTAGTCCTGCAGCTATTCAGCCCCTTTAGTGTCTACATCCTATGAGGGTATGTCACTAAAACTAGTCCGAACCTGATTTTAAACTAAATTCAAGACGGCCAAAACCATCCTCGAGTGTACACCTGAGCTGCAACACCCTAGAGGTGAGGTCAGCCTTGTGGAGTTGTACGCCTCCTGAAGATCTCATCTTCAACAAAAAAGAAAATCCCATTTGACTCCTAAATATCTCAAGTATTTTCAAGTTTGTTTTACCATTGTGAAAATGTTGTACAAAATATGCTGCCTTTAACTTTAAGCAAACTTTGGTACATCATTGTAAATATTACATACACTGATTCATATATACGTTTTTACATCAAAGATTCACATGCAAAAGATTACACCTTATTGCATTTCTACATTTGCCCAATGAGTTGGGTCTGATTTGGAGTTTTCCTGGTGGGATGCTCTTGCATATATGTGATGTTACATTTCATCAGCAAAAGTCCCTTCAAGCATCTCATTTTTCTCCATCATTGATTTATCGGCCGGACATAACAAAGGACACTGACAAATGGTTTTGGGTATGGGTTATTCTGTCCCCAATATGTCCACATTCCTGTCTGAGTTTTTCCAAAAATTGAATGCCTATCACAATTATTTTCTAAAAACAGACTGGCTTACCTGCACATTTGTGAAGGAGTAAGACATCATGCACATAGGTCACTTTTAACATGAATGAAATAGCATTTTAATAATCAAAACACATTTAGGTTATATTTCGAATCTAACATTTTGCCATTGAATTTGACATTACTAGTCCTTTAGGCTCACTTTTGTTTGTGTATAAAAACCAACTTACCAATGTGACGTTTGGAACATTCACTGTATCATAATAGCAGTTTATGCCAGGTCACCTGAAATAGGGCTAACCTTAGATCCTTGACAATAGTGAAGGAGCATCACACATGACACAATAAAGACTAGTGGCCCGCTTGGTACATCTGTCTCTTATGATATAAAACAACCTGATGTATATGTGTTCTTTAGACAGGCATGCGTCTGCTGAAACCAGTCCTTTGGTAGTGAACAGATATCAGATGGCATTCTTTTCCACAAATTCATATACAAAACGCATCATCGTTACCTTGTGCAAAACGTACACAATGAAGAACTCTCCTTGTGCATTGGACATCAATTGGAGTCAACCTTAATAATGATAGCAAAATGAGTTGCTGTGACAAAAAGTAGTTAATTAACATGTTAAACTCAAACTAGAACTTACCCTCTTGATGCTGCTGTTGGGCTCTCAACTGCCCATCAAGCTCCGAATAGCAGTAACGGCCCGAGTTTGGGATGAGTGGTGAGGCAGGCGAGCAGGGGGGCAAGAAAGATAAGAGGACAAAACTATAATTAAAAAAACAACAACAAAAAAAACTTACCTTCAGCCGGCCGCATCCCACACCTCTACTTCAGGCACTGGTTCCTAGAATGCCCTACGGCCAATCCTGAAGCTGCTCTCACGTGAGAGTAGCTTCAGGATTGGCCTGAGCACCCTCGATTAGCGCTCCAAGACAGACTGGGAGTCTGTGCTTGCTCTCTCTAACCCCAGCAATGCAGCTGGGGCTGGAAAGAGGTTCACTGTGCATGATGGTTTGACCGGCCGAAGACAGCCAGCCAAAGCATCATGCACAGTGAAGGGAGTGAACTACCACTCCCTTCAGTGCCGTCACCCCCCCCCCAGGCCCCGCCGCCAAGACTCAGCAGGAAAGGAGAAATAAAACAAGTATCGCTTTTTTCCCCTTTCCTACCATTTGTTTGGGGGGGCTAATGCTCCCCCACCATTTCGGAGGAGCCGCCTTTGCCGAATATGCCACCTCAAGTATGTGGGCCATTAAGGGGAGGTCAGGGGGCGGCGCAAGCGCTTCCCACGTTTGGAGGACCTGCCGAGCTGGACTTCGGATTAATTCTTGGTCTAGCATTGTACGTCCTCCCACCTGTTCAGACAATGAATGCTGCCCCGCTGGTAGACCCCAGGGTCCGCACCTTCTTGCTGATAGTCTTCCAAATATTTTTTTTCCCTGATGGGCGTTGACCTGTATGGATACAAGAAATGAAAGAAAAAAAGAAATTGTTTTGTTGTTTGTCTTTGTTGATGTGACACAATTTACACTTCATATCATAGAACATTTTTCTGCACTTTAAATTTCTATCATGTAAAAAAAAGGCTGTTTATTTCCTATATACTTATAGCACAGTATCTACAGCCCACTGGGAGCAAGGAGCCTGCTGTATGTAAATGCAACGCTTTGAAATGGGAGAAGATAGAATTGAAGTATTTACTCCATAATTAAGGTAACTAGCCATTTTATTTTTCTTCCATTTAAAAGTATTCAGAAGCATCATATTGTTCACAACTCCAATTTTGACTTGCAAGGAATTTGTTCTTAGTCAAATACCACAGTGCTTCAGTTGCTCACCTCTGTGACTCAGCCCCAGCCTGGCCCACAAATCTGACTGAGCACTACTCATTGTCAGGCAGCTGGTGATCATGCTGTCACATGAACACAGCCTACCTTAACTTTAAAATGAGAATATGACCTTGTGCTCATTTGAAAATAGAACTCAAGGTTATGAGCTACTCTGAAGGAGTCTGCGGGCCACTGGTACCTCCCAAACGACTGGTTGGAGACACCTGATCTAGGCTGAGTGAAATGTGAGATAGCAAACATTTTTATTTGGTATGGATTAAATAACATATGTACAGTTGTAAAGAAAATATGATGTGCTTTCTAAATTTACATGATGTGAAATGTGTACATTTCACATGAAATTCATACATATACATAGGTATATCTCAAAATGCACACCAAATAAAACCTAGAGTTCTGCATCTGTTGGTGGTGGTATGCATCTTGCCATCCTTTCCTGGTGGTCCGGGTGAACAGGTGCTCTTGCGGGGGACTTGCGGATCCACAGCTGCAGGGACTGAAGTGTGTGCAGTTGTTGCCTCTTGTGGCAGGGCCTCCCTTTTTTGTGGCTGAAGCAGATACGGCTGGCCAAGATGTTGTTGGACCACAGAAAGGGAAAAATGGTCCTAGAAAAAGTCTGCACATATGGGTGTACATTTCATGGAACACCCCAGTGAGGGAACCCATACTGGAGTTGTGATATTCCATCTGAACACTGAGCTCCCTCTGCAACTGCTTCATCTCCCAGAGTTCTGCAAGGACCTGGCCCACCATGTCTTGGGACTTATGGAGGGATCCCAAGACTTTGGTGGCCTTGGTGACAGCGAACCCAGTGGCCTTACTTTGCCGAACCACAGATTCTCTCCCATGGCCCCTACCCCCACTACCCTGTGCCCTTGACTCAGTGTGCCCCATCCCACAGGTTCCTTGCTGAACTGAAGATTGTGGTGGTGTTTCAACAGGAGGCAGCACTGGGGAGCACAAGATTGGGGTGATGTTGCTTTGGACACAGGAAGTGCAGGGTTCCATAGACTGAGGGTGATAACAGCAGGGGTGGGAGGTGTAGGTGTGGGCCAAGTGTGACTCACTGGAGCTGTATGCCTTAGCACACTAGATGCTCCTCATCATCCAGACTTTCACGAGTCCTCCTTGAAGTCTTGTTCCTGGTCTGGAGTGGAGGTGTCCTGAGTGGCAGATTGTTGTCCTTGTACTCTGGGTGTTGGACCTATAATGAGTGTAAAAGGAACGAAGAAAGTTGTGAAAGTCTGTGGATTATACATAAAATGAGTTTGAAGCTGGAATAAAAGGAAAAAAATGTATCACTATCATGAATGTGCCTTTCAGTGGTATGATACATTATGCAACGGTTTAAATTACATACTAAACAACTTCGAAAAAACAGGTGAAAAGATATCCTGAAATGAAAAAAAATAGAAAGTATAGATAAGATATACCAAAGATTCAACACAACACAGTAGAGAGGAGAAATGTGACAGAAACTATTCAAAGGCCTAGCAGGAAACAATTTCAACAATTACACAACTTTGAAGGATATTTAGCATTACACATCATACAAACAATGCAGAGTAAATGTGTTTAATGAGAAGACAACTGATGTTCAGCATACAAAATTACGAGCCTTCACATTTGTAAGTCACAAAACTTTGATTTGAGAAAGTTACCATCAATTCAATGAGATACTATGGATAGGACAACAAACATTAAACGCAAAGAAATTTAAAATCAAAGCATGAAATAGAGATTGCTAAACTACGTAACACTTCAATAGATATGAAAATTTGAGAGACAAAAGATAATTAGCAAACTGCATTATTATTTTCCCATACCAAAAAGAAGGCATTGTGGTAGTTGTAGTCATTTCAATTGAACCTGAACAACACTTGCCAATTTGTAAGTTAAGCATACCTAGTGAACCTATGCTGTAAAAAAAGGGCAGACATTTACAATGTTAAAAACATATATGCAATCTGGTATTTGGTGTAAAAACACTTACAAGCAACATTACATCATGTGAACTGTTATGGACATTGAAACCTGTAATCGTATTACCTACAAAACTACTTTCAAACAACAAACACGATTACAAGAGAATGATAAAAATACATATATGTATGTATGTTTCCAAAAGGTGCAAAACACATTAGCAACAGCTAAATGTTAATTAAAAATAAGATTTAGGTTTAGTGACATGTTGAAAAGTGTAACTTACCAGTCTCCACTCTGTCAGGGATTCTTGTCAAGCCTTCAGGATGCAGGATCAGCAAGACCTTCTCCTCCCAGGGAAATAGTTGTAAGGGGGGGGTTGGGAGAACCACCACCAGTCTTCTGGACCCCCAGGTGAAGCTTCGAGGACAGCGAACACACTCTCCCCCGCAGGTCGTTCCACTTCTTCCGATTCCCTCCTGTGTGCTTGTTGTTTGCCACAGCATTCACTCCGTCAAATATCCTGGTTCACATCTGCTTTTTCTGAGCTATGGTTGTATTTTGTACTTGGGCTCCCAACAATGGTGGCTCTACTCTAATAATTTCATCCACCATGACTGACAATTCTTCCTCTGTAAAACGAGGATTTCTCCTCTCTGCCATTATAATGTCATTAAATTAAATGACTTTGTAAACCCACAAGTCAAAGACAATAACATGTAAAATGCACAAGTAACAGAGGAAGCAAAAATAAAACCCAGAACACTCAGCCAAAACCTTTCCAGGAAAATGCTGTGCTGGATCAGCAAAGGATCATGGTCTGAAATGGAGTGTGTTTTATAGGGTGGTACGCAGGTGAAAACAATTAGGCAAAAGATATCAGGTGTGTAATGATAGCATCCATCCAATGGCCACAGTAATGGCACATTGTTGACCGCGTCTCGCGACGGAATCCCCCCATCGGGAATCCGCCGCTAGGACACCACCAGCACAACTCTGAAATCTAAATAGGCTCGGCACAACCCCTCTGCCCTGACGGTGATGGAGTACTACTCTCCAGCAGAGGAGTCCGCCACATCGGCAGCGGTGAGCCACGAACGTTACGGTAAACACTGTTGATGCAGACAGAGATTCAGCCTGCATACATCTAAATAGGGCCGGCAGGATTCTGTCAGCTTGACGGAGTACTTGGAAACTCTGTCACAGGAGGACGGCGGGAGTCCTGTGAAGATCTAAATCAGACCCCTAGTTCCTTGCCGATTCCGATAAGGATATGGGTATTGCCTGAAGCCAGCTTCTCAAAGGCGGTGATCCGCGATTGCCTTTCGCTGGATAATGTCCTGGCTATTCCCTGGAATGTATTAAAAAAAGCACTAGAGGATTAGTTAGAGAACTTTTTTTTTATAAATGGCGAGAAGAGAGCCGCCTGAGGAATTTTTTTAATTTACAAATAGCCCCAAATTATGAATCCATAAAATCTTTAACAGGCCTGGAGTTTTATTTGTTTTTATTCAAAACGACAAATGTAGATTTTATTTTGCTAGGCTGAGCTTAAATATTATCCACTTTTTAGTGGCTTTTCCTGCGCAGGGTACTTGGCTTATCAATCTTCCAAACTGGCCCTGTGATTAGCTCTAAAATGCAAAGCACTAGGCACTTTATGTTGTTTTGCACTCTGTATTCTTCACACAGGAAGCACTTTCTGGTTCCGTTACTGCGCGCTGCTAAAGCTAGACATCAGAAGGCAGCTCTTGTTTTTCTGTAGAAATTGGACACTTCACCCTCTTGTTATGCAGGGATTCATTTTATTAGAGGTTCCTCAGCGACTAGGAAGCGGTATGGCTCAGTAATTTGTCTGTAAAAGATTAGTAATTATGTGAGTGACCCCTTTGTGCATGAATGAGGACTTGAATTTTCTTCTTCCTTTGTATTTTTTATATATGTATATAAGATGTCATGTTTTTGTGTTTTATATGAATTTAGCTTTTAAGGCTGATTTGTAAGCAGAATAAAGTTGATTGATCGACTAACTACATCAATTGGGGAAAGGATGTGTAGCCTTACCAGCTAAAGACGTTGACCTCGAAGCTGGGGAACCGGATTCAAGTCTCGGCATCGAAGCTCAACATCCTGCAATTCTGGGCAATTGACTTAATCTCCCCGTGCCTAACAAAAATCCGTCTGTAACTAAACTGGTGCTCATATAAAGCGCTCTGATACCGGATATCTAAGGGTCTAGTTTGCTTTATATAAAACTTCCCCCCACCCCCCCAAAAAAAAAAAATTAAAGCCATCTTCTGACTTCCAAGGAGCCTTAAGACTTGCTGCATAACCAATTGTACACCTTTAAATTTATTTAAGGTAGCAGCACCCTGGCAAGAATGCTTGTTTCTTCTTTCACTGCCTGCCTCTCCCTTGGCTTCCTAGTACAGGAGGGTCCCTCCGTTCCATTTCAACCAGAGGCACTTCACGGTTGGCATAAACCATTCTGGAATGGTTGTTGTTTAGGTCTCGCCTGAGCCAGTGCATGCGCTGCTCTGCGAGACATTTAGTTAGGGCTTTTAAAAGTGCTGTCACACGGCCTAGCGCTTGCGTTCACGCGAGCGTGCATGCGCGCAGCCGCCAGCTTTCAGCGCCCTGGCTTTCCTTTATGGCTTTCCTTTGCCGCGTGCACCACTCGCAGGCTCATCCCCTGCTCCCCTCCCGCCACAGAGCGCATCTCGCGTCCGCACATCCAACCCCCACTTCTCCCCCTTCCCCACTACATATCGCGTCTCGCAGCTGCTCGTGCACGGCCAATGCTTGTATATTGCTTGCTACCCGACCCCAGACGAGATGTTGACATTTGTCAATTTCTTTAGGGCAATATTTGAGAAAAATAAATGTATACATGGACTGTCGGCCCTTGCTTCCTCCTCTTTAATTAGCCCTCCTCGCACCCCATTAACGCTGCAACACACCGACCTCTAATTTATGGTATACTGAAATATATTTTTTCATTTTGCGCCTGTTCCCATCTCTTATTTTCACAAACTTCAACTCAGCAGCATGCGTGCGTAGAGTTTAACCCCGCCCTCCAGCGCTCCGATTGGCTCCCTTATGACTGGGCTCATGACTTTCCACAGTGAAACAATGTTCGTAAGACCGCTTTGAACAATGGGAAATGAAGTGTTTTATGTGGCTTCCCTGTGACTAGGAGCTTTGGTGGCGACAGGCACGGACTACAGCTCCTTAGTCCACTCAGGCAGAGGCGGAGAGTCCGCTTAGCTGTGTGTAGAGCAAGAGCATCGATTCAATACCATCAAGGTACATGCAAACAGAAGTAGGAGCGACATGAGTGCGGGGAAGTGAGTGCTGGATGAGGGCGGGTTGTGTTTTCGTTAGATGGTTTTCCCTGATGTACTCGTGCTGTGATCCTTAGATAGAATGTCATGCCCTTTAATACACGGGCGTCCCCCTATCCTATATGCACAAGGATTTTGCTGCGGTCTTCTTTACAACGGTATTCAGAGGTGGGTGGGCGACTCTGAAGGCTCGAGCCAGATGCTAGACTCTGGAGCAGCTCGAGATCCTCTTGGAACCTCGAGCCCAAAACAAGCAGACCTTTCAGGAGACGCCATGTGACTTAGTGGCTACAAAAGCTGACCATGTAACATGGGAAAGCAGGTTGGAATCCTCATCTCTGCTCTGTAAGTCTGTATCCTATAAATCCAACAAATCTTCTAGGTTTTTTAAAAAAGTATAACATAGTCGATGTCTGTTGTGAAGAGCTAGTGTGTCATTCTGTAGGCAGGGGTTGCATTACGTGAAAATGACAAAAACATATTGTGAGTTGTGACTGTTACCCAATGCAATATTCAACAACACCACAGGATCATTCAGCACCACCACCGCATCATTCAGCACCACCCAGCGCCACCACAGCGTCACTCAGCACCACCACAGCGTCACTCAGCGCCACCACAGCGTCACTCAGCGCCACCACAGCGTCACTCAGCGCCACCACAGCGTCACTCAGCGCCACCACAGCGTCGCTCAGGGCCAACACAGCGTCGCTCAGGGCCAACACAGCGTCGCTCAGGGCCAACACAGCGTCGCTCAGGGCCAACACAGCGTCGCTCAGGGCCAACACAGCGTCGCTCAGGGCCAACACAGCGTCGCTCAGCACCGCCACAGCATCAGTCAGCACCACCACAGCATCAATCAGCACCACCACAGCATCAGTCAGCACCACCACAGCATCAGTCAGCACCACCACAGCATCAGTCAGCACCACCACAGCATCAGTCAGCACCACCACATCACTCACCTTCACCACAACATCACTCAACAGCACCACAACATCACTCAGGAACACCACAGCATCACTCAGTACCACCACAGCATCATTCAGCAGCGTCACAGCATCAAACCATCAGTCAGCAGCACAACAGCATCACTCAGGGCCACCACACCATCATTCAGGGCCACCACACTATCACAGCATCATTCAGGGCCAGCACAGCATCACTCAATGCCACCACAACAAGTCAGCACCACCACAGCGTCACTCAGCACCACCACAGCGTCACTCAGCACCACCACAGTGTCACTCACCTTCACCACTGCATCACTCAGCACCACCAAAGCATCACTCAGTACCACCAAAGCATCACTATGCGCTACCACAGCATCACTCTGCAGCGCCACAGCATCAATCAGCATCACCAAAGGCATCAGTCAGCACCACCACAGCATCACTCAGGGTCACCACAGCATCACTCAGGGCCAGCACAGCATCACACAACGCCACCGCTGCATCACTCAGGGCCAGCATAGGATCACTCAACGCCACCACAACAACAGTCAGCACCACCACAGCGTCACTCAGCACCACCACAGCAGCACTCAGGACAACCACAGCATCACTCAGGACGACCACAGCATCACTCAGGACGACCACAGCATCACTCAGGACGACCACAGTATCACTCAGAACGACCACAGCATCACTCAGAACGACCACAGCATCACTCAGGACGACCACAGCATCACTCAGCACCACCACATCATCACTCAGCACCACCACAGCATCACTCAGCACCACCACAGCATCACTAAGCACCACCACAGCATCACTCAGCACCACCACAGCATCACTCAGGACGACCACATCATCACTCAGGACGACCACATCATCACTCAGCACCACCACAGCATCACTCAGGGCCACCACATGATCACTCACCTTCACCACTGCATCACTCAGCACCACAACAGCATCACTTTGCACTACCACAGCATCACTCTGCAGCATCACAGCATCAATCAGCATCACCAAAGGTATAATTCAGCACCACCACAGCATCACTCAGGGCCAGCACAGCATCACACAACGCCGCCACAGCATAACTCAGGGCCAGCACAGCATCACTCAACGACACCACAGCATTACTCAGGGCCAGCACAGCATCACTCAGGGCCAGCACAGCAGCACTCAGGGCCAGCACAGCAGCACTCAGGGCCAGCACAGCAGCACTCAGGGCCAGCACAGTAGCACTCAGGGCCAGCACAGCATCACTCAGGGCCAGCACAGCATCACACAACGCCACCGCTGCATAACTCAGGGCCAGCACAGCATCACTCAACAACACCACAGCATCACTCAGTGCTTCTTACACTTTTTAATTGCAACGTTTCAGCATGCTGCACAGCAGCCACACTTCTCTACAGAACAGCTAAAAAACACTGGCAAAGTCAATAGCTCTACCTAAAAACTTATAAGGCCCCCCAAAGCATAGCCAATAGGTCTCGCCTTTGGAACATTAAAAGTGTTTAGTTATCCAGCACAATATCCTTCATTAAATAACATCAAGTGTTGCATGGCTAATCACTTATAAGGTCCCAAAAGCAAGACCTATTGGCTTATGCCAATGCTTGTCTGACGTTGTTCCCAAGATATCACCCACTTCGGACAGTGATGGCAGTCGAGATGCATACTGGGCAGTGCATTAGGCACCTGCATGGATAGTCACTGAGGGAAAGGCCCCTAGTCAGATTTACTCTATCACCAAACGGAGTCTCTCTCCTACCCACTGACTGACTGTGGCATGCACCGTTATGCTCTTAGGGACATAAAGAGATGACAGGTAGTAGTACTCAGAGGCCACGGAACAAGGCACCAGGGCACGGAGAGGCAGAGGAGAGAGGTGTGTTAGTGGGACTGAGTGACTGATATCAGGACACACAAAGGAAGGCTGAGGAGATGTAGGTTAGGTGGGCCATAACCTTACACATTCAATTAACAAGGGAGGGGTCTAATCCTACAGAAGAGCTTGCAATGAGTAGAGACAGCAGGTGCCTTTAGATATACTATGTTTCTTTAATAAGTGCTTTAAATGGAAGAAACATGAATATTCATACACGTGTCTGCAGATTTTTTAGGTTTGATCGGGAGATCGTCCCACTCACAGAAATGTGAAAATTATTATAGAGGTTTTTTCCACTGATTTATATTTCCTGTAGTAATTGGTAGTGTTACGCAGTGTCGTACTGAAGCATATGAACTTCATACCCCGGCCGCCACCCAACTGGCTCATGCACAAACCTCTGAGCCACTACATCTACACTTTTCCAAATGAGCCCTACCTTATATAGTCATTGGTACCAGAATTATGTGATAGGAAAAGGCCACATTATGCAGCAGGGCTGACTAAATAATGCAGCAAGAAAAGGAAAATTGGAGGAGGAGCCTAGCGCGCAACCAAGATGGCCGCGTAGGTGCGAGGCTCCCGAGGACCTCCGCAACCTCCTACGTTTATCCTGTCTTCATCCTGCATCGGTTGAGGGGACTGTGTCGGTGAGCCTGAGCCGAGGTGGTACCCGTTTCCGAATCGGACCTTGGGTGCCGGAGTGAGCACCGATTGAAGTTTGCGGCCTGCTTCTCTCCTGACCCCGGACTCGCGTTTGGGGGCGACCCGGTGGCAAAGTGAACAACAACGGCGGGCTGGGCCTGGCGAGTCGCGTACCCCGCACTTTCACTTTTGCGCCCCCTTGCCGTCTTTGCGGGCGGGATCGCGGCGCTCTTAGTGTTGGGGTGGCCTCGCTGGGAGACCCGGCCTGCCTGCCTGCTGTGGCCCTCTCCGCCGTCCTGGGGTGACCCCCCGGAGCCCGTGGCCTGGATTGCTGGCCTTTTACTGCGTGGCTGGTGAGGGTGTGAGACCCGCGACGATGGCCACGAAACAAGATGGCGATCGGTCGAAGGCCAAGTCGACCCGGCGTGGCGCCGCACATCAGGCCAACGTGATGGACCGCTACACCCTCCCGAAGGGATCTCCCGGTGGACCGCACAAGTCCTCTGAGTGCCCCCCGGATGCCCCGGCTTTGCCCACAGATCTGACCCTGCAGGACGTCATGGGCGCCATTGCTGAGATGAAGGCCTCGGTGGGCCAGCGGTTTGACACCTTGGCCCATAAAATCGACGCGGTCCTCGTTGATGTCAACCTGGTGAGAGCGGATCTCTCGAAGACTAACGACCGGGTCGATTCTTTGGCCCAAACTGCGTCGGGCCTCACGATCGAGGTGGCGGCCCTTCAGACGGAGGTGCACCGGCTCCGTCAGGCGAGTGCGCTCATGGATCGGCGCCTGGAGGATTCCGAAAGCCGGGCCCGGAGGAATAATATCCGCATCATCGGAGTACCTGAGGGACGGGAGGAGTCAGCGGCGGATCTTTTTGTGGAGGACCTGATCACTACCCATCTCCAGCCTCGGGGATTGAGTAAATTCTTTGCTGTGGAGAGGGCTCATAGGGTTCCCGGGGGAAGGCCGAAGATCGGAGCCCCTCCGCGGCCTCTTATCGCCCGTATTTTCAATTTTCGGGACAGGGACGCGATTCTGCAAGCCTCCAGGCTGCAAGGGCCGCTTAAGCTGGAGAACATGGAGGTGAACTTTTATCCGGACTTCACCCAAGCGGTCCAGAAGCAGAGATTGAGCTTCCTGGGCGTCAAGCGGCGGCTTCGGGACATGAACTTAAAGTACGCCATGCTCTTCCCGGCCAGGCTGCGGGTGGAGGTAGATGGTCGCACTCACTTTTTTGACCGTCCTGGAACGGCCGGGGACTGGCTGGACACTTTGTCTGGGGGTCGGGATCGGGATGGCGGGGGGGGGGGCTGCGGGAGGAGAGGGCCCACTGGATCGGGACTGAGGTGCTGATACTGGGACTCACTCTGGACGAAGATGCGGCCACTTTCGGCCAAGCTTAGGGTCTCGTGTTGTTTGTACTTGTTCTCCCTCCTTTGTAGGTGGTGCGGGGTCTCGAAGGGGTACTCTTTCCTCCTCTAGGGGGTTTACCTAGTTTCCATTATATAGGGGCGACAGGCACACTGCAAGTTGGGGGGGCTGTCTGGGCTCACGCAGGGGTGCAGGGAGGGGGGAGTTTTGTTGGGGCAGTTGGGTTGGGGTGGGGTGTTGTTTAGTTGTACCACAAGGCAAGAGTATTGTTGTGCTATTCCTAAAGTGCTCTCGGGGGGACGAATGATTGCTTTCGTTTATGATGGGGGGTAGGGGACTGAGTCTTTTGTCCTGGAACGTCAATGGACTGGGGGACAGGATAAAACGAGGTGTGGTCCTGCAGTTATTGAAACGAATTTCACCAGACATAGTTTTTCTGCAGGAGACGCACCTCATTGGCAACTCCTTTCGTGCTATGAACCGACGGGGCTACCGCCTTCTGGCCCATTCGGGCTTCACGTCTGGTTCAAGGGGTGTGGGCATCATGGCCAAGACCTCGCTCCCGCTGGAAGTTGATGAGGTGATCCATGATGACAGGGGATGTTACACGGTTCTGGTGGGTAGAATGGAGGGCAGAGTGATTGTCTTTGTTTCCGTTTATGTCCCGCCAGGGTTGCAGGTGACCACCTTTGCGGATCTGGGGCGCCTCCTCCTTGGCCTTCCGGAGGTTGGGGGGGATTTTAACGCTGTGGTTTCCGGAACTGAGGACCGTCACCCCCCTCGGGATCTCCCCCGTGCCCAGGCGTGGTTGTCTGGCCTCTTGGACACCTTGGGGCTGGTGGATTGTTGGCGTTTGAAACATCCTACGCAGATACAGTACACCTTTCATTCCGGGGCCCATGGTAGTCTCTCAAGGCTAGATTATGTCCTGGTGCCGGCGGCGCATGCGGGGAGGATCGGGGAGGTGCGCCATTTAGCGCGGGGTATTTCAGACCACTCCCCGCTCTTGTTGCACTTCGATATTCGTCCGAGGGGAGAGGGTAGGGTGGTCCCGATTAATCCCTGGTACCTGCGTGACCCCACCATTCGCGCAGAGTTGGTTAAGTCCCTTAAGCGATATTTTGACGATAACGTGGGGTCTGTGTCCTCGGCGATATCGCTGTGGGAGGCATTTAAGACGGTGATTCGGGGGGATGCCCTGTCCCTTATTTCCTATTCCCGGAGGCGCGAGCGGGAGGAGGTGACCCGTGTTGAAACTGAAATCACTGAGTTGGAGGGTGACCTCGAATGTGGGGTGACGGATGACAAACTGCATGTTCTCCGACTCAAGCAGGCGGCCTAGAAGGCCCTCGTCACGGAGGCGGCCAGGGGCCTTAGTAGAGAGCAACAGGGGAGACTGTATGATGTGGGTGATAAGGCTGGGAAATTGATTGCGTGGCTGGATAAAAAGGAGAGAGCGAGTCGAGTTGTCCCGTCGATTGAGAGGCCGGATGGTGTGTGTGTCACTGAACCTGAAGACATTGTAGATGGCTTCGCAGACTATTTCCGTAGGGTGTATTCCCCGGTGTCCTCCCGCTCGGAAGAGGATTCCCATGCTCTGCTTAGAGATATAGCGCTGCCTTCCCTTTCGGAGGAGGACAGGGTGTCGTTGGACGCCGCCCCGACCTCTGAGGAAATTGCCCTCGCCATACGTTCGGTCGCTTCCGGCAAGGCAATGGGTCCTAATGGTCTTCCCATCGAATTGTACAAGCTGCGACCGGACACGCTGGCACCGCATCTCCGTGCTATGCTCCTTGCGGCCCGTTCCGCGGGTTCCCTCCCGCTGGACCAGCGCCTGGCTACTATCGTGGTTATTCATAAGGAGGGGAGGCCGCGGGACCGGGTCACATCCTACCGGCCTATTTCGCTGTTGAATGCAGAGCCCAAAATTCTCGCCAAGGTGTTGGCTAATCGGCTGATTGGCGTGGTGTGCGATTTGATTCACCAGGATCAGTCCGGCTTTATTCCTCATCGCAACACTGCCCTCAACCTGCGGCGCTTGCATGGGGTGCTCGCACGTGTCCCGTTCATACGGGAGCCGGCCATTTTGGCGTCCCTGGACGCCACTATGGCGTTTGACACACTTGAGTGGCCATATATTTGGGCGACGCTCGCGAAGTTCGGGTTTGGCCCGGGATTCATCGGTTGGGTGAAACTGTTGTACTCTGGACCGCTGGCGCAGGTGGTTGTGAACGGGAGAGTGTCGGCTCCGTTTGAGCTGGGCAGGGGCACGCGGCAGGGCTGCCCGTTATCGCCGCTCCTTTTCGCGCTTGCTTTGGAGCCCCTGGCGGAGTGGCTGCGGTGGCATCCTTCTATCCGTGGTCTCCGATGGACCCCCGAATATGAGGACCGCGTATCTCTATACGCTGATGATATTCTCCTGTACTTGGCTTCCCCACGTGAATCACTGATAGTACTGGTGGATGTATTGCACTCATTTGGCCTCAACTCCGGCCTGGTCATCAACTGGGCTAAATCATGTGTGTATGTTCTCACGGGGGAGGATCCTATCCTTCCGCGGGGTTGTCCTATCCAGATCGCCCCGCGGGGATTTAAGTACCTGGGTGTCTTCATTACCCTGGACGCGGAGGCCCGCTACAAACAGAACTTGCTTCCCCCCCTCCAGCGCCTGAAGGAGGACGTCACGCGCTGGGGGCGCTTGCCGCTCTCGCCGCTCGGCCGGGCGGCATTGTTTAAGATGATGTCGCTGCCACGCTTCCTGTATGCTTTACAGAACACAATGGACGTTGTCCCAGCGCGCTACTTTCGTGAGGTGGAGAGTTTGCAGCGCCAACTGTTCTGGGAGGGCAGGCCGCGTATCGCCCTGGCGAAGCTGACGCTCCCGTGGTAGGACGGGGGGGGTCGCCCTCCCTGATGTCAAGCGATATTACTGGGCCTCCCAGCTAGCTGCGATCAATCACGGCCTTTACGGGCCAGCTCTCAACCCTGCCTTTGAGATGGATAAAATGTTATTGCCGGGCGGTGACTATAATCGGGCGCTTTATTCGAGCTCGCTCAACGCACGTCTGACGGGCCCCACGCGGGTCATGGTGCGAGTGTGGCACGCGGCTAACGTGGCGATGGGATGGAAGGATCGCTTGACCCGGGCGACGCCACTATACGCATCAAGAGGCTGGGCTCCTTGTGGACCTCGAAGGGCTTTGAGAAGTGGGACATGATAGGCATCAGCAGGGTGGGCGATCTCTGGACGAGGGGGAGATTCAAAACGTTCGATGTGCTGCAGACAGAATTCCAGCTGCAGGACAGGGAGTATTTTCGATATCTGCAGATCCGTCATGCGTTGTGCTCCGTATTTCCGGACGTTGCATCCATCCCGGAGTACTCCCCTCTGGAGGATAGAGTGCTAGATGGGCATGTCCCGGACGGCACGATTTCATTAATTTACAAAAAGCTTATTGATGACCGTTCGGGACTGCTGACTGGCCTTCGCGAGGCGTGGGGGGCTGATGGATTGGAGCTGGATGACGAGGACTGGGTGACTGCGGTGGCCTCCCCGAAAGAGGTGGCCATACCGGCCCGCCTTCGCTTCGTCCAGCTCAAGATACTCCATAGGGTCTATGTTACGGGACCGAGGCTGATGCGTATGGGCTATGCTGTGGACGGGTTGTGCAAGCGCGGGTGTGGTTCTTTGGGGACCTTTCTCCATATTTTGTGGGAGTGCCCGGAGGTGGTGCGATTCTGGCGTGGTGTGCATGAGGTTTTGCAGGTTGTTACGCATGTGCAGCTGCTGCCTGAGGCGAGGAGATGCCTTTTGAACGTGTGGGAGCCAACCGACTATTCGGTGCCGCAGACGTGGTGGGCGACTCTGGGATATATGGTAGCCAAACGTGACATTGCGCAATTGTGGGGCGCCCAGAGGTCGCCGACCGTCTCGGCGTGGAAGGACAACATGGACTGGTGTATGTTTCGGGAAAAGGTCGTGTATGTTGCGAGAGGTAAGCCTGGGAAATGGATGAAAGTGTGGGGCCCCTGGAACGCCTACCGTGGGGGAATCTGTACCCCACCGCTACTGCCTGATTCGTCGCCGGCCCCGTCTCCTTAGCCTGTTTGTCTTCCCGGTGCTGGGCTGTGAGTCTACTTAGTCCCCGTCCTGACTTTCCCCCCTTCGATATTTCTATGGGTCAGCGGGGTCCCCCCCCTAGGGGAGCACATGCTGTTATTCCTGACTGTGGGTTGCCTTGTGGACTTGTTTTTTGTTGATTATTTATATAAAACTGAAGCCGTTGTGTGGGGTCCGGATGGTGTGGCTACCAACGCCTCTTTCAACTACTGTGAATTTCCTTCTGCCGCAGCGTGCGCTCTACTGTCTGTATTGTATGCTACTTCTGTGTGCTAGCGGCCGGCCTGGAGGTTGTAGGCCCATCTTTGTATATTTTTTGGATTATGTAATAAACGGCTTCAAAAAAAAAAAAAAAAAAGGAAAAAAAAAAAAGAAAAGGAAAATTATGCTGCGTAACAACACATTTGGTGATAGCATTTTGAAATTTGTATACATTTTAACACTGTCTGGGCAAAGGTTTCCTCTAATTAGTACACGTTTAACACACAAATACAGCAAAAAGCAACAGAAAGTTGGCCAGTCAACATTTATGAAAGGCCTTCAACATGTGTGACTACGCAGCAAGACGACTCACTGAGTTTTTAGCAACTTTTCATCCGTACAAGCTAAAACAAATTTGTTTTGTTTTTTAACTTAAAATCTGCAGATCATTATTAGCAGATGATGGAATATGTGGCAAATGCGTCAAATCCATAATTATGCGGAAAATGCAGCAGCTGCAAAAACGCATCATTCCAGTGGCCTTGAATATGGTTACCATATTATACTACAGTAATTATTTAGCACTACAAACCACAGGTAAACAAGTGGTTGCACAAAGGTAATAGGGTAGAAAGAAGTGTGTCTTTAGCTTTAAAAAGGGCAAGGTGTGTGTGAACCTTATATCATATGGAAGTTGGACCCACCTTTACTCACAGTGGCCTATTAGAAAACCCACTGCTTGCAACAGCCCTGACAATCACCTGGACAGGCTGCAACCAAGAGGATAACCTGGGTTTCACAATAAGCTGTATTTATTGTCCTTCCTTTGTGTTGTGACTCTATACTTGGTTTTGATTATTCCTTCATGTACAGTAGGCATACATTAGGCTTACCCATCAAGCACTAACAACAGACACTGAAGACGGACCGATATCCAAAACGATGGTCAAGTCCGGCCTGCATCCCCCTTTTCTTTCACCTCATGTTATGCTTCAAATTTTATTAAGAAATGCAATGAATCACAACAGGTTCAGGAAAGAAATGGGCACAGTGGAACAAGGGATTAATTCGAACCTCATAATTAGCACATATACAGTGGCAAGGGAGGGGCACATATATTTGTGTTTTGCAGACCCGTCTAGTGCCTTTGATCTCGTAAACCATGCCAATTTATGGCAGGTTTTACTAGATATGGGCGCCCCAAGCAATATAGTCTGTCACCTTTCCCAACAGGATGCCTTTACCACCTCCTTGCGCTATGGCATTAATGGGGGACGCACAGAGAAATGACAGTTGACTCTTGGGGTGAGGTAGAGATTTGTGCTTGCACCACCATTATTTTCATTATATATAAATGGGGTCGATCGTTTTCTGCAGAGCGTGAAAGCTGACGTTCTGATGGTGGTCTCTCGCCCTTACCCACATTTTGCTTCACGCAGACGATGCTGTGCTCATATCCAGGACAGCAAACGGCCTGCAGAGTCCGATAGAAAGTTTAGTACAATTTATGGAGAGCAGGGATCTAAAATTTAATTTAACTAGGACATACACCATTGTATGTGGGAAAATGCGGAAATGAGGGTAGACCAACTATATCCAGGGCCAGAAATTAGAATACTTAAAAACCTTTAGTTACCTGGGCATTATTTTCTCACAGAAAGGTGACTGGCTACCTCATCTTCAACTCGCCAAATTAAAATGTATACGGTCTATTGGGTCTGGCTTTAGGTTTGCAAAGGTCCATTGGTTCTGGCTTTAGGTTTGCAAAGAAAATATGAAGCAAGCCAATAAGAGAAATCATTACATTGTACAGAAGAAAATGCCTTTCAGTAGCTTTGTACAGTTCTCCGATATGGGGCAAGGAAAAGCGTTACCAGTTGCAGGTCCAAGAAAATACCTTCCTAATTAGACTCTTGGCAGTGCCACGTCCGACTCCTGCTTTTATAGCACATAAAGAACTTGGCATCGAGTACCAAGAGGCAATCATCCATTGTAATACACTGATGAATTGGCACGGTATCTGGTCAAAGCAGGGCACTAAGTTCACCAAGGATTGCTTGGGTATGGACCATTTTGATAAAATACCTTGGCTTCAGTACACAAATACCCTATTGCACGAACTAGGGGAAGATTTGAACCCCTGAGAACCTCACAGTATCCTGCAATTTAGCAAAATAAATCAAATCTATCCTGGTGGGTAAACGGAATATGTGTAGAGAACACTGTGGAGAAAAAAAAAAAATCAAACCTACAATAAATAGCCAATACGATCAGGGGATACAAGGCCACCTGGTAGGTGTGAGAAAAACCTATGACAATTTTTGTCGACCAGATTACGCCTAGAATTGAGACATCATTTAATGGTCTTTCCAAAAACAGGCATGTGGCCCTTGAACTTACCGAGATGCCCATGTGACAGAAAGGCAACACAGTTGACAACTCATTTTATGTTATTTTGTTAATTTTATTGTGATATTAGAGCTTCTATTCTACTACCTCTTTTACGGTCACGAGGTGGTATTTACCACCAGGAGGCGTTATTTACCACCAGGGGGCCTTCATATTTTTATAATCACTAATGTGCATATGTGTTGTACAATCCTCATTTACATTAAAAGGACTCTTCGTAGGCAAAAATCACTATCTCATTTGGATGGTTTACGCTACGTAGAATATTGAAAAGGCGTTAGAGATATGTCAATTTTTTTTTTAAATAGCACTAAAATGTTTTTATCGGTTTTTAATAGGAACATTTGTCTGTTAATGTATAGAAATAACTCTTAATTATTTTAAAAATTGGAATATGTAATTTGCACTTACAACTGTGGATGATATATGCCACTTTTATGTATAATACTGATCTTTTGTCTCTTTTATGGATTTGAATATAAATCTGAATAAAGATTTTGATGTTGATGAATCACGAACAGCTTAACCATACGCAATGTTCCCCCCTTGTAACACCTGAATTTATGTAGATGTCTGGTGTTGATCTGTCTTTCGAGTTCCTTCGCCCTCCCCTGGTAAGCTCTTGTTTTCACGCCTTGCACACCAATAATGCGATGGTACTTGATAACGCAATGCTGCACTATTTTGTTTTGTATTGAAAAATGAATAAAAAGATTTTTTTTAAAGTAATGCAATGAATATATATATGTATATATATATATATATATATATATATATATATATATATATATATTACCTACTGGCGGTCGCCAGTAGGTAGTTATAGTTAGGACCACGTTTCCATAGGAAATCCTCAACATTCTATTTTGAATAACTTTGGCGCCGGTTGACGAATCCTCGCGAATTTTTCAAAATAGGTGGGGCGCTACGCTCCGCTCCTACCCTGAAAGTCTCGGGGGGATTCGTCAAGCGGGGGCTGAGATAAAAGGGGGGTCCCAAAACGCATTTTTCCCATGCATTTTTCCATAGGACCTTTAGACAGGGCTACAGCCCGAACGGCTGAACAGAATTACTTGAAATTTGGCAGAGAGGTAGTCCTCAGGTCAAGGAAGTGCCTTTTGTTGGTTTGGTGTAAATATGTTCAGTAGATTCTGAGAAAATAGCCTTTAAATCAATATATATATCTGAGCCAGCTTACGGTGCGCTTACGGTGCGCTTACCGTACGCGTACGGTGGCGTGCGCGAGCGCGATTCTGATTGGCTGTTACATCTAAGTAAACATTCGAATCGGTCGAAACCAGGAAGCGGCGGCCGCCATTTTCTCTCTCGCACTGTGAGGGAGGGGCTGTAAACAAAGGGAAAAAACATATAAAGGGGCTGTTTAGACAGCGCCCATGCACATAGCCATGTTAGTTGAGTCCTCAAAGATCCCCCAAGGCCAAAAACGGTAAATTTTTATTTTTTGAAAATTTCGCCGATTACGCTTACCGTACGCGTACCGTGCGCTTACGCTAAAAAATATATAAAAAAAAAAAACGCACTCTCTGTGCATGGCATATTATTGTCATCACTTACAAATTAAATTTAACAGATTACCTATCACAAGGAAGCGCATAATATGTCCTCCATGTGCGCACGGTGCGTTACGTGGGCACGCGGTGCGCGTAGCGCACTGCGTGCCCACCTTGCGTGTACGGCACTAACTGCGTAAAGTGGGCGCGCGGTGCGCGAAGCGCACCGCGTGCTCACTGTGCGCGCACGGTGCGCGAAGCGCACCGTGCGCGCACGGAACGAACTGCGTTAAGTGGGCGCGCACGCCACGAATGGCGTAAAGTAACTTAGCATTTAAAAAACCGTACAAATTCACTGAAAAAACCATAGGTTTCACACACGTTATAGTTAGGAATTAGCATTTAAAAAACCTTGCTAATTCACTGAAAAAACCATAGGTTTCACACATGTTATAGTTAGCTGGAAATTTTACTGATAAAAAACCAATGAAATTCCCCCGTTATAGTTACTGTAAGCAACTATAACTCACGCGACCGTAATCCTCTGCTGATGACATATGTGTCTTTATGAAAAAAAAAAATTGTAATATATGTATAGCTAAAATTTAATGGAAGAAGACATGGGCAAATAAGTGTCTAAATACAGTATTAGCATCAGCAGAGGATTGCGGTCGCGTGAGTTATAGTTGCTTACAGTAACTATAACGGGGGAATTTCATTGGTTTTTTATCAGTAAAATTTCCAGCTAACTATAACATGTGTGAAACCTATGGTTTTTTCAGTGAATATATATATATATATATATATATATATATATATATATATATATATATATATATATATATATATATATTTTACAATAAACTAGGAGCACTGACTTGAATTGTACTATCAGTCGAGCTATTTTCCTGATGTAACTTCTGTACTTTCAGAGACAACACATTTGCTGTATTTCAATCCTTAAATATTGTTGACTGACGTCTGTACATGGACTCACAGGAGAGAGCAGAGTACTTTCACACATTTGATCAAATGGAGCTTATTTCATCGCTTTAATGTATTCAAATGAAGAGAAGTACATGACAAAACATTTCTAAGAATATCAGCAGCATAAAATTTGGTTCTGCAACTGTTTGTAATTAACAAGTAATTATTTAACCCATTTAAACCGCTATTGACGGTTTGTTTCCGTTTAGGTGATAACCGAAGACACCTGTAGGACCATTTAACTTTTAAAATGTAAAGTAAAACCTTTGGGTCAAAGTGCTGTATTCATCAACAATGTTTTTTCTGAATACTAATTTTTTTTGTTTGTTTTTATGCACACTTTTCTTACTCCACTTAAGCTTGCGACAGGTTTTTAAGTTCACATTTCGATGTGCAATCACGGCCCAAAATTGAGGAAGCCTTTATTAGATACTATCCCTGAGCTACAGAGGGCCAGCACTTGGGGGGTTTGTCAGTGTCCGCCATTGTCTTTTACCACCACTTGGCATTACTATCAACCTTACTTTAAGGCACCAGGTCCTTCAGACATGGCAGGCAGAAGTCCACTTGGAACATCAGTGTCCCAGGGCAGAGTAAAAAACCACTTATGCTTGGTATAGTGGCACGACCCTCACAATGTGACAACGGCAGATTGGGCAGACAGGAGTGGGCAGAGCTTCATAGCACTGAAAGCAGCAGCAGACGTGTCCACAGGGCAGGAGTACGCACTCTCGAGGATTCTGCAGGCAGATGACGCATGCGTTCTCTGGAATGTTCTCGCCATCATCCTGGTCTGATGGGACGCCTGCCCCCCCAGCGTGAAGAGGCGCACTCATGGACTCAAACTCACGTCTTCTCTCTGCCTGCTCCTGTTTTTCTCGAATATGGCGGTACATCCGGCGTACAACGATTAACACAATTATAGTCCCAATAAGGCCACAGAACATCGCTGCTCCCTTCCAGAACCAGGCCACCGACTGCTGTTCCTTCAGCAATGCCCGCCAGTCTCCAAGACCGAGGAAGTACTCTGAGCCGTCATCAGGAGGCTGCAGTTTCAAGACTCCGTGGGGATCTAGCACCAACTGTCCTATACCAGTCAGCGTGGCACCCACCTGCAACATCTCCTCCGTCTCCAGGAGACCCTTGGGCTTCTCGCCACTCAGGTAACTACCAAGCAGATCTGTGAATCCCTGCATCGACACCCTGAAGTGCTCATAGACCGTTTCCAGCTTCAGGCCGGAGGCTTCCAATGGATCTTGCACTCGCACCGGTGCTCCCGGCTTGCCGTCAGCAGGAGTTATTACGAATGGCACGATATTCACGCTTTCGTGGATCACTCGTTCACTGTCTGTCCTAAAAAATATAAAAGAGGCAGGGAGTAATAGGTGTGAAGCAATGACTCAAGATTATGTACCCTTCAAAACTTGTGCGTACTAGCACGTGCAGGCAGACGATTACCACACTTCAAAAACAGTTGGTTAATGACAAGACGACATGACAACACGGAGTAGAAAACATTAGGAGTCCTACACAACACACTGCTTCTCCTGCCAGGTATGCACATTAAAACACTGCACATCTCTAGTCTTAGCTGATACTCCTTCTGAAACCCATGCATTCACCTTCTCTAATCCTGAACCTGCTGAACTTCTTCAACTCCAAATCAATCTAGCCAACCCGTGCAGCTCCACCAACTGCTTCTGCTCTCTCTCTGTCCATTCTGATGCCAGGCCACCAGCTACAAAATATCCAAGCCCTTCTCAGTGACACTAGGCTACGCCCTGGAAGCACTTCTTTGTTTCTATTTCAGCATCTGTAAAATGTCCCTATGATCATGTCTGGAAACTACAACACGCACGAGCACAGAATTTTTCTTTGTCGACATCATCTTTCCAAGCCAGGTCATATGACAGCGACTCTCTGACTAAGAAGAGGTAAGGTCAGGACATGAAAATACAACATTTGAGCATTTCCTACCTATAACATTGGATAACCTTGGAGAGACTACCACAAGGTCTGTAACTTTCATTTATCAAGGCAACACACTAAAGTAACTACAAGGCATGAAAGACTCCATGTAATTACCATTAGACTCCACACAGATACGCGGTGGCAGATTACATCCGAATTTCTGAACTGGATTTTACCAAGTCAACACAAGGAGCCTTTCCAGAGGAGAGCAAAGACTCAGAAGCGGGCAGTGAAGCCTTGTATACTAGACCACCCATGGTTGCATGGTACCCCACGAGGATCGTATTCCGTTCCTTAAGGAAGATTTTAAAGACTTCAATTTTGCAGCGTAAATTGCTCAAAAAAATCCTACCGAAACCCAGAATTACCTGCCGGACGCTGCACGTAGGGTACATTCGAAATGCAAGATTTCAGTATGGGAGGCTTTGAAATTCATTCACACAGATCCGTCAATTTCAAAATAAAACACCGAAAATAGCAAAAAAAGAAGAAAATCAGATTTCGGAAAAATGCCCACCTCACAAAAAGGAACAGCCTCTGGAAGTCTTTGGACCTCCACTGGAGATCCGAATTCAAAAGAGATCAGCCTCTGTACCATAGACAGACCTCGAAAAGAGTTCAGTTTCAAGAGACAGGATTAGAAAGCAGATATTGAACTGGGTAAGGTGAAAACCTGTTTAAGAACATTAAAGGACTGAGTATCAATTTGACAAACTCTTCACTGGACTAAGAGCATCTCTGTCAAACTTTTATTCTTGAAGGCCTCTTCCAACTCGCTGTGCAGCGAATTGGGACATTAGACAGAGTAGCTACTGAATGACAATTACCAAGGACTCAGACCCCACAATATGTGACGCAACGAACACCTGTGTCAACTAAAATTGAATTAGACTTGGAATGGTGTGAAGGATTCTTTGGTGCATTTAAAGACTGAGGCTCATCCACTGATGTACTTTAAAGAAGCTCATAACTTCATGCCCTCCAGTGAAGCATCATCTGATGTTAGGAATCCATTTTAAGGATGGTAGACCAGAGAGCAGGGTGCCCAGTTGCAGCACACCTGGCATTGGGGAACAAGATACACAGTGCCTTAGGTGTACCCATGTTATGTTAAAATATTTATAAAGGGCATGGCTGTCCCAGCAACGGGACGTGCCAGTGCTAAAACATCAAGGTTGAGTAGGTCGGTGGAGGCGACTAATGATAAGCGAACAGCCAGATCTTCACAGCCCTTCTAAATGCCTAGTGGTTGGAGATTCTTCTGGTAGGGAAAGGCAGGGAGTTCCAGAGGGCAGGCGCGATCGCCTGGAAAGAATGCCCTCCGGCTCTGCGAAACCGGGCTACAGGTGAAGGTCAGCCGGGCGGGAGCGTAAGGGAGGCACAGATCACTCAGGATCGCTGGGCAGAGGCCCGAGAGGATCTTGTGAGTGATAGAAAGAACTTTAAAGTAAATTATTTGCACTATAGGCAGCCAATGTAGCCGGCGAAGGAGGCCAGAGCAGTGCTTAGGGAGCGCGAATAAAGTGCGGGCTGTGGCATTCTGGGCACGCTGGAGCGTTTTGATCACTGACTTATTAGAGCCCAGGAGCAATGTGTTACAATAGTCCAATCTAGCTAAGACAGTGGCTTGGACAATCATCTGACAGAGTGAGTCAAAAAGTCCTAAAATGGGCTTTACACCCTGTAGCAAACTGAAACAAGTGCCTGCTACTGATTTGGCATGGGCTCAAAGGAGAGGGTGCTATCCACCCAGACGCCCAGATTCTTGACAACAGTTTTCGGCAGAAAGGGGTGCGCCAAGCTCCAGAGGCCACCAATTGCTACCCCAGAGATGGAGGTCTCTCCCTAGAAGGAGGATCTCTGATTTAGTAGAATTCAATTGAAGTGCTGAGGTTCTGCCCTCATCCAGAGAGGCTCGTAGTTGCTCAGTGACCGCCAGCAGAGCTGACTCTGACGAGTCCTGAAACCATTTTGGGAGGGCTCCAGTATTGAAAAAAGTTCCAAGTCCTCAGTTAGGATAGCATTGACGCGTGACTCCGTTATTTTGGCTGAAACGGAAGCAAGGAAATCGGGCGGAAGATTTCTGGCCTGGTAGCCTCTGGTGACGGTTTTTTCAACAGGGGAATAACTTTGCATAATAAGTGGTCCGAGCCTTCCGGACCAATTTATGGTAGGCCATGATCGAGATTCTGTACTGTGATTTGGCTATGGGATCGTAGGAACGCCTCCAAGCTTGTTCCAGAATCTTGCAGTTCTTCCACGCCAATGTTAAAGATTCATCGAACCAGGCATTAGCCCGCGACTTTTTTGGGTAGGTCAGTTTGTCCGGGATATACTTGTTCAGTGCTCGATTCACTCCTGAATGAGATGTGAGAGCAGCATGAAACAAACTGACTCTGGACTTGAGAGGGAGCCCTGTTCCTGCCATGGAATTCCTCAAAAGGGTCCATCATCCCTGCTGGTGGTAGGTGTGGGGGGAGAGGGGTAAAAGGAGGAGCACTAGTGTGGAAGCTTCAATACTGACCGCTTGAAGTGCCCCCCGCTTCAGCCTACAGTGCTTCAGCTGGTGTTTCATTACCAGCAGTGTGTTGGTGCAGAGGCCAGAACTCAAGGACTGTAGATTGGATGGACAACTCCTCGTGTGCAGCCGGAGGTCATCAGCAATGACTTCCTAGAGTGTCTCAGGTGGGGGTCTGATCCCTGCTAGTAGGTGTGTGTGAAAGGGTGCAGAGAAGAGTCGATCTGGACAACAGAAACCCCACATTGCAGGTCAAGTACAGTACAGGCCTCCCCAATGAGTAGCTCGAGAGCTACTGTTCGCTCTTCAGCTCCGTATGAGCAGCTCTCCTGTGTGCAGTCTGGCCTACCAAATTAGAAGCGTTTGCTTGGTTGAATTAATACATGTATAACAAAATTGAAAAGTTTGTATTCAAGAAGAAAATGTGTATTTTCAGGACACAAATCTGATGTTTGGAGAATAACAGCTGAATTTCCAATCAAATTTCCAGTTCAACAGTTCCAATCACTGCCTTTGGTAAAAACCACTCTTATTTCAGCTCTGAGATATCCTTCAGGGTGAAAATGTGCTTTACAAATACACGTTATGCTATATTTAAAGCTGATGATTGAGGGATAAATCATGCAGCGTTGGAGAAGTATTACTATCCTGGTGCGTTGAAGCTGTGGCTGTTTTGTATTACCCTGGCAGAGAAATTCTAAATTAATAAAGCATTTTTGCATTACTGCTGGCTACACTGCCTGTTGCACCGAGGTTTCCACAACTTATAATCTTGCATGGGTGGCCACTACTGTAATCTTGTATGATGTTACTATTACAACACTGATAACATTAGTAGCTCGCAATAATTTTCACTGAACATATGTACCTCTTATTACAAAAAAGTAAGAGACCCCGATACAGCATCTACTGCTTCCAAAACAGAAACCTATTAAGAGTTGCTAATTTTGGAATTGGGGAACCAGGTTCAAGTCCCGGCCTGAGTAGAACATCCTGTGATGGCGGGCAAATCATTTAATCATTTAATCTCCATTTGCTAAAAAACACTTGTGTAATCTGGTGCTCGGTGTAATATAATCTAGTGAATATATATATGTGTGTGATGGCATTAATGATGCTTCAGCTTTATAGTATTATGAACTATTTTTTACTAACTTTCAGACCTCTAATGCTGTACTCCTTTATGGAGTAATGTGTACAAAAGTAGCTTGGATGATGTAATCAGTGATGTCATAAATGGTGTATTAGAACATGTCAGGAGTGACGTAATATGTGAGGTCATAGCAGTGCATGGCGGGGGCCTAAGTTATAGTAACTTGTGCATTTCTGTAGTTTTTATAGTTCACAGCATTATGTTGGAACTGACTTACACATTCTTACTTTAACCTTTGTTTTAAATAGATTACTACATGAAAGCCTGTGAGAGTCCTATAAACCTGGATGAGCCCTGTCCCTCTATATAGTTCATAAGCACCATCAATGCAAGCTCGCCATCCTGTTGGCTGCTACGATGCACCACACCTATGCCACTTCAAAATTGAACTCAAAGTGAGTAAGAACTATAAAAGTTTTCTAAAAGTCACAGATTCCAATATTACACCAATGAACCTGCTCAACATTGGTCCCACTAAAACACTGCTAATGGTATGTGGGTGCTGGTTTATATGCAGATATAATTAACTTTTATTTGTAAAAACAAGCCCCATCTAGAAGGTTTTTCTTAAGCAAGAGCTCTGCTGGGCCGCCACCCGCTCCATGGCTTGGGGATATTTGTCTAATTCTGCCCTTGCACATTTTTCTGCTTCAGCCTGAGAAGTTCCAGAAGCAGTTTGTATTGACACCATGTGGGATCCAGCTTTGATGACTTGACGACCTGATGTTTGATGCCCTGATTCAGGAACTACATTGACCAGTTTTCATTTGGGACTGGGGCCACCAGTGGGTGCTATCACATCACCTCTGTGCTCCAGAGAAGTAGGGCTGATAACTAATGCACACACAGATCCCCAAAGACCTTTCTAGGTTAAGAGAGCTGCTTCTCGTGCATGAACCACTTCTGCGCCCTTCAAAGATCTGCTCCAAGGGCCATTCTCACTCACCAGTGTCGCGCCAGGCTGTTCCAGATCAAGCGATGCTCTTTCAGGACCTGCTTCTGAATCACCCCCTTCAGGTTCTCTTGGTGCAGGCTATGTAGAGGCTTCCCTACTGCCTGAACCTGACCTAGAATACACAACCAAAATAATCTGTCACACAGAGAGCTACAAAACCATTTGTGTAAAAAGAAAAACGAGACGCACACAGTTTGGAAGACCTCATGTTGGTTGACTGAGTGATTAAACTTTTAACATCCATATGACCCAAAGGTCTCTTGGCACAAAAATTAGTATTCATGCCACTACTGCAGAGTATCACGACATGTACAGAGGTAAGAAAATATGTCCTCGTTCTTGCTGTTACTCAGGCATAATCCTCCACCAAATCCCCCCCAGCCTGGCAGTCAATCCCCAAACATTTTAAACCCTGAGGCTCTGTGTCAATGAGCACCGTCCTCCTTCGATGCTAATTGAGTTCCAGAAAAATCGCCCTAGGTCCCCTCACTTCCGTCAACCCTTTGTTTAGGACTGAAAATATCCACAACCGCCCCCCCCCACCCCCCCCCCCCCCCGGAAGACAGGTCAGGCATATGCCGAACACGAGCCAGGTGCCAATGCTCATCTCTGCTTACCCGATGCCTCTATAAAAATGCGGGCACACCATTCCAGTTCCAATGTTCCTTCCACCAACCACTGTACTCCAGAACTTTGCTCCAACTGGTGTGATTAATGTGAACTACAACTACACTCCATGAAAGCATTAGGTTGGTCAGCATGACATGAAGTCATCTGGCACACTTAGCCATTTGTTTTAATGTTACTTATTTATTTATCTTTTCCCTGACATCTATGTATTCTAGTGCCATCTGTGTATTCTAGAATTGTAGAGCTGCCCTGGCTCAAAGTTAGAACCTTGGGTGGCTGAGCTGTTAAACCTACTAACTTAAGAATAAACATCCAGGAAGAATTTCCTCTTCACATGTCTTCATTCAAGGATTTTACTAT
Organism: Triturus cristatus; assembly: GCF_964204655.1. NCBI lineage: Eukaryota > Metazoa > Chordata > Amphibia > Caudata > Salamandridae > Triturus > Triturus cristatus. The sequence goes on along the minus strand of NC_140594.1, from coordinate 1,109,386,705 downwards.
TTAACACTGGCAACGAGGAAGGGATTCGAACCCACACGTGCAAAGCACAATGGATTAGCCAACTTACCTGGTGTTTGTGTTTACCAAGATGACATTTTGGTCCATGAGTGTGATGAATTGGAAAATGGGAAGAGAGTCCGACAAGTGTTAGATAGACTTTGTGCTCACAATCTTACAATTAAACGTGAATAGTGCAAGTTTGGCCTTGATAAAATTGACTATTTGGGCCATTCAATAACGGCTGATGGTGTTGTTTCTAAGGCGGAGTTGGTCAATATCATCAGAGATTTAACTGCTCCTTCATCCAAAGAAGAACTCATGCGCTTTCTGGGGATGGCAGATTATTATAACAAATGTATTTAGAATTTTGCGGAAGCTACCTTCAATATGAGAAACCTACTTAAAAAGGGGGTGAAATTTGATTAGGACGAGTTGTGTGAAAAAGAGTTTGTTGAGATAAAGTGCAAATTACACAATGCCCGTAAGCATCGCAATTTTGATCCTTCCAAATGTTCTATCGTCTCTACTGATGCTAGCCTGAAGGGTCTTGGTGCATTCTTGTATCAAGGGGGCACAAATCCGGATAACACCATCATGTTTGTTTCAAGGAGCCTGAAAGGTGCTGAGTCTAGGTACTCAGTGATTGAGAGAGAAGCCCTTGCGGTCTATTGGGCCATTAAAAAGTTGAAAACATTTCTTTGGGGTACTTCCTTTGTAATAAGGACTGATCACAAGCCATTGTGTGAGGTATTGACAAGTAAAGGCATTGATTCGATTTCTCCAAGAATCTCTAAGTGGATTGTTGGGTTACAGGGTTTTGATTTTTCTGTCAAGCATGTTCCTGGTTCTGAGAACTTTGTTGCTGACACACTTTCAAGACTTGTTCCTATTTCTCAATCTGATGACCAAGCTGATCCAGCTTTCAGTCATTCTCATGATTTTGTTTGTGGGATTGACCATAAGGTAATTTCTCAAGAACGTTGGTCTGCTGCTTGTCAGAATTACGAGGTTATTCAGAATTTGTTGAATCTTATCCGTGATGGTTGGCACCACAAGGAACAGAGTGGATTGTCTGCAGAAGATTTTTGATCTGTGAAAGATCAGCTGTCTTGTTGTGAAGGAATGTTGTGGAGAGGTCACAGGTTAGTTCCACCACGGTCTTTAAGATTTGGATTGCATATCTAAAACTAAAGAGAGAGTGCTTTCTACTTATTGGTGGCCTAGAATGGAAATTCAGATTGAGCGTCTGGTTAGGGAGTGTGTTCAATGTTCCCTTAGTGAGAAAAGTTTGAAGATCAGGACTCAACCTATGGAAAAGAGGTCTCGTCCTAGTGGTCCGTGGAAAGACATAGCTCTTGATATTTTGGGACCTGTGCATGGTGATGGGTTTGACACTTTTGCTATTGTTGCCATTGATCTGTACTCCAGATGGCTGGAAATATCTTTTGTAAGAAATGTAAATACTAATACTGTGATTGACTTCCTTAAAAAGTTAATCTCTAGAGAAGGTATACCTGAAACCATACTGACTGATAATGGTGTTCAACTTCTCTAAGGATATGGATGATTTTCTTATTAATTGTGGGATTGTTCACAAGAAATGTGCCTTATATCACCCTGAGTCTAATGGTACTGTTGAGAGGTTCAATAGGGTCATAAAAGAAACCATCTCACTGGCGAAGCAGAACTGTCTTGATTGGAAGGAGGAGGTTTCAAAGAGAGTTGGTGTGTATCGCTTTGCGCCTCATTCTTCAACTGGGAAATCTCCCTTTCTTTCGTTTCATGGGAGACAACCTGATACTTTTCTGGAACCTCCATGGTTTAATAAATTTCTTTCTGACAGGTGTGGAGTTCCTGATCTAGTGTCCTGGAAGGAGAAATAACATCATAAGTGCTTGAAAAGTAAAGAAAAGTATGATGTGAGACATGCTATCAAATCCGCTAAGGTTGCTGTTGGTGATCTAGGCATGATCAAAAGACCTGGTTTCTGTGTTTCTGGTGCTAAATTCGAGACCTTTGAAAGTCATTAAAGGTTTTGATAATGCTGTGAGAACCTCTGACCATAGGGTTTGGAATTTAGGCAGGGTTGCTGTATGTGGTAAGAAGGATCATTTGAGTGATCGTCCCCATGATATTTGTAACAAGGGTGTCCCTGGTGTTTTAAAGAGATCTAGCAGAAAGTCTCGTGCTCCTTCATACTTGAATGACTATGTTGTATAATTTCACTATGATGTTTATATTGTATTATATTTTTCTTTTCTCTCATTCACATTTTGTGGTGTAACGGAGAAAGATGTGTTGTAATGTTACTTATTTATTTATCTTTTCCCTGACATCTATGTATTCTAGTGACATCTGTGTATTCTAGCTGCCCTGGCTCAAAGTTAGAACCTTGTGGATTTGATTACAGAGATGAGCCAGAGGCGGTTGGGTGGCTGAGCTATTAAACCTACTAACTTAAGAATAAACATCCAGGAAGAATTTCCTCTTCTCATGTCTTCATTCAAAGATTTTACTATTTATACAATTATTGGATATGCATAGATTCCTCAGTGGGCTAGCTGGTAATCACTGAGACTGCCCCACCTGGCACAGTGCTTCTGACACCAGGTATGTATCTTCCAGCTAGTGTATCTGAAAAAGGTCATGCCTGCTCAAATTTCCTGCTCTTGTGCACAGGATCAGTGTCAACAAGGACGTGTTTCAGGGAGAAAAGAAGAGTGTTGAGCATTTTTGCACCAATTTATTTATGATCTGGAAGCTAAAATAAATGCATCAATACACGGGAGCTCCTGCACGATTTACTAGCTATACAATGGCTTTCTTCTTCACAACGGACATCAGTTCACTCGACCACCCCTTAAGCATTACTTTCTTTAACTCTCTACATCAGTGGTTCTCAACTTTTTCACTTCTGGGGCCTCCGACGTCATCGTTACTGGGACCCCCACTGAATCATTATTGGAATCCGGAGATCCCCACGAGTCATTACTGGAAGTGGGGGACCTCGGCCTAAGCATTGTCGATGATTTGAACGGCGAAAACACACAAAACAAGAAGAAACAAAAACATTCAAACAAACAAACACACAAATGAGGACACATTTTAGTTAATTCATAAACACCTGAATGTGAAAAAAACTACATTTTAATAGAAAGGTTGTAGCTTGTTTAAAATCAATCGAGGACACTCATCGTCCATACTGTATTCTATTTGATGCACCTGCACTGCTCCCATGAATCAATCGGAGGATACTAATTAAATTTTTAGCCTCCAATTTCAAATTCATTCACATTTACAATAGGTTTTAAAATTTTCAATTGTACATTTAGCTTCTTTATTTATATACACTTTATTAAACTGTTAATATTATTTTATTTTCTAAGTAGTCGCGAACACCCTGAGGAGGCTTCGCGGACCCCCAGGGATCCCGGACCACAGGTTCGGAACTAATTCTCTACATCCTGCAAACACACCTCCTTCCAGCTGAAGCATCAGTTCCTTTCACTGTAGCAGGTTGAGAATTGAACTGAATTGAGTTTTCAGATTCAAGAGTAGAGGCTTGCTTGATTGTAAAGAGCATATGACATCAACGGCCCCATGTGCAGCCAAAGCAAACAGGACATTAAATATTTTACTAGCCACTCACCTTCTACTGCAACATAGCACAGACATTTGCCTGTGGTGGCCTCCAAAATGGAAGTTAGCTGGTCATCTACCTGGAACTTTGGGATATTCTGAAATGATGAGAATAATATTCAGCACTGAATGAGCATCAGAAACAGACTGTCAGTGCTGTGTCTGCTCATAAAGAACTGTCGCGTATCAAAAGTCACGTTGGCATAGTTACACAAATGGGGGATCATTTTCACACAGGTGTACGACCTATAACGAAGCAAGTATGTCCAGAAAAATGTGCAAAAGAAAAGGACTTGGGTGGAGAGGACAAAGATTAACTAGCTGACGTAAACATGTGCCAGTGTATTCCTATGGGTAAAAATGTATATATGACAACAAATAGAATGGACATACTTTCAAATAAAGAGTAAGCAACCATCAGGGGGCTCCTGGGTGTAGGTGGTAACAATGAAAATGTCCTTCAGGCATTAAGATTACAGACAAATCCCAAAAGACGGTAACACATACAATGGGCTTCGATGGCATTTCAGGTTTACTAACCATTTCCCCCCAAACTTGGTACATTTAAACCACAGTGGAAATACCACTGGGGGTGATGTGGATTTACTGAAACATTGAGGAGGTAAAATTGCATCATACGCGAAAAACATTTGCTATTACCACCAGCACAAATTTGGTGGTAAATGCAGAACAAAAGCTATTAAACAGGCAGTTTAGTTGTTCTGATCCACCTCTTCTATTTTTTTAATCTTAAATGAGGGGGTAACACCAGCCTCGGATTAACGACCTAAGCTTCAATGAGCTGTAGGGTGCATAAATAAACCGTCATAGGACAAGAGACCTGAGAACAGAGTGAGCAAAAATGTCTATCCTTACTGTACAACTGTAAGGGTTTGCTTTTACATTAGCTCCACGTGCCAGAGGGCCTGTGATAAAAGACCTCCAATTAGATTTTTGCCTGCTTGAGCTCTCCCTTGACCACCAAGCCGCAAGTTCCCCTGTCCTTCCAATCCACACTGCTATAAAAGTATGTTTACTGCAGGGCACTGTTTCCAGCAGTGAAGCATTTTGCAATTCTGTTTGAGCTCCTAGTCAAAGTTCTGTTTTTTCTCCTTGCACAGCTCGCTTCCTGGCTCAGATTGTTTATTGGTTTGATGTAGTTTTATAAGCACAAAGAGAACGGTCTTATGTCGCAGAATGCAAGACACAAAACAAAAAGAGAGAAAACCAAACAGTACTATTTAAAATAAAAACACATTAAAATCAACATTGGTACTTTCAGAGGATAATTGCACTTGCCCAATGTTTTTGGCAGAGGATCGAACCAGAATAGTAGAGACTGTAATGGAACTTCAATAGGAGGACCCTGAAAACAAGTTACGTCAGGTTACGTTTGAAAACTTAAATGGAAGATCAAGGTAGGCTATGGCGGGACACTGGGCCCACTGATTCCCAGCCATTTGCTCTGTCCGACAAGATCTCCAGACCAGCGTAAGCTCTTATATTACCAGCCACACCCATAAGCCAAGCCACAGAAGATCCTTTGAGATTGACAAAGAAGGCAAATGATCTGCCAATGTCAAAGCGGTGCTTCCTCAGCCGTGAAAGTCACACCAACTTCACTCCACCCCAACTAGAAGTCTTGATGTCAGTGGTATTGACCGAGCTTCACGCCCAAAAGGAAGATATCATTGAACGTTCATTCCCCTGGCATCACTGCAGAGAGTTAAGCTTTAAAAGCCCCATAGCGACTTCAGACATCGCCTGATTTCCCTCTATGGCTGCTACCTCAGCAACGAATGTCAACTGCAAGCTTGGTCAATGGACAGTTGGCCATTCAAGAGCCAAACAGTGGGGGCTCAGTTTCTTCAGGCTATTCATGTCTATTCTGCACCACCATGAAAGAGGATCATTAGCTCAGCACGCAATCAATTTCTAGGACCAGCTTCCACACCTTCATCTTTTAATAGGGTTTAGTACTGAGCATCGTGTAGCCTTATAGCCCGCTGCTGGGGACAATACTATAGCCTTATAGCCCGTCGGAGCGGGCTATACCGGCTATTAAAGGCCCAAGCCGAAGGCGATGGACTTTAACAAGGGACGGGACTTTAATAGCCGGTATAGCCCTGCTACGAAGGGCTATAAGAACATTCGGCCACTCGAAAACAGAATGTTCTAACAAATAAAACAAAGGCTTCTCGAAGCTCAGGGGATTTAAATCCTCTTCGAGCTCTGAGAGGTCTTTGTAAAACATTGGACTGTTGCTCGGAGGGCCTTTACCAACCCGTAGAAGCAGGGAGCTCTCCATTGTCTTCAATGGAGCTCCCAACATTCCAATGTTTTAATAGTTGTTAAAGCCCTGAACCAGAGTTATAGGCCAATACCTAGGGAGAGGGCCTTTAACAGCCCAAGGCAGAAGGGCTACATGTCTATTGGAACATTCCACGCACTAAAGGTAGAATGTTCTAAATTAAAAAAGGGAGAAACAGAAAAACAAACATCGGAATGTTGGAGGCGAAGGAATATTAGCCCCCCCCAACCCAGAGTCATTTCTTTGCTGTCAAGGGAGCACCCAACATTGCAATTTTTTATAAACGACAAATAATGAAGATTCGTCCGTTGAAGGATTAGAAAATGTAAGAGATTCTTGTAAATACTAGAATTGATGCATTGGAGGACTGTTTCCTGAAGAGGAACAGCACAGATGAGCACATTATACTCTGAACAGCTTTAGGGAGCCCGTTAATAGACGTACCTCTGAACTTGGACCAAGGTATTATCAACATAAAAGACATCCCTTACCCGAGGGAGACCAGTCCGTAGAGAACACGATACTGCCATTTAGGAATGTCTTGAAAGCTCTTTTCAACATATACTACCAATGAGTGACTCCGAAGGAGACACGCTGAAGCTGACACTAAGGACATAGCTTTTACTCTTGCAAGAGACAGGCGAAGGATGGGACACAGATAACAAGGGACCTTCCATAGGCCAAACATTATTCAACCGGCAATTTCCAACACAGAGATGGCTAAGTGCAGTCACATCTGAGCATTCAGAAAGGTATGGAAGGGTCAGAATCTGAACTCTTTGGCTTATTTTATCATTTAAACTTGATCTAAAAAGAGTTCCTGAGGAGTTCCTTTGATTCGGTTGTCAATAGTCAGTCTTGGACGAAGGATTATCTCTCTGAAGCCAGTCTTGGGTAAAGGCGACTTGGACACACTTCCTGTCGCTCTCACAATGACTGATTACCAGGCCTTCCACAAACATCTGAAACGCTGACTCTTAGCAAGACTTTTCGTAGCCCGAGCTAAACTTTATTTTGTACTTTGGCAGCACTTTTCACCTCACATTCTAGACCCCTCTTGAGTTATTTCAGTATCGCCTATTCTGGCTGAGTAATTCTCATTTTGGAGCACAATTAAGGGTACAGTTAACAGGAGTTATTCACCATGATGCTAATCCTCACATTATATGAACACACAAAAAACAACAGTGCGTTCACATTCTAAAAAGAACAGTTGTCAATGTTGTATTAGTTATATAGTTTTATTTGCCAGCCAGGCTTCCAGATGGACACTTACTAGAACCAATGAACAGAGGTCAGCTCTGTGCACAGAAAAGTCTGCTAGGAAGGAAATGTTTAGATCTGTTCTGGGTTTCAGCAGATAAGCATCCAGAAAGTGGAGCAATTAAAACAAAGCGATATTCTCTGAATACATGTGCGGCCATCTTTTCAATTTACCTGTGTGTGACATTTCCTTGTGATCATTTCCATATGTGACATCTCAATGCTTTTTGTGTGACACTTTGAGTGACACTCATAGCGAGTAGTAATGAGATGCATTTAAGCAATTATCTCATTATCTTTATTTCGATAAACTGCCTTAAAACCGCAGCAACACTGAAGTGCTCATGTGAGGTCACTAAGAGATCCCTTTCTAAAGATGGTCCGAGGCACCTGGCAGTTATGGGCCCTACTGTTCTTCCCAGTGTGGGCCTCCGGGCCCTGGGCTAGTAGAAGATTAGAGACCAGGACTGTTCGAGTCAGTCAGATCCTCTCCAAATAAACCTGCACATAGCAGCCATTTGCATAAGTGGACCATTTCCATTGCTTTTCAATCACTCGGTGTCCTGGTGATCAGTGCTTAATTTGTAAGAAAAACATAAGTGCCGGGGCTCTCGTCAGGAGGCAGCTTACACCAGCCCATTTCTCCTGTTAGAGCGGCCTAAAACAGAACCAACTACTGACCATGAAAGTGGGGAGAGGATGCGGCGTAATGGCCAGATCTGCCGACTTTGGAGGTGGAGAACCAGGTTAGAGTCTCGGCGTCAGCTCAACATCTTGTGACTCTGGGTAAATCACTTAATCTCCCCATGAATGAATGTGCCATTAACTGGTGCTCATGAAAAGCACCGGTGTTGATGATTAAGTGCAGGTGCTGAGCACTGGAAATCACTGGCTCAAATTAAATACTGCTTGTGCTGTGAGTACACTGACATCCACCCACTTCCAATACCTATCAAGGGAAGTGAAGGGTTCTTATTTTTCAGGAGTTGGAGCCAAGAGGCAGCGGAAAAACTCCCACACCTGGAGGAAGTGCCAATACCAGAGGGAAACCCACCCAAGGCACCCCTCGGTTTATACGATCTCAGAGGTACAGGATATTTAGAGCGGTGGACTGGCACCTCAAATCAGCACTACCACCAGGAGTTGGATGATTCCCTACTACCCTCCACCTCCAAACTAGGCTGCTGGACTTTAAGGTAACTTAGATAGTGCTAAGAAGTTACCACAGTGGTGTCTCAGCACTATCTAAATTCCTGTAAAAAGACAATAACAAAATTGTGCTTGTGAGGCACTAGCCATTCTTAATTTCTTACAAACCAGGAACCTCCTGACACCCTCACTTCTTCCTTTTCTCCTGCCCATTTTTCACTTTGACATACACTCCTCACGCTTCCTTTGCCCTGTCCCACTTTTCCCCTTTGTTCACTCTCTTGTACTACTTTTGTTATCGTCCTCCCCCACAAACTCCATCTTTCCTTACCACCATCTCCTTGAGGTGCTTCCTAGTTTTCCCTCTTTTATCTAAGTCCAGTATCTTTCCAGCTGTTTCTTATGTCCGCTTTCCTCTCTTCTCTTTTATCTCTTCTCTCCCTTATATTGTCTATCCCTAACCTCACTTCTTTTGTCTCTTTCCTACCCTCTTCCTTTTTTCTTGTCTCACTAAACACTACACTTTCCTGCTTTTTCATGTCTCTTTTTTCACTGCCCATATAACTCCACATTTTTTTCTCTCTACTCCCTTTATATTCAAACTTCCCAGTCACCTTTCCATACTCCTCCTTTGTTTTTACCTCTGTTCTCAGGTCTCTTCCCCTTTTGTCCCACTCCTCTCACTGACCTTTCATTCTCTTATCTTTTAAGCTCTGTCATCTGTTTTGTCTCTCGCTCTTTCTCCTCCTATCTAATCTCGTTCACTGTCTTTTCCTCCCCATCATTTTCTTCTCCTCCTTTTTTCTGCCCTCTCTCTTACCACGGTCCTTCTTCCCTTTGTGTGTTCTTGTCAATGGCCTCCCTCTTAACCCTCCATCAGTGTTGACATCACATGGCAAGTATACATCCATTTTGGACAGCCGGTCACTCCTTTGGACTACCAAGAAGGGTTTACTTAGTTCCAAATATAACTCATTTGGTAAAGTAACATAATTCACTTGAGGAAGCAATGCTTTGGACATGTAATGTCACTTTCATTATTGTTCACTCTTATTACTTATTGGAACGTAAACTATGCGCGGACCACAAAACTTGCTTGCTAGGGGTATGAATACATTTGGGCAAACCTGGCTTTTTTATTTGGGCTCAGAATGTCTTTGATGACCCCCCTCAGGATCTTTTTTTTTACTTTTAACACTATGAGGCTGTGTCTTGGGAAAGGTAGGTGCAGGTACTCATTCAGGCACTATCTTCACTTGTCCCCCACTCAAAGGCCAGTCTGTACAGTAAGGCACCGCTTATCTTACCCCCCCTTACTTTAATTGGTTACTGAACATCCCACGCCAAATATGATGATTGAGGAAAATCAGACACAGTAGAGTAAATGATTTGCCTAAAGTCACATGATTTCAAAAATGGAGTCGCTGGGATTTGAACCTAGGCACCCATGTCAGATAGTGCAATATAGCTGGGAGGACAAGACACTCATTATCAATATTCTGGTGCATCCATCACACCCTCCGCTATTCTGGAACCCAGGCTCTGCTAGGCACCTGGAGGCAGCAGACTGACCAGTAGAGCAGGCAATAAATAGGCAATGCCACGCTGAACGCCTTGTGCAATAGTAATACAAAGGCAGAAAGGAGCTCGAATTGTGAGACTAATGCATTTCAGTACAATAATGTGTGCGGGGACAAGCACGGAAAAGCATTAGTCTAACCCTTGAGGCGTGGCACATGGCAGTGCTGCATGTGCATCTTGGCTGCTCAAAGGCAAGTCCTGTGAGGTTAAGCAGACCGGCCTGAGGCATCATAAGAGGTGTGGAGGTGATAGTCCAGTACAACAGTCAGGCATGGGCAGGGCAACAGAAGGTGGTAGGCCAGGCTGAGTTCTGAACTCAGTGCAATGTTTCACCAGCAGACATTGTGGGAACATGGCAGTAGCAAGATTTCAGTATCCTTTTCATGCCACGCGGAGACCGCCTCGGCCCTCCATCCCTAATGGTTACTAGTACTGTAATAGAGGTAAGACTCTGGAATGTAGCCCAAGTTGGCAAGTTTTTCCCACATTTATTCAAGCAAGTTCAAACTGGCAAACATAAACCTGATGAACACATATGAATGTAAAACTGGGCAGGAGACGGTGTGATGCAGCAATCGGGATGTTAGGTTGTAGCTGTGAGATCAAGGGATCGGATTCATCATGGGCCCACCAAATAGTGGACGGATGAGAGTGGTATCTGGAGAGGTGGTAGAAGGATATGGAAATGCCATCCCAGTGAACTGCACAAAATTACTGTACCTTCTTTTCCTAAAAGTGAGAACTGGGCAGAGCTGCACCAACTGAGGTGCGACAACTGTTGACAACTAGATTGGACTCTCAAACTTTGAGCTCCATGTATTTCTTTATATATTCCTTATCATGGCACTACTGGTGGCAAAGGCTAGAGACAGGTGAACCATGAGCCATATCGCAGGAAATTATCATCACCTCTGGGACTGAAAGGAAAGCATTGTGCTTGCTGTAACGTAACATCTCACGATGTTTGGCCACCAAGGTTACGCTGGCGCATCATAAATCCAGCATAATTTAACTGGACCCTCAAGAAGCAGGACAAGCTATTTTAGAATAGGTAAAAACTCATCTTTTAACAGATGTCCCTGAAAAGAAAATTAAACGGGTTACAAATCTACATCTGACTGGATATGTGATCTCTACCTGATTTAATCCACATCAGACATAAATCTCCCAGCACCAAGAGGTCAGTATCATCCAGGATAATACAACAAAAGATATAGTAGGGCAGGTGGTGGTCTGGTCAGCCATCACTCCTAGATACTGGAGTACCGCAAGATGTTCGCAGGTATTGGGCTTAACCCTGCATGACTGCTGGCTCTATCCAACAGCAGGACATGTAAGGTATAACTAGGTCTAACCCTCAATCTCTTGGAAACGGGCCCAACTGTTCCACATTAGCATACTCGGCCACCATAGCTAGATCTTCGAGAATTGGAATACCTGAGCTCTAACACGGTTCAATCTCCATTGCATTGAATTCTTTCAAATTAATCTACTCTCACAACCACACCAGCTCTGCTTTAATGGCCTAAAACTTTCAACATGCCTGTATCCTTCTTAGCAGGGCAAGTAAAGTAAACTAGTCCGAGCCTTTCTGAACCAGAATAGGTCAACTCTGGTGGTGCATCCCACATGGCTCCTTTACATTCAGGTAAAACTGAGCCTAACATTTCTTCTACCTTCCTATTTATGACAGGTATAGGAAAGTGCCCCTTTTTGCATGATTACCCCCCAATTGTTGTCTGACTTCTGATGCATTTTTTTTTGTACATTTTTTATTATTAAAACATTTTGTTGAATAACATTGATCTGTACTTACAATTTCACTGCTTGATGTTACACCGTTACAGTCAATTAATACAAGTTTTTACTTTTGCGCACACAAGCTTCCACTAGTTTCACATGTCTTCGTCCGAGTCGCTGTCCTCCACTGGAGAGTTGCAGATGTTTCCCCTATATATGTTCTATTTACCCCACACTCTTTCCCATTTTTTGGACATTTCCTATTGGTAAATGTGGCCTTCTCCGTTACCATGATCAAGTCCATGTCATTACACCAGTTCCGCAGCGTCAGTGTGCACTGGGTCCCTGCCAATCAAGTTCTCTGTGCCTGTGTTCTTTCCCAAAACTGTACATTTGTTTCCACAACTGGCACACCTCTGCCCCACATGTAAACTCCTTTAAAAGGTACCAGTGGCACCAAGGGCCTTGTGACTAGACAGGGTCTCTAAGAGCTGCAACATGTATTGTGCCACCCTCAGGGACACATCACCTAACACCTATACACTACCATTGCAGACTGTGTGTTTAGATGCAGACAAAACTTAAGAGTCGACACGGTACGCATCTGTTTGTGCCATACCTACCAAACACTGCCTGTGGCATAGGCAAGTCACTCCTCTAGCAGGGTGCACTATGTCACAGGCGAGGGCACAGCGCCGTATAAATATGCCCCTACACTGTCTAAGTCCATTCTTAGACATTGTAAGTGCAGTGAAGCCATATTGAGTACCTGGGCTGGGAGATTGTCATTATGAACTCCACAGCTCCACGATGGCTTTACTGAATGCTAAGAAGTTTGATACCAAACATGTCCACACAATAAACTCACACTAATGCCGATGCTGGATTTACTGTAAAATGACTCAGAGGGCTACTTAGAGATGCCCCCTGAAAAATGACTGGACCACTAGTGTGTGGCTGACTGGTCGGCAACAGCTTGCCACTTCCAGACATGTTTTTGACATCCTTGAGGGGGGAGCTATTGTGTTCTTGTGGGTCGGAAACAAAGCCTGATATGGGTGGAGGTGCTTCTCACCTACCCCCAAGCAGGAACAGCATTTAGGGCGGTGAGCCTCAAAGGCTTCAAGCCCTTTGCTATGCTAGCCAGGGCCTCTCCAGCTAGTAGAGATTCCCGCTCCCCTTGACCAAGCCCCACTTCTGGCAGCAAGGTCAGAAAGAAACTTAGCCAGCAGGAGACGCGTGTCTCCTTTTAGCGAAGATCACCCCTAAGGTGCCCTGGACCAAGGTGACCCCTCCTTCAAATATCCTCCATCTTGAATGAAAGGATTTTAGCCAATCAGGTTAGGGGATGCCTGCTCCCCAAAGGGAGGGGACATACAAAGGGTGTAGTCACCCTAAACGTTAGACAGCCCATTGGCTACTACCTGTTAGGCTATTATCGCCCCTAAATTCAGTATTTAGGGGCACCCCTGAACCTGGATCCTCAGATTCCTCCAACCTACTAAGACGGAGGATGAAAGAAGACACAGTGCAGCAAAGCCTAAGTCAACTACTGACTTGGCCCCAGCCCTACCAGCTTGTCTTCCGCTTAGAGAACCTGCAAAGCAGTCAACGTCGGCCCTGTGGCCAGCGACTTCCAGAAACCCTGCTCACTATTCAACGAAGGCCAGATCGCCCAAGGACAGCAGCCTTGTCCAGACAAATCCATCTACAAGGACTCCGGATCCACTCCGGATCCAGGTGGATCCGGGTTTCCTGCCCACTCAGCACCCGATGCCCATTGCCCGAGTCTGATCAGCTCACCTGTCCAGTGAAGTTTCCCCAGTGATCCTGACTTCGACTCCATTGGTGGCTGCCCCCTCCTGGACTCCATGAAGACACCTGCAGCCTTAATACGAAGGGTCCCCCTGACCATGCTGGCTCCGGTAAAGGAAATCCGACACCAAAAGGCACCACTGCATCCTCAGCCCCCAGATCTTGGGGAGCCCAGCCGACGATGCCCAGAGCTCCATCGAAATCCCAACTTACCTGCCTAGCTGGTGGTCACCTTCGTCCAGCCTCCTGGTCCGAGCATGCAGCCTCTTTGTCGGACCGAGATTCCTATTCACTTGTATTGGGCCGCCAAAGCTGATTTGCGCCCTGCACCCACTGCCCCTGTGCCGCTTATGCTGTAGGTTTGGTGCTTCCTTGTGGACCCCCTTGTGCCTGCATTAACCCGGGGCCTGTGCCTTGAAACCGTGGGTACCTACCTGTAACCAGCACCACTTGTGGCTGCCCCCAGTCTCCATTGACTAACATTGTGCCCAGTGACCTCTGCACCCAGCTGCACAAGTGCCGCTGTGGTGTAGTACCCACCTTGGTCCGACCCTTGCCCAGTGTTGGTCTAGACCCCCGAAGACTGGATGTTTATGTCAAATACTTGCCTGTAATTGTGCATAACTGTAATCCTTCCGTAGGATTGCATTGCATTTCTGCCTATTGCACGAAATGTCTAACTCTTACATTTGCTAAGTTTGCTACTGTTTGATTGACATTACCAAAGTATTTTTTATGCTCCTCTAAAGTATTTCAATGCCTTTACAACACAATACCTACAGTATTTGAAAAGTACTGCTAGTCCTAAAATTGCTACTTACCTGCAACTGAGTTCCAAAATAAAATAAATATTGTTTTATACAAAACAATTGGGCTTGGATTTAGTCTTTGAGCATGCATAATCATTTCTTGCCTGAGTGTGTACAATAAATGCTCAACAAAGCCCTCTGATAAGCCTAACTGCTCGACCACACTACCAAAAATAGAGCTTTTAGTATTATCTACTTAAGCCTCGGTAAGCCTCTGGGGATCCACTGGACTCTGTGAACACTATACCTTTCTTTGGTATAGTATATACAGAGCTAGCTTGCTACAACAGGTCATCCATTACTGTAGCTAATATTTAATCATACTTGGACCCACAATAATAAGCACACCTCACAAGTAAGTGGGCCTATCCCTCCCCCGACAGTACCCAGTGCTCAAAGACCAGGGCATGTCAGCTTCACTGACGCTTACCACGCCATCTCACTTGGATGCTCCAGGACATAAGTTCCAACTGGGCATATACCAGTATTGGGCAAGAATGACCAAACACAAACACCAGTCGGACCTAATGCTTGAGCACACAGACTGAAAGCAAGTCAGATAAAAGCCGGACTACCCTACCTTAAAACCTTCATCTTTCAAAACCAACTCAAGTCAGCACCAACAGTACTGAACCACAAAATATACCCAGTTCCTCCAGAATAAGATAAACGTTATCTGTTTTACACTATTGATCCTGGATTGTCTAGAAAGAGAGGTCCAGTCTAGGGTAGGACCAGTCTAAGGTAAGACAATTCTGGAAATTCACCTAAGACATCACTAACAAGGGTCTGCCAGATTGCCCTTGCAATAAGCAGATTTCGCCCCTTTGGAAGAGGTGGATAAGTGGCAAAATATCACTTTGCCCAGGGTTGCAAATATTAATGCACCTGCCCTGAAGGCAGCTCCAAATTCCATGTTGATACTACACCGCTAGCCAGTTCGCTTTCCACTAGGCATGATCTTCCATCACAAGTGGTTCCTAAAGACGCAAGAGAAGTGAGTTCCTACTAAGCCTTAACCTTGCTCAAGTGTGACTTGTCCAGACCCAGGCCCTATGCTCCACACAGGGGTTCCTCTAGAACTAGGGCACATGCTCCAACAGGGGTAGTTTGGAATTCATTCTTACCAGGATCTTGTTCACAGCTTTGGATTTCTTCCGGTACAAGTAGTAGAAGAGCCCCGAGAAAGCAACACTGGAGGTGAGGCAGATGGCTTCAAACGGAGAGATGCTGAGGCCATCCATGGCAACAGGTAGGGTGTCTCCACCTATATAAAGAAAACATGAAGCAATATTATCACACTCCTCTATACTCAAAAGGTACTACTTTGAGCTGGGAGTAGTTCGACCTCCCCGAATTTTAAGGGCCTTTATAAATATTTTAAGGTCATAATTAAAGTATTGATCTCAAATACAAATTTACTGAAAAAAGACTTTTTTATACATTCAAATCATAACATTAAAATGCATTTTCTTAAATGAACTTCAGCGCAAGGTTATTGCAGTTACATTCCAAAACCTAAAGGGTACTGACATTTCTTATTGGGACATGAATAGCACCGGCCTGTTGTGCAGTGTCCCCTGCCCTTCTTTCCAAGTGAGAGTATCATGTTTTAGGACTTGTTGCTCATCTAATGTGCCTAATACCGAGGCCTGTCCTTTGATGCAAGTACCATCCTGGACCTGGATGGGCGCACCAAGCGCCCTCTCCATAGTTAGTGGCAGTGGACAACTGTCCCAGTCACCGGTTCTAGTAGGCAGAATGGTGGTGGCTTCATACTGTGTCTTAGTAATCATATAATGTGTCCAAACCTTTTTACCTGGGTCACAGGATTATTGGCCTACCGACCAACTTGTGTGAAGTTCAGCTGCTACAAGCTAACCTGAATCCTTGTGCTAACTTTCTACCGTGTGTGTGGTTGTATGTATGTGTGTGACCTGTGTGTTACACACAGTGCATGTCTGAGTGAACCAAAGTTAAGGAGATTTGTAGGTTCCAATATGGAAGCCCTTGGCCTGTTCAAGTACACAATATGGAGATAAAGATACTTTACAAGACATTGAAAGAGTACTACTGTCATTCTTGAATGTGGAGGGAGGTAACACGTGCACTGAAGTGGGAAAAGAGGTGGCAGGCTTCCACTTAATAAATCAATAAGGTCGTTTTGCTTTTGCTCCAGACGTGACTAATTAGTCTTCCTGAACACTGCCATTTGGTAGATGGTGGCGTTGAACGGCGAGACCTGTTGTACCTGTTGTTCAGAGTGTGAACTGTCCTTAAGAAAATGTCTTGTCTCTCTTCCTGATCACTGTTGGTGCAGCTGTTGGTAGTCAGGGGCAGACTGTTGCCCCTGTAAGGAGCATCAATCTAGGCAAAGGATGGGAGACAGCCTGAGAAGAACACAGAAAAGGGGAAAAGACCAAACCCAGCTCTAAATGTGTAGAAGGAGAATACAAATCCCCTGTCTGCTGCACTTACATAAGAGCTGGAGCGGATGACTCACTTGTTGTTCCAGTTCCACGTTCTTTTTGACCAACGAAGGAGTGATCCATACTACTGCCTAACTAGAGCTTGTGTCTGCCTGACAGCCAGCTTCCGAGATGTGAAGGAACATGACCTGGAGTGTGATCTGGTGGAACACCTGCCTCCCTGTCCTGGAACACCTGGAAGTACCCTGCCTGGAAGGAGTGAGCCAGCAGTGCAAGAGCAGCATGGTACCAGTGTGGGCAAGAGCCGCTGATTCAGGTTCTGAGAGCCAATCTAACAGAAATTCTTGACAAGAGTATCTGGCATACTGGCACGGAGCCATGTTGGGGTCTGCCCGAGAATATGTTGTCATCAAAATCAGCCAATTGAGTCTGTGGCACTGTTCCCAGGTGAGCCTGAGACAGACTCTGCGTCACAGCCGTGGCACTTGCCTCAAGGTTGCCTGAGAGTCTTGCACAGCTGAAGAAATGACTACTGACAAGCCAGAGCAGTCGCCTAACTGAGCCTGAAACAGACTGCCATCGCAGCCATTTCCACAGTCCAAAGTGTGCCAGACTGGTCTGTGCCACTGAAGAAGAGAATTTTGCCAAGCACCTGTCACTGCCCAAGAGTGCCCGACTATGTGGTGGTGAGCCCTGTGACACTTTTCAAACGTGTGCCCGAGTGGACTTTGCTGCCGTAAACATACAGCAATAATAAAAAGACATTTGTGCAGCATCAGCAGTGTTGAAGTTATCAATGAAGTTAATGGAGACGTCATATCACCAGTTAAGCCATTTATAGTATGTGTGTGTATATATATATATATATATTCACTGAAAAAACCATAGGTTTCACACGTTATAGTTAGCTGGACATTTTACTGATAAAAAACCAATGAAATTCCCCCGTTATAGTTACTGTAGGCAACTATAACTCACGCGACCGCAATCCTCTGCAGAGAACTCGCGTCTGAATATTAATGCAAGCAGTGACTAATGATTTTTACAGAGTGAACATATGATCTCTGTCCCCCAAGTAAATTCAAATAGAAATAGATATCTGAAACGAACAATTTCGTATGTACAGCCCTGCAAAGGACCCCAGGACATGGATTATATTGTAACTAAGGCAAGTGCCTAGTGAAACATCACTTCAAATATAATGTGACTGAGTTCATATTCCTATTGTAAAGGCAAATGCCCAATATTGTCATTGATTTCTTAAATAAGATATTTATATAAAATGCATCAATGATCTAATCCACTTATTTCTCAAGTGAGACTATTACCTTAAATTGGCACCTGCTATTGTTTGCTGTGCACTTCTCAAAGCATGTTAATGTGCCAGATTGTATCAACCTCCATGAATGAATTTTTATTTTTTATTTTGAAAGGATAAATCAGGGTTGATTTTTAAAAAAATTTACTTTGGGTGGTGCAGCTGGGAACAATATTTGTGAATACCAAATACTAAATATATATATATTTATTTGTTTATTTTCAGGCGAAATGCCGAAACGCGTCGTCAGTCTATCCTGTATTGCACTGTTGAAATAAATTAAATTACAAGTACCCTGTTGGCTCGTGGTGCAGCTCCTTCCCTCTCCGCCACAAAAAAGTATGTGGGAGGTTATTTGTGTGCATATATATATATATTATCAAACACAAAAACATATAGAGAGAAAGAGAATAAAAGCTTTCGCCATCATACTCACTCGTAACACATATGATCATGCAGAAAAAATACAGGTGTGAGGCAGGAATGGACTAACATCATCTTTATAGAATCTAGTCGACCCCACCAAGATAAAAACAAGGGGTGCCAGCGCGATGTGGAAGTAATTAAAGTAGATTGGAGGTTCTTAAGGTTGAGTGATACAGTATCTTTAATAGAAGGAGTAAACCATAGACCCAAGTATTTAATCTTTGTAGGACTCCAGTGGAAAGAAGAAGATACAAAATCAGCATGAAAACAATACTTATTTAACGGAAGAATTTCACACTTATCTACATTGAGTTTATAACCTGAAACTGCAGAAAAACTAGAGACTTCTGAAAGGAAAGCCGGCAATGAGATCTGAGGGTTAGAAATAAATAAAAGAATATCGTCAGCATATGCCGAGAGCTTTAGATGTTTATCGCCATAAGGAAAACCAGTAATAGTTTTGTTCATCCGGATTTTAGATAAGAAGGGTTCTAGAGCTAAAATAAATAAAAGGGGAGAAAGAGGACAACCTTGCCCGACACCTCTAAGAAGTGAGAAAGAAGCGGAAACAAGTCCATTAGCTAAAATAAATGATCTTGGAAAAGTATAGAGTAATGAAATATAACAAAGAAATTTAGGGCCAAAACCAAACCAAGTAAGAGTTGAAAAGATAAACTGCCAATTAACCCTATCAAAGGCTTTCTCAGCATCCAAGGCTACAGCTGCTAACGAAGATTTATGGGAATGAGATTTACTAAGTACATTAAAAAAGAGCCGAGTGTTATCAGAGAGGTGGCGACCCTTAATGAAGCCACATTGTTCTTTACCTATTAATTTTGGTAAAATGCTATCGAGACGAAGCGCAAGAATCTTCGCAAAGATCTTATAATCTAAATTGATTAGAGAAATAGGTCTATAATTTTTGCATAATGTATGGTCTTTACCTTCTTTAGGAAGGAGACAAATCAAAGCCTCTTGAAATGAACTCTCGGATCTCTGGGAAGTGATAAAAAACAAGAATAAGTTAAGTAATTTGGGAATAAGCAAATTGGAAAAATGAGTATAAAATTCTATAGTAAAACCATCAGGTCCTGGAGCTTTCCCTTCTTTAAGCGAGTGAATAGCTTTGAGGAGGTCATTAGAGTGTATATCAGTTTCCAGAGAGGAGAAATCTACATCCAAAGAAGGAGGTGGAGGAATAGAGGCTAAATATTGATCAATGTCCGATAAAGGAGGCGAAGATTCGGGTGTGTAAAGTGATTTGTAAAAATTGGAAAACTCTAAAAGAATGTCTTCGTCATTATGAAGTACGGTATTAGGTGAAGATATGATAGACTCAATTTTAGTACGTTCTTGCTTGATTTTGAGATATTTAGCAAGAAGGTTGCCAGACTTGTTTTGCGCACTATAGAATTTCGCGCTAGACTTAAGCAAATATAGATTCGCAGAATTAGTAGAAAGTTTATTAAAAGAAAGTTTGGCATTAATAAGTTCTTCTAAGGTAGACTGGCTTTTTGTTAGATAATAGTGGTGTTCCAATTTTTTAATTTGTAAATTAAGAGCCTGAGATGAAAGAGAAGCTCCCTGCCGCTTCTGAGCAACAAAGGATATGATAAAATCTCTAGAGGCAGCTTTAAAGGAATCCCATACAAGTTGAGGATACAGCTGGGGGGATTCGTTTTCCTCAAAAAATAAGGAGGCAAAATCGAGAAAGGCTGGTGTGAACGTAGGGTCTAATAAAAGAGTGTTATTAAATCTCCAGCATCTAGTATCTTTAGTGGGAGGAAGTAGATCTAAACTTAAGGAAACTGGGGCATGATCAGTAATTAGAATAGACCCTATGTCTGAATGAGAAATGTGTTGGAAATAAAGAGGTAATCTATTCGGGATTGTGAAGAATGAGCAGGTGAATAATAAGTGTATTCTCGTAGTGTGGGGTGACAAAGTCTCCAAGAATCTACAAGTGACCTTTGAGAAATAGTGGAGGTAAATTGAGAATGTATAGAGGAAGGGATGAACCTGGAGTTGAAATTCCTATCAATAAAGGGGTCTACAATCATATTACAGTCCCCACCAAAAATCAAATACTCATCACTGCATTGCATTAAAAGGGAAAGAATTTGGGGCCAAAACAATTTGTCCTGAGTAGTGGGAGCATAAATATTAAAAATAGAAAGGGGAATCGTGTTAATCAGTAAGGAGATCACAACCCATCTACCCTCGGAGTCAGTACCCTGCCGAATTAGCTGGACATCCAAGCGTTTATGACAGAGAATAGCTACACCATTGCGTTTTCCTGAGCCAGATGATGCAAAAACATGGCCTACCCAATTCCGTCGTAATTTAACTATTTCAGTATCTGGTATATGAATTTCCTGTAAAAGAGCAATATCTCCCTTCAGATTCGCAATATGTGACAAAACTCGTTGGCGTTTGATAGGAGAACCCAAACCTTTAACATTCCAAGATATAATATTTAACGACATTTAAATCCTATGTAAAATTAGTCAAAACAATGAAAACAGTTCTTGAAAAAGTATGCCATATATAAAGGCATAGACCATGCGAATTATGCAACAAAAGAAAGAAAAAGAACATTATGGTAAAAAGATAGTAGTGAGGAATACAAAAGGTCATGAGATAGAAGAAAAAATGAAAATGAGAAAAAAGATTATATAAAAAAGAAGCATAAAAGAAAAATTGAAAATATAGATCAAACAGAGGAATGAGGAGAAAAAGAAGGAAGGAGCGAAAATAACAAGAAACAAAAAGATAAAGCATAAATAACAACTGGTAAAACAATACATTAAACGAAAGACATACCACAAGAGAACAAGAATGACAGGGTAGGTGGAGCCACATAAGGAGGACCAAACGCCGGACGAGAGGTCGCGGGACGAGAAGCACATAAAGAACAACCTCCAGGCAGAATGAAGAACACTGGAATTACGGGAGCACAGAAGCCACAACCTAGTAAGAGGGGGAAACAGAATAATAATTAACATAACAAATTATAGCAATACCAAAGTTTGCAAAAAATGACTGAAATAAAAGGAATTCACACATGCGAACATATAATTAACAAATATTAAACAGCTGAGACAAAAATTTTCACAACATATTATGATTTAGAAATGTCCATAGAGATTCCTTTACAAGAGTCCAAAAATCTTTGAAGCACAGCAGGATCTTCATAGTTGGTTGTTCTGTTGTTATAAGTCACTTTGAAGAGACAGGGGTGAAATAAGCCATAACGAGCGTTCAAGCTGCGAAGAGCTGGCCTCATATCCAAAAACTTCTTTCGACGAGCAGCAGTGACTTTGGCATAGTCTTGAGCAAAAAAGAGATTGGAACCATTCCAAGAAATCTTTCCTCTCTGTTTGGCTGCCTGTAAGACTTTAAGTAGATCCGTATATTCTAGGAAATATAAAATTACTCCTCTGGGTTTCGTTGAGGAAGATGGAGAACGAGGGTTTTGGCCCAAACGGTGTGCACGTTGGATATTTAATGGCAGAGATTCTGGAAGACCAAGAAGAGTTGGAAGAAAGGACTGAAAATAGGACATTGCGTTAGAACCTTCAAGTCCCTCAGCCAGACCATAAATACGTAGGTTATTGCGCCTATTACGGTTTTCTAACTGTTCAACTTGCTGTTTAAGATGATCAACCTCTCTATGAAGAAGAGGAACTTGCACAGCAAAGTCTTGCACAGAGTCAACTCTTTTCTCCAGAACATCAACTCATTGCTCAGTGTGAGACCAATTATCTTCCAGGCTCTGCAGACGAATGTTGGTCTCTTCCATATAGGGTTTGAGGGCGCGAATCTCTTCAAGAAGAAGCTCCATCGACAGAGGCGAAGAATTAGTAGGAGAAGGAGGATTCGCTTTTCCTCGTTTTCTAGGTGCGAAGGGAACTGAAGATGGTATTTTGGACCCCTGTTTGGAGCTTGGCCGAGTCGTAGAAGAAGAGGGACCTTTTATAGCCACACAGTCATTGGGGAGATCGTCCGCATTCTCTTGTAAAATATTAAAAGGATTGAATTCTTCCAGCGATGCACCACTAGGTTGCGGAGCTTTTTTACGGTTAGGCCGGGATGCTGCCATGGTCTAAACTGAAAGAAGATGGTAACCAGCAAATTTCAGAGAGTAAAATAAAGCTGTATGAAGCTACCAGACGTAGGACAGCACACGCCACTATATGAGGGAAAAATGCTGGCGGCAAGTCCAAAAATTCTGAATCCAGAGAGTACTGACTCCCAAAGTGAGCTGACAGCAGTGCGGAGCAAGAGGGTAACAACCCTATCCTGTCAGACTGAATTTATGACGAACATTACATTGCCCCAATGCAGAAATAGCAAGCCATGGAACGCAAAAATGTATCAGATACGATAGCATAGCTGCGGTGATCAAATAAGAAATGTCCCGTAAAAAAAACAATGAAGGAGCTCATAGAAAGCATAATAAAAAACAGATTAGGCACTTATTTCCACAAAAACTGACATCCTCGGAGGTAAAAAGGCAGCAAACGTGAGAAACACCTCAAAAAGAAAAAACAAAATGGCGGCCCGAGCGCATTACAGCCGTTATAAAGCCAAAAACGGTATCCTGAAGCTCACCATGCGTCGACGGCTATAACGCGTTCCATGGAGCCACACTTCCGACGATATCGGAAGCGGTTTCTGTGCGTTGAAATTGGGGGAAAATAGCCTGGAAAGAGTCCTTCGCCTCACGCCACCGCGGAGCTCTCGGACGCCGCGGCCATCCCCGAAGGCGCCTAAGCCACGCCCCCCAGGAATGCCACTTTGAACAAGAAATATTCCATATAGGGATAGGAGATAAGGCACTATTCCCACTCCCAGCAAACAGATGGAGGTAACAACGTTTTGGGTCATTCATCGCATCAAAGGAGGGCAGTGATTTTCTCCTATGTGACAAACATTTCTTAAGTCTGATGCCTTGAGAACAAGTAAAGATAAGCATCACTTCTGTTTAAAGGACCTTCAAAAGTATACAAAACTAAGCGGGTCCCGGAGAGTTGAGGGTCCAAGGCTGTGGAATGCATTGATAGTCAACCCAAACTACATGTAGATAAGAGCATAATTAATACTAATCTTTTTAAACTTGCCTTTAACTCCATTTCACACCGGAAAGGGGCTGTATGTGGAGAAAATTTGACGAGAACTGATCCTAATGATCAAACTTGAACGTGAATAACCAAAGATTTTCTCCTCATAGACTCAGAGCTCTGATGTAATCAAAAGGGAAGACATAGAGGACTCAATAAAACCTCCATGAACATAGATTTATTCAACAGTAATGCATATTTACTGTATTTAGTACACTTGGATATATTTTCCCATAGGAAGAACAAAAAAGAGAGCAAGGACTGATATGTGGAACCGTCCCTGTCCCAGGGTAATACAATCAAAACCAACTTAGACGGACACAAGCTAGATGGCTGAATAATGCTGTAGTGCCAGGCACCACTAAGGTTTGTTAGAAGAACCCTCGCACACCAACCTAGTTGGTGTCATGCTTCATCATTGGGTTACCAGCTGAGTAGCCGAATGCTACCCAGCTGTACTGCGACACCTGGTTACAGTGGAGCATTTTCTTTTCGTGAGTGTGATGAAGTGGTGTGAATTAAAAATACCTCTGGGGATTTTTACTGATACTTATTTATTCCCAACGGCCCAGGGTATATTAAAAACTGAAAACGGATAATATATTAAGACTAGAGATTTGGTCTTAATTATCCTTTTGGAATAAATAAATATCAGTAAGAATCCCCAGAGGTATTTTTAACTCGCACTACTTCATCACACTCACAAAAAGGAAAAAAACAGCTCTACTGTAACCAGGTGTCACAGCACAGCTGGGTACCATTCGGCTACTCAGCTGGGAACCCGATGATGAATCATGACACCAACTAGGTTGGTGTGCGAGGGTTCTTCTAACAAACCTTAGTGGTGCCTGGCACTACAGCATTATTCAGCCATCTAGCTTGGGTCCGTCTAAGTTGTTTTTGATATCTTTTACCATACACCTGTCCATGATTATTAAACATATAGCTACAAGGCTGTATTTCCACAGTCTGCAGACAGACTGCCGAATCAAGTGTGGCTTCAATAATGTAATGGACGATATCAATGCCATATCATCAATTAAGCCATATGTGATGTCATCTGTAAGGCAGTCTACAGCACTACACTCAGGGCGTTATGTCACCTCAACTCGATTAATATTGAGGAATCGGGGGCGTAGCTTAACCGCCGAGCGCGATGGCTGCGGGCGATGAAGCCCCTGACGCCGATGGCCTGAAAGCTCGGCGGGGTGTGTGAGGTACCTCCGCTGTGACGCCGTGCGCTGGGCAGGGCTCGCACTGAGACTCCGGGCAGAAGTGGAACGGAGCGAGGATCGGGCCCGGAATCCCCAGGCTTGAGTGACTGCACGGCCAGCCGGAACCTCCGTGTGAAGCCTCTGCAATTGTCGGAGCATGGCAGCACCCCGGAGGCCAAGGCCCAACGTTCTGCATTTGGACCCCTGCAGGCGTGGGGGGCCGCAGTAGGGTCTCTCTTGTTGGTTCCCCCACTATCAGAATCCTTACCGAGGTGGCTGCCACAGGTATCAGAGATACATCGGCAGTCCGTGACATGGCCCACATCTTCTGATCCGCATACCGCTAAGCGGCCCTGTCGGAAACTGACAGGCAGGGCCGCAGTCTAGTACTCAGGCTTCAGCTTAGGGTGGAGAGCCCGCATGCATCGTAATCTCCAGATAGGAGGACCAGGACCTGAATAAACAATCGGCCCAACGGCAGTGGACCGGACTGACAGACGGGTGAGCCACACTGCGACACAGCGGCATAATTCACTTTGGGGGCAATGCACCCTGACTACATTCTTGCCAAGCAGCACTCAGTGCACGGATGACCCTGGTCCAAAACCACAAGGGCTGTAGCACACGCACATTGGGGACAGTGACACGTGGTTGGTAGCCATTGCTGGCATATACTTCATTGGAGGAAGGTGTGACTACAAGCTAATACATCTCTAAAATACTGAGGTCAGTACACCCTTCATTTTACAACCCTAGCGTGACAGCACTCTGGCAGCCTCTCGAGTGTTTGACTTTGTGTGCTGTGTGTGAAACTTGAACCACGAGTGCATAGTGCTGTTGAATGGTACTTTGTTTATGCCGCTGCGTCATGTCAGGACCAAAACGACAGAGGTCTACATTCCAGACAAAGCTGGATAAATACACAATGCACAAAGGGTGCGAACAGGAGGGGGGCGACCAAGTGAGAGGTGGAGAAATCGTCGAGGCCATCCATACGTAATGGCAGCCATTGCGGGGGTGCGTACATCACTGGAACACAGAATGAACACCATATCCATCGAAATGGCATTGCTCAGGACTGATTTGAAAAACACTAGCGAAAAAGTGAAAACCATGGAAGGGGTGACGAAGGAACTAAGTAGCGACACCCACCGAATGGGTAAAGAAATCAAAGATCTCCAATTGGCAGAAAAAAGGTTGGATGCCCAACTGGATGACTATGAAGGTCGCGCAAGCCGTAACAACGTCAGAATTATTGGGGTCCCTGAGCGAGCGGAGGGGCCAGCCGCAGACCTGTTCATGGAACCACCTACGTCCCAAAACTCTGTCAAAATTCTTTACGGTTTAAAGGGCGCATAGAGTGCTGGGTGGGAGGGGGGGGGGAGACCTAGGCCCGGTGCGCCTCCAAGGCCGATCCTGGCACAACTCCTTAACTTCAGGGACTGAGACAGTATTCTACAAACAGCACGTGCTAACCCTCCTCTAAAGTATGACAAAAGTGAACTGTCCTTTTTACCGGATTTTACCATTGAGGTTCAAAGCCAACGTCGCACGTTCCTGGATGTTAAAAAACTGATAAGGGATAACGGCATTCGTTATGCGATGTAATTTTCGGCTAAGCTGCGAGTCGAAGCGGATGGCAAGACTTGGTTTTTTTATTCGCCGGATGCAGCACAAGAGTGGTTGGAGGGCTGGAGACCAGTGAAGATTCACAACGTTAGATAAGACTTCGGCGGTGGAACTGACCAGTGACAGTTTTGCCACAACTAACGCTGTTAACAGAGGGACTTCTACGTCGCCGTCACCCCTAATGACACAGGATTGACCAAGACGCTGCGCTGAGCAGGCCAAGTGAGCATTTTCTGCATAATTTGATTGTATTTTTATATGATGCATGTCCATATATGGTTAATGGAGAGTGCACAACAGCAGTGGGAGGTCCATTGGGCGGGAGACTAATGCCTCTTCCCCTTTACTTTCTAGTAAAGGTATTTTTTTTTTTGTAAGGGCGACAAGCACTATGCACTATTGGGGTCATGGGCAGTTTCGAGCCCAGAGTGCAGGAGAGCAGGGAGGGCAACAGGGTGGTGGGTGTTGAGAGGTTTGGTATTGTAGGATTATTTTTCGTTTGTCAGAGCATTGTATTTGTCGAGTCTAAGCATGGGCATCGCAGTGACCAGGAACTTGGGACTGAGCTCATGGCAGTTCGCACACGATTCTCTTATCTGTGGGTGTTCCGGGGACATGGCAGGGCGTCCCCCCGATAGCAAAGGATAGCCGGAAATATGGGCACTACAACTGAGAAACGGATTAAGAAGTTATCATGAAATATGAATGGCTTGCGGGATCAAATTAAAAGAGAAATTGTCTTACAGTTTCTTAGGCGACATGCCCCAGAGGTGGTGTTGCTTCAGGAGACACACCTCATAGGAAACATGTGCAAGGCCCTAGCTGGAGGGGGCTACCAACTAGTGGCTCACTCCGGGTTCCCGACAGGCTCCAGGGGAGTTGGAATACTGAAAATCGTGCTTTCCCAATGGCAATAGAGCAGGTTTACACAGACCATTTGGGACAATATGCGGCGGTATCTGGTCAGTGGGAGAGTGAAGCTCTGATACTGTTGTCACTGTACTTGCCACCAGGATTGCAGGACATTACCTTTAAAGACTGGGGGGGGGGGGGGGGGTACTACTTACGTTTCCCACTGGTAGACTGGTAATAGGAGGAGACCTAAACTCAGTAGTTTCTGGGACGATGGACCACTACCCCCCTAGAGACATACCGCCCTCACGTCTGCACCTCCCGCGTTTCCTAGAAGCTATGGGTCTGGTGGACATGTGGAGGGTATATCACCCTACAGAGATGCAATACATGTTTCACTCTGGGGTCCACAAGAGCTTTTATCGTATAGATTATATCCTCGCCCCGGCGGCACAAGTTGGCTAGGTCAAGGAAGTAAGACACCTAGCTAGGGGAATATCCGACCACTCCCCAGTCTGGCTACACATGGAGTATGGTAAGGGTGACTGCAATCAGGTTGCACCTATTAGCCCCTGGTATTTTCAGAACCCTGCAATTAAATCAAAGTTAGAACAAGAAATTTAACACTACTTTGCTGAAAACAACGGCACAGTTGCCTCAGCTCGGGTTCTTTGGGAGGCCTTTAACACAGTGATAAGGGGACACGCTCTATCCCAGATCTCCGGGGCGAAAAAAAGACAGACAAGCTAGACTTCTCCGACTGGAGGAGGAAATTCTCAGATTGGAGGAGGGCCTTGCGATGTCAGCTGACCGAGACGGCCCATATTTTCTCCACTTGACACAAGAGGAGTACAGATCCGAGGCGAGAGGCTGCCAAAACCATGCTCAGCCACAAGATGGGGAGCGTATATGAGCTGGGGGACAAGGCCGGGAAAATATTAGCCGAGTTAGACAGGAGGGAAGCAGCGAACCGATTGGTCACAGAACTTTGGATGGCAAACGGGAAAAAGCTCACTGATCCACAGGACATCGCGGACGAGTTTGGTAGATATAATGGCTTGGTCTACACTTCTAGGTGCAGCAGACAGGAGGTGGAAACTAAAGATCTACTGGCGGAGATTCGTCTGCCGGTACTGGCAGACGCAGACAGAACTTCGTTGGAGGGGGACATCACCCCAGACAAAATAGCACAGGCTATTCATTCTCTCCAGACTGGAAAAGCAATGGGCCCCAACTGTACAAATTAAGACCTGATAAGATAGCCCCCTACCTCAGAGCAATGTTCGAAGAAAGTCTTGAAGAGGGATCCCTTCACCAGGACCAAAGATTGGCCAACCTGGTAGTGATACCTAAGGAGGGAAGACCAAGAGACAGCTGTCAATCGTATCGACCCATATCGCTACTGAACGCCGAGGCCAAAATATTGGCTAAATTGCTTGCCACCCGATTGACTCGGGTTCTTCCGGAACTGGTTCATCCGGACCAATCCGGCTTTATGCCGTCGCGTAACACATCCCTGAATTTAAGGAGGGTGCATGGCGGTATGGGAAGGGCTGACACCATAAAAGAAGATGCAGTTGTGGTGTCTCTAGACGCCACCATGGCGTTTGACACCACTGAGTGGCCATACCTGTTCGCCATCTTGGAAAGGTTGGGATTCGGTTCCTAAATTTATCAGCTGGGTCCGACTTTTACACACTGACCCACTCGTACAGGTAGAGGTCAATAACAAAAAATCAGCTTTATTCCACCTCCACAGGGGGACTAGACAAGGGTGCCCCCAGTCCACCTTGCTGTTCGCTCTTACATTAGAACCCCTGGCCTGCTAGATCCGACGAGACCCCGTAATAGGAGGGCTGCGCTGTGCTGATGATTGGGAGGACCGGCTATCGCTCTACGCAGACAACATTTTGCTATACCTGGCTTTCCCAAATAGATCCCTGCATTGAGTCCTTAATATCTTTACTAATTTCTGTACATACTCCGGGTATACTATCAAGTGGTCAAAGTCGTTAATTTTTGTGCTTCAGGGCATGCCGCCGGTCCTACTAAAGGAATATCAACTTAAGATAGTGACAGAGGGGTTTAAATATTTGGGGATTTTTATTACTAAGGATCCTAAATTATTTTACAATGCTAACCTCTTACCGCCGCTGCAGTGATTGAAGTGGAACATTGGTAATCTCTTCCATTGTCACTATTGGGGAGAGCCGCGTTGTTTAAAATAATGTCTCTCCCTAGGTTCTTATACGTCCTACAAAATTCACCTGCCCTGATTCCCACATCATATTTCAGACAGGTGGAAAGTGCGCACCAAGCGCTGCTCTGGGGGAGTGGTCGGCCGAGAATCGCATTCTCAAAATTGGTGCGTAGCTGGCATGATGGAATCGGTTTGCCAAATATTAAAAAATACTACTGGCCAGCACAACTAGCAGCTATCAACCACTGTATATACCAGCCCCCTACGGATCCTGGCTATGCCACGGATAGGGGGCTCCTCCCCGGCGGGAATTATACATGGGCACTATATTCTAAACTGGCCAAACTCCCCCTGACAGGCCCTACAAAACATTCTGTATAGGTTTCGCACCAGGTCCAGAAAGATATGGGATGGGCAAACACCATAACGCGGTTTACACCACTATGGGACTCCCGAGTGGGCAATGTTTGGAAAAAAGAAGAAGTAATGCCCTTCACGGCCCTACAACATAAGTTCGAGCTCGCAGACACTGAGGGATTCAGATACTTGCAGGTGCGACACGCATTATACACTGTTATGCCAAAGGGGAAGACCCCTCCTGAGGCCTCTCCTCTTGAGGACAGGCTTCTGGACAGCTATATGCCCAAAAAGGCAATCTCCCTGACGTACCTAAAACTTATAAATCATTCACCTGATCCCCTACCACGGCTCCGTGCAATGTGGGAAAGTGATCCAACAGAACTTGATGAGGAGGAGTGAATGGAGGTGCTGGCATTCCAGAGGGAGGGGGCAATATCCTCAAAGCTGAAACTGGTGCAGCTGAAAATACTGCACAGGATATATATTACGGACCAGCCTTGGTCAGGATGGGGTATGACACTAATTGTAGACGGAGATGTGTCCGGGAAGGCACCTTTTTAGGTCTCGCGCCTAGCGTTGCAGTGCGCAGCGAGAGACCTCTTGTACGGGGTTTGAAAATCGGCATAGGAATCGCACACGCTTGTGCGTGTGCTTTTCCTTTTGGCCCCCGCGATTGGGCTTTGCATGCGTGTTTTTCAATAAGACGGCACGCAATAGGCCAAAGGCGGTCGCGTTGCTCCGCCCATGGCCTATTGGTGTCTATTACGCGCACCGCTGCCATGTGGTTTCAATTATCGTGCCCAGACACGGGCGCGATAATTGAAACCACATGGCGCGCGCGCGCACCACTCGTTCTCTTTTCCTTCAATACTAGACATGAACGCATTCTAATTTCAATTATTAGGCATACACTTAAAGCCCCCATGGTAAGACAGTCTCATATACTTAGCGATAGGAACAGTGAAATAAAAAATAATAAAGGAGACTTATTAAATCTCGTATATTATTTAGACGTCTCCACAATTCATCAATGTGTTTTGTCATTAGAGATGAAACCACCGTGCTAAAATTACGCGAATTAGAGTCATTTAGGTCTTCGATTTAAATGCTTTGCAACATTCATCGTTCCATTTGGGGTACAAGATAACTTCATCGTTCATATCTCAAGGGCTGCACTATACAAATACTAAGCATTTAACAACAGATTCACTCTAGGCTTTGTAGTCCCAAATCAGCACAATATGCTTTATTGCAATAGCTTTTAAAGAGTGAAACTATGCCGACATCTTGTGTTCTCTATAACACGCAATCAGCTCATACCTTGCTGGTTTGTATATGAAGCACCCTACAGTTGTGGGCAAAGATCAGAGTTATGACTTTTCATTTGCTGTAATCTTTGTATAAAAGCACAACTGTTATGGTTTGAATACTACAACACTGGTTTTTAGTCTACAGAATGATGTCCACTGCAGGGTGAAGGAATACCAGCTTTTTACTGGGAACTGGCCATTTCTGTTCTTCCCCCTGTATGTTTATGATATAATGGAAATAAAACAGTATATTTACTAGTGTTCTTGTTACCTACGGTCCTACACGGGCCTCCGCCTCACCTGCGCGGTCACTGGTGGCTCCTTGGGGCTTTGCTACTCTTGTTCCTTCTTCTCCACCCTTGCCTGTCTTCCCGTCAGACCACCTTCCGTTCCCTTAGGCTTTGGTGGCAGGAAGGAAAATAACACAAGCGTAATGACCGAAGAGCACAGTGTTCCTCTAAAGCCGCCTAGGCCTCGAATCCCCAGCCTTTCCTACTATTGCCACGCTGACTCTCCGGGGCACAGCGCAAGCTGGTGGGATGTTGCACGTCCAGACCCCAGAACCGCCTCACGTGATACGCCTACCTGCCCTCGAGACAGTCATGTCCGAAGCTTCCTTGAACACTAGACCGCGTATTCGGCTTTTTAACCTGCAGTCTGCCCGCCATTTTGGGTGTAGAGAAGTGTTTTAATCTAAAAGTGCGGTGAGAAGGACCATGATCTGAAAGGCGGTAATTCCCTTCAACGATTAGTTTATCCATAAAATAGTTCGCCTTTCGGACACGTCCGTTTCTGTAAACGTGTGAAAGTAAAAGAGAAACATTGTTTTCGACATTAACGTGAATGCCGCGTTTCTGCTCTATCTACTACCGAGCCTGCGAACGACAAAGTGTAGCTTTTGGCGTCTTTCCCCTTAGGGTCTCCGGAGCGGCTGATCCGTGTTCCCACAGGAAGACGCCGGTATTTGCAGCCAGAAGGCAGACGTTTATCATTACACGAGATTACCTAGTACCTTTATGTGTAGTTCTTCTATGCAACATTGCTTTTTTTTTTAGATTACAGAATACGGACGTTTGCATGATTGCAGTCAATATTACGGCATATACTTCTTAAAAAATACTTAAGTGATGTAAAATGTTTGCCAAATGTTTAAATTTTGCTCTCTGTTTTGTACAGTTAAGTGTACTTTCGGTTTCAGAATTTTGTTCTGTCTGCCTTGGGATACCCTGTCCACTAAGTCAGATACTGCAGGGAAGGAAAGAATGCTTCTTTTTTGTGTCTTCCTTTATATTATGTGGGAGTTATACGATCAGTAACAACAACACGTCGAGTTAATATGTTGGCTTTATTCAATTTATTAAAGTGATAGATCCCTTCTTGCAGCCGTGACGCAATTCAGCTGGACGCATTTGTAAGTGTTACTGTAAACAAGCTTTCAATATAGCAGAGGTACAAACATTTCCGTTCATATCATGGTGCTGAAATAAACACTTTTTTTTTAGCCAGTGCAGTATTGAAAGTCTATTTTCTTCTATCCTGTGTCTCTATAAATATTATTGTTCCCACCAATGTTTTGCTCTACTTTGTGTCTCCATTATACCTTTGTTTGGTTTTACTTCACCTGCCTTCAGCGTCTTTCTCTCCCATTCATCTCCAGTGCGTCTCTCATTCTCCTCCATTTTACGCCAGATTCTTGAAATACACTTTATACTAAGCAAAAGTAAAAAGCAGTCAATTTCAAAGCCAACAGCTCTAACTTTAAAAAATGCAAAACCTATTGCTTTGAAAATACTTGTTTCATATACTGTGGGAATGCCCTCACATAGCAACATATTGGAGTGCAGTTACCTCATGTATGGGGGAAGTTCTGGGGCAGACGATAACAATGGAGGCCAAGCGATGTCTCCTAAATATATGGGAACCGACTGACTTGAGCAATAAAAGAAAAAACCTGGGTAGCACTAGACTTGATGGTCGCTAAATGGAACATTGCAAGAAAGTGGGGAGTCCACACAGCTCTGACGCTGAGGGAATGGGAAGGAAACATGGATTGGTCCATGTTTCGACAAAAAACAGTATATGTCACAAGAGGATGCCCTAGAAAATGGATACAAATATGGGAGAAATGGAATGACTATAGAGGTACCATATGTGAGTCACCCGCATTACCGGCACAGCCGCCCCGAGAGGAACTAACAACTTAATGTTCTATTGTGCACTGTAAAATATACTTCGCAGGTTTCTGTGGAATTGTGTATAATGTATCACTAACAACCATGCCTTACAATTTCTGTCAAATATACACTGTGACAGTGTTTTGATTTAACAATAAAAAGAATTTAAAAAAAAAATACTGAGGAATCTCAGAGGTTATAAGGGTTTGTATCAGAACCACAACAGCCCCTAACCTGAAGCTTTTTCGCAATATGAGTGGCCAGTAATTAACCTGAATTCCTTTAGTTTTTCTAGGACATACTTTGACCTCTGCTACAGTTCCCACTAAGCCCAGGATGTGGCCTTCAATGGCACCCTTTGCCTTGTCCCACAGGCCTCAGCCTTTAGCTTTGTCCAGCAGGCTGTGGGTGCTGGCCAAAGGCAAAGCAATGTGCTCAATCACCCTGCCTTACAAGCCCTCTGTACATGGTCAAGCTAGAAGGGCCTGGCCATCGGCCTGTTCCAGCAACCAACCCTCTCTGCCCCCTGACACCTTCACACATCCGCACCCTGGAGGCTCAGGGCCAGAACCTGCCACCACAGCTCATGCATCCCCAACTGAGGCTTTCTGACTTAAGAGCTGGCTATACATGACTCGGCCGTTGGAAACAGTGCTGCTTTCAAGATCTAGATAGCTCTTCGATGGATACACAGAGTGACAAACCAGTTTTCCTAAAGTCAACTGATAGGTGTGGAAAATAGCACAGATTGGAGAGTCCATTATGATGAACACATTGGTCTTCTGACCTTGACCAAAGGTGGAGAGCCAACACTTGAGTGGTAGGCGACATTGCTCCCACGCTAGCCTTCACTCCTCGGTCCCTGGGCAAGGTTGGACAACGTGATAATAACCTCTTCAACACTCTGGTCCAGAGTAGGTCAGGAGGGAAAATAGCCCATACCCATATAAAATCATGGAGGGCTAGGAAGAAGGGGGCTTGGATCACTGGGTGGTATTTTGAAGACCAATGCACCAATGTGCCAGGCAGCCTCGCAATAATAGAACCCGATGCAAACCGTATAGGCAAGAATTTGCGTTTTAAATTTTTTTTTGTTTTTAGGTTAGGTGCAAGTTTACAAACCATGACATTGAAGATGGGAGAAATAACTTTCTCGGCCAATCTGATTCGCCCCCACGTAAATTTCAGTTTGCCAACCAAATTATCAAAAAAGCATTTTATCATTCCATTTTTAATTTTGTCCATAAAGTGTAGGGTTGAGCTCAGCCAATATTTAATGATGTGCTTTAAGAAGCATTTTTAGCTACTTAAATTTATTTGGAATTTTTAAGTTTATTTCAAAAGTGCAGTATACGGTGACAGAAAACTATAAGTACGTAAGATAAACAATTTTCACCACAGTGTGAAAATATTAAGGGAGTAAATAAAGTTATCAGCCTATAATTCTAACACTTTTGACAACCTTTGTTTAGATGTTAAAGTATGCTGTTTTTCAACACCATGAGTTTTATTGTAAAGGTGTAGTTGGATTATTAATATAGATGTTATTACTTCACTATTTAATATAACAGCAATACAAGGTGAGGTTAGAGATATAGTGCCCAGAGGGAGCTTCAGATATGAATGTGCACTTCTTTTGTGACCGGAGTACTTCATCTAGGTTTATTCTTAAAATTGTAGCCCTAGTAATCCTTCTCCTCTCGACCTCATTATCTCCTCCGCCTATCCAATCTTGGATGAACAATCCAAACATTCTCAACAACAAGCCTACCATTGTTGACCGTGCCAGATCTCTAGGCTCTATCCTAGACAAAAGGCTCAACTTACAGAACCATATCAGTACCATCGCCAAGAATGCACATTACCAACTGCAACTTCTCTAGAGGGTTCGGCACTTCTTTCCTGAGTAAGACCTAAAAGCCTTGGTTCAAGCTTTGGTTCTTTCCAGATTGGAATACTGCAACTCTCTCCTTGCTGGCCTCCCCAAATCCCACCTTTCCCCTCTAAAACCCATCCTCCACTCAGAAGCTCGCTTCCTTTATGGGGCTAAAAGAAATGATCACATCACACCCATACTGCTGTTGGTTCTTCGCTGGCCTCTTATCGAAGAAAGGTCATTTTACAAAACTCTCGGTCTCACCCACAAAGCCTTGCACACCTCCACACCATGCTATCTGGCTAATGAAAATCCCAGGCGGCTTTAGACCTTTACGCTATGCGGAAAACTTACTGCTCGAACCTCCTACCTTCAAAAGGAAAAGATTTAGGTCTCAATCCTTCTCTGGTAATGCGGCCAGAATCAGGGACTCACTTCCTCCATCCCTCCGAACCACCACCTCTTTCTGGACTTTCAAAACTGATCTTAAAATTCTCCTCCTCCAACGGCACTTCCTGGCAAAATTCAAACCAATTCTTGACCTTTACGGCCATCTAGCACTCACATGATGTCAACTTTGTAAATATGTATTTTACTCCCGTTTTAACTTAACGCTGACACTTTTCTATTTTTTACAATACAAAATATGCAACTTGTTAGCGTTGTCAATCAATCAAGTGTTTGTTAAGCACGACTACTCACCCGTAAGGGTGTCAAGGCGCGGGGGGGTCGCAGGTTCCAGTCCATCAAGGAGGGGGTCTGTCGAAGAGCCAGGTTTTGAGGTTTCTTGCGAAGATGGGGAGCGATGTTGTCTGTCTGAGGTGGAGCGGAAGGTCGTTCCAGGCTCTGGCCGAGCGGAAGGTCATTCCAGGCTCTGGCCGTGCAGAAAGAGCGGCCTCCCGCTCTGGTCTTTCTGATGCGGGGGGGACCACGGCGTAGGAGAGCTGGGCTAATCGTAGGGTCCTTTGGGGTGCGTGGAATTTGAGTTGGCTGTTCAGGCATGCTGGTCCAGTGTCGTGGAGGGCCTTGTGAGCGTGGGTTAGCATCTTGAAGGTGACTCTAGCTTCGATGGGGAGCCAGTGGAGTGTGAGCAGGTGCTGGGAGATGTGGCAGTGTCTTGGCAGGTTGAGGACCAGTCTTGCAGCGGAGGCGTTTTGGGTGTTCTGTAGCTTGCGGGTGAGGTTTTTGTTTATTCTGGCATAGAGTGCTTTGCCGTAGTCGAGCCTGCTGGTGACCAGGGCGTGAGTGACGGTCTTTCTGTGTTCGAGGAGGATCCATTTGAAGGTCTTACGTAGGAGGCGGAGGGTGTGGAAGCAGGAGGACGAGACGGAGTTGATCTGGCGGTCCATTTAGAGCTCTGAGTCCAGGATGATTCCCAGGTTGCATGCGTGGTCCATGGGGGTGGGCGGGCTTCCGAGGGCGGGGGGCCACCAGGCATCAGGGTTTGGGCCCATGATGAGTACTTCCGTTTTGTTGGTGTTTAGTTGTAGGCAGCGTTGTAACTGGCTATATGTAACTTTTTTTGCATGGTTCGTCTATCTAGGTGTACCTTTTGTAACTTCCCTGGTTCTTTTGTAAAGCTCTCTGACACCTTTGGGTAAAGTTTGCTCTCTATAAAACTGCATTAAATAGTTACCCCGTTATACACACACAAGTGAAAATACTAGAATGCAAAGAAATTATCTGTTGATAGGTTCCTCATTCATGGACCTATAAGTCTTGTGAGCTTTGGGTAAGGATCCATACCAATGCAATGTTGTGATTTTAGCTATCTGAAACAGCTATAACTCGCTACTTAAAACCTCAAACAAATCTATCTTCGGTTGGGAGATGAAGTAAAAAAAAAAACTGTTCAGAACTGCAGGTTGTTAAACTAACCTGTGATCTTTGCGTCCCCTTACTAACCATTATCGGTCACATCCGTCATTCATCCCAGACGTTACGTCACTCTGTCGAAATCGGGTACGTGTTTTACTTTCAACTAAATCAGCCCCTTGCGATATGGCCGACAGTGAGGGTGACCGTTAAGTAATCTTGTCAAAAAGCAAAAACAAGTGAAAAGGGACTTTCATGTTTAACAGCATAATCTTGGCAAGCGCCTTTAAACACTCCACGGAAAAACCTAAGCTCGTTCACTCCAGCAAGTGACAGCATCACTTTCCTCTGATTAATTATCCCCGCTACGCTCTCTAGTTCGCCCCAACAGACCCAAGACCACTCCCCCCACCTTAACCCTGCTCTAGACATCACCTACCCCACTCCTGGCCTACTCAGCAGCCCAGGCCGGGTCTGCACTCTTCCACCTGGGCCGGTTGCCAGGTTCCGCTGCAAGTGCAACCCGTAACCGAGGCCAAGGTGAGCCGGTCAGCAGAACGTCTCACTGGGATTCGTAGTCCGTAGGAGCTCCACGCCCTGCAGAATCCAGGAAAAATTGCGTATTTGGGACTACAACTCCCAGTAACCCCTGCTCTGTTCCATGGTTTCACAATTTATGTGTGAACTACAACTCCCAGGAAACGAAAAGCGCGAGCCGGAGACGGAACACTCACATTTAACAGCCGTAGAACGCGTCATCATGTCATCTGGATTCTGTGTCCCTCTTTGAACGATTAACTGAAACGGACTTGTACTGAGAGTTTTTTTTAGAAATAACGCACAACGTTTGCTTGCACACTCTTTACGAGCCATTTGCTTTATCATTTTAATCTTTTTATACAATATGTAATGCTTTACAGTGGTTATTAAACACGTTATATTTGAATAACGATACACCTTATTACATGCTTGTAAATTGTGGTACTGGAAAACTGGGGTGTTTATTTATCATATTGAAAAACCTGCAGTTTAAATGATGGTAAACATTTCCGTTTAAGTATATCTTCTGGATCTAGACTTACCTTTAAACCCGTTTATGCCGCAAACTGCTTAAAAAACAAGCATTGGCATAGCCAATACATCTCTGCTTTGGGAACTTATTGTAATGTCTGCGGCGGGGGGCCACACCCTGGGGCCTAGCAGCGCGGTGTACAGAGACACGGGCACACAGTGTATTGATTACACATGAACTGCCTTCGCCGCTCCGCCCTCTTTATTTATATACGCGATCACGCCAGCTGGCGTGAGCGTGGGTCGGGGATCTGTTGACGCGCGCCAGCGGGAAACACTGGTGCGCTGTTACATCCCATCTTAACTCAGTCCTCGATTGTGTAGTTACCTAGGCAGGGCACTAGGACCCTGCAGCAGACAATGTGGACTGAGGGGCAACCGGACACCACATCCGGTCAGGGGTGTGAGGCAGGGGACAGTCGAGGGGACGAAGCGACGCAGGAGGACGTGGGCACAAGCAGCGCTATGCAAGCATGCAATAAAGAAGAGTAACAAACCATACCTGGGTCCTTTGTCTTTGTGAGACACAACAACTGGCAACGAAGGTGGGATGCATAGAGAACAGGAAGAAGCGAATCGTCGTCCTCCCTGACCTGCCAGAAGCAGGCGTGACGAACCAGGAGCCCACCCTGGTCCGCTGGACGACTGGAGAGGAACTGCGACGATCCGTGATCATCGCGCCGATTCCCCCGAGTGGGAAAAGCCAGGGGCCCACCCTGATCTGAGGGGAGCAGTGCCAGGAGCCCACCCTGGTCTGAGGGAAGGAGCGAAGCTGAAGCGACGCGGGAGCCCACCCCGGCCGCGGAAAAAGTGCAGTGGTAAGAGCGCAAACAGCAGAATAAATTAAATAATTTAAGCGCCCCGCCCGGGAAGCGAAGCACCGGAGCGTGCAGAAACAGAACCAAACTGAATGGGAAAGCGCGCGGGATTCAAAGAAACTCTCGCAAGACTACGGCGGCCATCTTGAAGTCAGGCAAAACGGGCCAATAGGAACGAAGAACAGCACGGCGGCCATTTTGACGTCAGGCAGCCATTGGAATCAATAGAAATACAGAAAAATAAAGGAAAAAGGGCATAAAAGAAGGCAAAAGAGCGAAAGCAAGCAAGAGACAGTGGCAGCAAAAGGACAAAGGAAGGAAATAAAGAAAGAAATAAATACAGACAAATAAATAAATAAAAGAAAGACAAGAAAAGGAAAATGAGCGACAATGATGAGAAGATGAGCACGCAAGCAATATTCCGCAGGCCTCTACCGTTCAGTCTATCGGAGCCACAGGCGGGCATCCAGTGGGAAAGATGGATCAGGAAGTTTGAGCGCTATATGAGTGCCACTGATGTCCCAGACAGCAAGCAACTACACCTGCCTCTGAATCTTGCAGGGGATGAAATAGAGGATTTACTGTTAACATTCCCCGCCGATCAAACGGCGGATTACAAAGGAGTGATAAAGTGTCTCACCCAAGAATTTGACCCCCAACGAAATGTCGACTTCGAGAGGTACACATTCAACGCCGCATGCCAACAAGGAGAAGAGAGTCTAGATGACTTTGCAACGAGACTAAGAAAATTGGTCACATACTGCGAGTTTGACAAGTTTGACAATGAGCAAGCAATAAGACTGCGCATCATCGAAGGTTGTCAATCGGTGGAGTTCAGAGCACGCATTCTGAAGGAACCAACGACGCTGGAAAAAATATTGACGATGGCTCGCACGGAAGCAAGGGCCACAGAGCACGCCAAGCAGATGGAGCTAGGAAAAGAGAAGAAAATAGCGGTAGCACATCGCGTCACTGGGAACTTCAAAAATAAGGAATTCCAGGCGCAGACTGTACCAAAGAAGGGCGAACAAACATGCTACCGATGCGGCCTCGAATTCCCACATGTCGGTGCCTGCCCTGCTATGGGTCAAAAGTGCAGGAAGTGCAACAGGGACAACCATTTCTCAAGCACGTGCATGACTAGACAATTCAGAAGTGAAAGAGGCAGAACAATGAGACCAAGGATGACCAGTAACAGGTACGCACGACACATGGAAACAGCGAATCGCAGCTCCTCTGATGAAGCAGAAGAAACGGCAGCTCCTGTGTCGGAAGCATGATTATACCTCATGTCAGATGCACCAAGAGAAGGAAAAGAGACAGAACACATTCATCTTGTGGAAAAACAACAAATAAAGAAGACAGCCACGGTGGACATTGGTGTAGGGAGCCACCAAGCCAAGTATGTACTTGACAGTGGAGCAACATGCAACATCATGTGCATGTCAGAATACCAGAAAATGAGAGTGAAACCACAGCTATTACTGTCAACAGTAGATGTGTTCACTTGGGGTTCCAAAAGGCCAGTAGAAAACATGGGAAAATTCACGGAGATCTTGACGTACAAAGACAGATGCTACCAAGAAGAAATACATGTGCTCAAAGGAGACATCCCAGCACCATGCCTGCTCAGCAACGTGACGGCACAGATGATGGGGCTACTAGCTATGACGTACCACATGTCGGAAACGAAAAACATTCTACAAGAATACCCTGCCATACTAAAAGATCTTGGTAAGCTGAAAGGGAAACAAATAACACTGCACATCAATGAAGCGATCAAGCCAGTAGCTCAACATGATAGACGAGTACCAATACATCTCCAACCACAAGTTGAAAATGAAATAACTAGCTTACTGGCACAAGACATAATTGAACCAGCGGAAGGACCAACGCGTGGGTGTCTCCGATCGTGGCAGTTCCCAAGAAAAATACCTCAAAGATCGGCATCTGCGTGGACATGAGGATCCCAAATACAGCAATCGCAAGGGAACGTCACCCGGGGCCACACCTAAATGACATGATAAGCTGCCTCACTGGAGCGTGCCGGTTCTCAAAGCTGGATTTGTGCAAAGGATATCATCAGCTAGAATTAGATCACCAGTCCAGATACATCACAACATTCTCCACGCATCTGGGCCTATTCAGATACAAGCGGCTAAGCTTCGGAATATCATCTGCAGCGGAGATATTCCAGGAAACAATACGGCAGGTGATAAGGCCAGTGCGGAACAGCCTCAACTACAGTGATGACTTTTTGGTATTTGGAAAAACAGACAAAGAGCATGACGCAGCGTTGCGTCAAGTGTGCACGCAACTGGAGCAAGCAGGCCTAACAATAAATGGAGTGAAATGTGAGCTGGGGAGAGGTGAACTAGTGTTCTTCGGACACATTTTCTCTAAACAAGGGATGAGGCCAGATCCCAACAAGGTTGAAACACTGAAGAGCACAACTCCTCCGCCAGATGTTGCGGAAGTAAGATCCTTCCTGGGCCTCGCCAGCTACTGTGCGTGATACATACAGGATTTCGCCACAGTGAGCACACCACTAAGAGAACTGACCAAACAAGGGCAGAAGTTCATCTGGTCCCAAGAATGTCACAAGGCATTCGAAGAAATAAGGAAAGCAGTGATGACGGTGGAACACCTGGCCTACTTCGACCCGCTACTGTGCACTGAACTGACGGTCGATGCCAGCCCAGTAGGACTAGGAGCAATTCTAGCGCAGCACCTGCCGGGAAGAGACACACACAGGAAAATTGTTGCGTATGCAAGCAAAAGTTTAACAGACGTTGAAAGAGCATACTCGCAACCAGAGAAGGAGAACTTAGCAGTGGTATGGGCATGTGAACACTACCACATGTTCATTTATGGTAAATCATTCACAATAATAACTGATCATCAGTCGCTAGTGACGATCTACGGTAGCCCATCAGCGAAAATGCCACCCAGGATTGAACGCTGGGGCATAAGACTGATGGGCTATGACTTCAAGATTGTGCACAAGCCAGGGAAAGAACACAATCCGGAAGACTACATGTCGA
The DNA here is from genome assembly GCF_964204655.1 of Triturus cristatus. Lineage (NCBI taxonomy): Eukaryota > Metazoa > Chordata > Amphibia > Caudata > Salamandridae > Triturus > Triturus cristatus. The sequence goes on along the minus strand of NC_140594.1, from coordinate 1,109,344,739 downwards.
GACACCCTTTGCCGCAGGTCCATGAGACGACATCAATGGCGAAAGAATACCTCAACTTCATACTGAAGCAAAACACCCTAGCACCGATAACACTACTAGAACTAGCAAAGGAGAGCAAGGGTGATGCCACGCTGCAAACAGCAATGGACATAACAAGAAAGCAGAGATGGAAGAACGTCAACAACAACTGCACCTGGGGAACAGGAGTATGCAAAGAAGAAGTGCTGGCTCTCAAGAAGATCCATGAGGAACTGTCAGAAACAGATACAGGGATAATGATGAGGGGGACGAGAATTGTGATACCAAGCGCACTCCGAAGACAACTGGTCAATGTGGCCCATGAGTCACACCGAGGCGTGGTAGCGACAAAGAAATTACTAAGAGAGAAAGTGTGGTTCCCGGGCCTGGATCGCATGGTAGAAGAGACTATAGCGACATGCCACCTCTGTCAAGTGCTAGGACCACCAGCTAAACATGAGTCACTACAAATGTTGGATCTTCCAAGAGCGGTATGGACAACACTAGCAGCTGATTTCTTTGGGCCCCTAGACACAGGCAACTACCTGCTTGTGGTCATTGACGAATACTCACGGTTCCCGATAGTACGCCAGGTCTCATCAACATCAGCCACAGCAACACTACCGATATTGGATGACATCTTTGCAGCGTGGGGCTCGCCAGAGACACTGAAAACAGACAATGGTCCGCCATTCTCGGGAGAAGAGTTCCGCCGATTCATGGTCTATCTAGGGATAAGCCACAGGAAAATAACACCGCTATGGCCTCATGCAAATGGAATGGTGGAGAGGTTCATGGGGAACATCAAAAAGGCAGTTCAAAGGGCAAAGCTAGCACAGATATCACTTAGTCAAGCACTGTGCCAAGTACTACGTGATTACAGAAACACACCCCACAACTCCGCGGGAAGGTGCCCAGCAGAACTAGTACTGTGAAGAACGAGTCGGACGAGGCTACCACAAATGGAGGCGACAGTACCACCTGATCATAGAAGCATTGCAGATAGGGACAGAGAGGCGAAAGAAAAAATGAAGAGATATGCAGACGCCAAGCGACACGCCATCCCGTCGAACATAAAGGAAGGAGACATGGTAATAGTGCGTCAACGGCAACAAAGAAAATCTGACAGCATGTTTTCCAAAGACCCTCTCACAGTAACAAGAGTGAATGGCCCAATGATAACGGCAGAGTCAGAGCATCAGAGGATAACAAGAAATAGCTCCCATTTCAAAGGACTAAAGGAAGATGACAAGGAGACAGCAGAACAAGGAAAGCAGGAGCACGACAAGGAGGAAACAAGAAATAGAGAGGGGTTAGAGGAAGAGCTACGGACGGAGGCCGGCCCGCGAAGAACATGCTGGCGCCCAAAGAGACTAATAGAAGAGATGTAGTGATGGGGAGCACACTAAACTATGCCATGACAGACCTACATCTATCACCTACCGACACCTCTGTGTATTGTCACTTCTCGTCATTCTTTGTGACACAGGGGGGAGATGCAGTGACCTTTGACAGGGTACTAGGACCCTGCAGCAGACAATGTGGACTGAGGGGCAACCGGACACCACATCCGGTCAGGGGTGTGGGGCAGGGGACAGTCGAGGGGATGAAGCGACGCAGGAGGACGTGGGCACCAGCAGCGCTATGCAAGCATGCAATAAAGAAGAGTAACAAACCATACCTGGGTTCTTTGTCTTTGTGGGACACGACAGACTGGATCCCGAAAGTCTCATAGTTCACTTACTTAGCAGGCAAAGTCTCTCAGGCGAGTGCTCGGCGGAGTATTCTCCCTCAGGGCATACCTGGCGGGCCCCCTGCTGGTGGTTGGGGCAGGGACCGGGAGGTGCTGGGGATTGGAGGCAGATCTGGTGTGGCCCGGGAGCTTCTGGACTTGCCGGCAAGAGTGTCACCCCTGGGTGGTGGTCATCAGCTCCTTGGGGCTCTCCCTGGCTGGTCTCGGCCTCCTCAGTGTGGTCCTCGATGGCAGCAGAAGAAACGGGCCTGTCTACTTGTTTGAACCACAAGATGTTGCGGATCACTGTTCCTCCTGCTTTCTCGACAGTCACCATGGTCCCTTGTCTGTCGACCACTGTCCAGTGCCCTTGTTCGTACCGAGTCCTGAACTTCCATCCGGTCCTCTGGTCTTTCAGGATGACATTGTTTGAGTGGACGAAATGCCGCTCTCCGAGTCTGGTTGGCATTGTTCTTGCGCTTCTCTCTCCTCCTGAGTGCCCCCTCTTCGTGAAATGGAGGGGGGACCAATCTGGAGCAGTGGGGATACCATCCCGGCGGGTGCCGTTGAACATCAGCGTCCAGGGTGTTTGGCGCATTGAGCAATGTGGCGTGTTCCGTTACTCCCATAGGAACCTCTGAAGCTCTTGCTCTGGGTCACTCTGCTCCACCACGGCAATGCAAAGGGTCTTGTTTATTGTTCTCATGAAACGTTCAATCTCCCCATTGGCTTGGGGCCATTGTGGGGTGATACGCCGGTGCCGGGTGCTATGGTAGTGCATGAATTCGCGGAACTCGTGCCCTTGGAATGGGGGCCCATTGTTGCTACGGTGCTCCTCCGGACATCCAAACATGCCAAATATCTTCTCTAAGGCAGGGCCAACATGTAGGAAAGCTGTTGAGTTCACGACTTCTACCACCGGATGTTTGGAGTAGTTATCGATGAGGGCTAGTGTGACTCACCCATCAGGGAAACTCCCAAAGTCCACGCTTACTTTTTCCCACGGACTTTGGCCGTGTTCTTCTGTGTGGACGGGCGCTGGTCTCTCGGGCCCGCTCGTTATTTGGCAGGATGGGCACTTCCGGACGATCTCTTCTATCCGGGCATCCATCCCTGGGAACCAGACCGTTTCTCTCATGCGGGCCTTCATCTTTTCCATTCCCTGGTGCCCTCTGTGGGTGAGTTGTGTTGCCCGTAGCTGCAGGGATGCCAAAATGATGATGCAAGTCCCTCTCAGGAGAATGCCTCCTTGGGTGAGGCTCAGTTCGTTCCTGACCCTCCACATGTGCATCAGACTTTCCTTCTCTGGGCTTGATTATGTATTCGCCGACTGCAGGAATTGACACCACAGCCCTCCTTGGATAGTGTTCCGAACCTTGATTATGACGGGGTGTGTCTGGGTGCCTTGACAGGAAGTCGTCCGGGTTCTTGCCCCGGGCCGGTAGATCACGGCCATGTCGTAGTGTTGGAGCCCGATTGCCCAGCTTTCAATGCTTGGTGGGGGGTGGGGCGCTGATCCTCTGAATAGCGGTACCAGGGGTTGGTGATCCATGACAACAGTGAACGGGTGTCCGCATATGTACAGGTGAAAGTGTCTGCTGCCCCAGCGGATCGCTAGGGCTTCTCTTTCAATTTGAGAGTATTGTTTCTCCGTTGGAGATAGCGCTTTGCTGTCGTACGCTAAGGCGACCCATCGCCCGGGCTCCTGCTCTTGTGTGTGGATGGCCCCCAGGCCTACGGGGCTGGCGTCTACAAGTATTTCGGTCTTCTTCGCGGGGTCAAAGTACACCAGCGTGGTGTGGTCGATGAGGGCCATCTTGATGGCCTGAAACGCTGTCTCTTCAGCTGGACCCCATTGCCACATGGCATCTGCCAGGGTGAGGCTTTGGAGAGGTTCCGCAAGGGTGGCTAGGTCTGGAATGAACAGGCCGCAGTACGTGGCCATTCCCAGGAAACTGCGGACTTCCACTACGGTGAGCGGTGCAGCTGCGGTCTTAATAGCTTGGGATTTCCGTGGGTCAAACTGTATGCCTTCTTGAGTGAACGTGTAGACAAAGAACTCAATTGTTTGTTGGAACAGCAGGCACTTTTCCTTGTGTAAGATGACCCCGTGTTCCAGAAGTCGCTTTAGCGTAGCTCTCACATGCTGGTAATGTTCTTCCACTGTCTTTGAGTGGATGAGGATATCATCACTCACGTTTAAGACCCCGGGGAGTCCGGCCATGATCTCCTTGATGGCATTCTGGAATATTTCTGCGGCAGATGATATGCCGAAGTTCAGCCGTTTATACCTCCGGAGGTCTAGGTGTGTGCTGAACATAGTTATGTACCGACTGTCCTTAGCAAGTGTTAGTTGGTGACAGCCGGCATTCAAGTCCAGCTTCAAGAACCATCCGGACCCGTTCAGATCAGCCACAATGCCATCCATCGTCGGCGTTATGTGGCGTTCGCGCCGAATAGCCTTGTTTGGGAGGCGCATGTCTATGCAGAGTCTGATCTTCCCCGGTTGACGGGGCTTTTCCGCGATTACCATGGGTGACACCCACGGCGTGTGTCCTGACACTTTCTCCATGACCCCTTGATCTTCAAGCTTCTGTAATTCTTCCTCTACCAGCGGTCGGAGTTGAAAAGGGATCCTCCGGTGTCTTAGGGCTGTTGGCGGGACAGTTGGGTCTATGTGTAATTTAATGGAGCTCTTCAAATTGGCTCAGCAACTCTTCCGTCTGGTCCACTTGTACTCTCCTGGTGAACATCACCAGAACTAAGTCTTCAGCCGCATGGCTACTGAGCAGCATGTCCATCTCCTGGTTAATTACGTGGATGTCGATGGTGATCTCGATGCCTTCTGACCGTACTGGCACAGTCATTTTTCCTCGGAGCGGCAGTGGCGAGTCGCTACCATATGTGAAGATCTGGGCCTTCGACGTTCTGAGTTCCGGTTTGGGTCTTAGCTTGTTGTACTGCTGGATCCCCATTACTGTCACTGATGCGCCAGTGTCAATTACCGCATTGACATCTGACCCTGCGATCTGGATTGTGCAGCGAGGTTAGAGTCGCCTCCTACTCTTCAGGGCTCGGGTGAATGAGACTAGGTACGTCTCCCCTTCGTCTTCCGATGTGGAATCGTTCCCTTGGTAGGCTATCTGTTCTCTTGCTTTACTTCCGGGTTGTGACGTTAGCGAGACTTGCGATAGTTGGTGGATTATCCTCCTCATTGGTTTGGGTCAGTTTCCTTCCTTGCGCTGTGTCTTCCTTCTGCACACAGATGCGAAGTGGTTCGCGATGCCACAGTTAGTGCAGGTTTTCACTTGTGCCGGCCAGGACTGTGAGGGATGTTCGTCATACCCGCATTATCCACAGCGGTTCTTTGGGGTCTGTGGCTGGTGATCTCGTGGTCTGTGGGTCTTGTCTTTTGTTCTGACTGCGTCAGTTCTTTCTGGTTTGACAGTGACGCTCTTCTACGCCCCACGCACTAATGCCATGTCCATTTCTTCTTCCCGCGCCACCAACAGGTCGTGAGACCGTGCTAGTATGAGGACGTCATTTATCGGTATATTCGGCTGCCTGAGTATGAGGCCTCGTAAGACTTTGCTGCGTATCCCAAGGATCAGCTGGGCTGTGATATCTTCTGTGGCTCGGTCTCCCACGAGGTGAGTGGTGGCTAGTTCACTGAGCCATGCGTGAAAAGCGTCTACCGACTCACCCTCTCTTTGCTTGGCTTGCCTCAGCTTCAAGTGTTAGAAGTCTGGGTTCATTGGGGGATCGAAATGGGCATTTAGGGCTGTGACCGCTGCAGCGTAGTCTTCGGGGGGGCCTGTGTTCGGTAGATGCTTAAACAAAAGGTTGATTTCCTCCCCCGCATAATGGAGCAGCAACGAGCGTTTCACTGCCCCATACTTTTCCCGCGTGGCGATGAAGTAGTTCTCCAGGCGGCCAAGCCAGGTTTGCCATCTTGGTGCGGCCGTGGAGTGGTCTGCCGACTCACTGAATGGAGGCAGGACACCCGAGGGGGGGGGTGCTGTGGAGTCTCTGGCATAGGGGCCTGGGCGGCGTCATCTTGATCCCCCATGGTGCTGGGCGTGGGTGCTGATGTGCAGCCTAGCGAGGATGCATGCCTCTTGCGGATGGCCTACGTGCACAGGTGACGGTACAGGGGCACTGGGCTTCGTGGGGGCCCACGTGTGCTCAGGTTTGTGGCGGTCGGCGGGCTGGCATGGGTCACTAGTGTGTTCTTGTGGCTTCCCCTGGGGCATGCACGACTCACCCCCATGACGTGGCGCTGATGGTCCACTGGGTGGATGCGGCGGTAGGGAAGAGCTGCTGGGATCGTCGTTGTATCCAGGTGGCAGCTTATTCAGGGACTGATGCCAATCAGGGATCACCTGCAGCAGGCCTGCTGCACTCAGGAGGGGACCTCGTGGTCTCAAAGGAGTGAATTGCAACTCCGAAGTGTTTCTCCGCTCTCGTGGCCAGTGTAATGTCTGCGGGGGGGCCACCCTCCCGCTACGTGCTGCACGCTGGGGCCTCACGGCTCGCTCTACTGAGACCCGGGCACACAGTGTATTGATTACATGCGGACTGCCTTTGCATCTCTGCCCTCTTTATTTATACACGCGCTCACGCCAGCCGGTGTGAGCGCAGGGGCGGGGATCTGTGGAAGCGCCAGCAGTAAATGCTGGTGCACTAACTGTTACACTTATAAGTGTTTAGCCATAGATATTGACTTTGCGTATGTTTTTAAGTTGTGCTGTACAGAAGTCTGCAACATGCTGAAAAGTTATAATAAAGAAGTGTGTGAAGCATTTTTGTTACTTTAGATATGACCAAGAAAGTATTATGTAGAACTGAACGACCATATTAAAAAAGTATTTATAATAAATAATGTCGAGTTTTTTTTTTGTCTTTTGAATGCTGGCAACTTGTATCTGCCTGCCCCAATGTTTGCTTGTTATGGTTTTTATTGTTATGGGGGGATAAATAATAGGAGGGTGAAGCTTAGTTAGTTAGCTAGTTAGTGAGAGTGAGTGACTTAGTGAGTTAGTTGGTGAGAGAGAGTGAGAGAGTTAGTTAGAGAGAGTGAGAGAGTTAGTTAGTGAGAGTGATAGAGTTAATTAGTTAGTGAGAGTGAGAGAGTTAGTTAGAGAGAGAGTTAGTGAGAGTAAGAGAGTTAGTGAGTGAGAGAGAGTGAAAGTTAGTGAAGTTAGTCATAGAGAGTGAGAGTCAGTTAGTTTGTGAGTTAGTGAGAGAGTTAGTGAGAGTTAGTGAGTGAGAGTGTGAGTTAGTGAGTGAGTTAGTGAGAGTGAGAGTGTTAGTGAGAGTTAGTGAGTGAGAGTCAGTTTCTGAGTGAGAGAGTTAGTGAGAGAGTGAGAGATTTAGTGAGAGAGAGTTAGTGATTGAGAGAGTGAGCTAGTGAGTGTAAGTGAGGGACAGAGTTAGTTAGTGCACTACCTAATCCCACCAACAATATCTTTTAGAGAAATGAAGCAGTGTGCAGTGATGAATTCAGCAGCACAATTCTTTTAATAATTAGACTACAAATCCTGATTGTGAAGTAGAGGTAATGAAATATTGCCATTATTTTGTGGTGTACTGCACTAGTCTTACCCACCACAGCACAATTGTGCTAGCGGTTTTCAAAAGAGCTAGATAAATTACAGTCAGTTTTAGATTATGCAATTTCACAAGGCCTATCACTTATGAAAATGTATGTAGATCCTACTTCACTTCATCTTTCCAGCATGCCCCTTCAGTTAGATTCACATAATCTACTTATACATGGTAGAATGGAAAAATTGGAAGTAATATAACTTTCAGCTACACAGACAGCGGTGCTCCTAGGTGGCGGACAGGAACATGACGGACATGCCATTGAAGCCACTGGGGATCGTGCTGGCGCTGAGCAGCAAGAAGATGGTGAGCTGGAAGGGCCCCCACTCTCCCTGGAAGGAGATTGATTGGTCAAAGTTTCTCATTGCGGTGCAGCGGGCAGAGGCGGTGACACGGACGGGCGCCGTCCAGGGAGCAGCTCGCTGTGCTGGGCAGGAGGGTCTCGTTCTTACCTCGACCGTACGCGGCGAGCGTGGCAGGCGGAGGTTCTCCTTATCCGGCGACTATATTTATCAAGAAAATAAAATTACTTGCCGCTGGATAAACATATTGGAATCAAAATAAACAGGACACCATTCGAGTTGGATGCCAGGTTTATCTTAACCCTGGATAGATGGTCAAATAAACATTAATCTGTTTCTGGTTATATACTATTCAGCTCATCTCTATTCTTAGCTAACAGGCAATCAGTGCCTTACAGCCTTCAGTAACAAAAGAGAACTCCTGACCATGCATTCAAGAGACATAAGACATCAATCCTCATCTATTGTGTCTACTTTTCCTGACGAAGGCACAGTTCAGTGCCGAAACGCGCGTCCCAACAGCTTTTTGTGTGCCACTTTATTTCTGTCTGAGTACTAGATACCAATTGTTATCACTGTATATGTATAAAACAAAGAAAATTGTGTTTTTTACTGTATGATAGTTTACCATTGTATGAATGAAGATGAATGAATGGGTATAAATGGAATCTTTTTTAATATAAAATACATTTTTCCAGTATCATTATCTATAATAAAAATGCTCATTTTGTAAAGAAAAACAGAATTTGTTGGTTCTCCTTGGTTTGTATGTATATTGTGTAGTTTATTGTAGATAACATATGATGGTGATATAAATGTTGCCTTAAGTCTGTACATTAGATTTATTAGCCCTGCCTTAAGGAACTGTACCCTATTAGCAGGGGGCCTCTGTCTTTACAATATATACTCATTCTTACCTCGGTCACCCGCTTCACTGCCCTGGGACGGTCCCTGTATGCGGCACTCAGCCTACATGACCGTCAGCAGGCAGCCTTGGGTGAAGCGGACAAACTGTCATTGTTTCAGCACTACACATTACACAAACACACTCCTCGCTGCGACACGCCCCAGCCAACAAGCAGATGCAAATTAGCAGCTCAGCACTGGCCATTGGACAGAACTAAGGGATCGAATTCGACCGCGCAGGCATTGGAACCCTTTGCATGAGCACCAGTTACTCATCTACACAAGGACAAATTCATGTTTTTTGTAGGCCAAGTAAGATTAAGAGTTTCGCCCAGAATCACAGGATGTTGGGTCGTGTCCAGACTAGAACTAGGGGGTTCCCCAGCCCCAAGGTTGGCAACGCTGGCCTTTACGTACCATCCTCTCTCCACGGTGACCCCACTCATTGCAAAATTGAACAAAAATTAATTGGGTGATTATCTAATCCGTAAATAAGGGATCGAGTTGTGGCAAAGGAAAGGTGGAATCATGAGGGCCCAAGTTTGAAAAGAAGGGTCTGACAGTCTTCATTTACATTTATAAAACAAGCGCGGCCAAGCGGCCGCGAAAGTGAAAGCGACATCAAAGTAACTTCATCCACAACAGATGGCACCCTGCGCACCGCTGCTCGCTCCCGGAATGCAGCTGGTGCTCTGCTCGCTCCCGCAAGGCATAGGCTGTGGGAGTGAACATTTGTCTAAAAGGTGGGACATGCTCCCGCGTTTAGCCATTGGCAGGCTACAAAAACACAATGACACAGGCAACAGCCAACCAAATGCGTGGGGGAGGACTCTGTGCCACACAAGGAAAAGCTGTGGGAGTTGGAAGTCCTTACAATAAGCCTCGCAGAGCAGCGCATGCGCTCTGGCTCAGGCAAGACCTAAACACAGAAAATGACTGGAGTTCTGCCTTCAAAAATTATGGACCACCCCTGGGCGCCATGCTAACTGACAATTCATACTTAAAATTCACTTTTTTGTGAAGCAGTCAACAGACCAGATTTGTTAGTGAAAATGGTACTTTATTGTGTATAAATTGTAGAAGTAGGAGAGACCCCTTCAAAGGCATCATCTACAGATTGCTGTGGTCAAACAAAGCCAAGTTGCCCAAGACCATGCAGGACTAGTTTGGCACGGCCCAGTTTTTTTTGGTAGTATTGTGGTGGGACTTGGAGTCTGATTAAACCCAGTATAAAACTAGGGCTACAAGTTCCAAAATTCTATCTAGACATGCATAGACCTGGGAAACTTGGTAGCTATGGTGCTATGCCCTGTAGTACAGCCTTGCTGTAAACATATTGGGCTGTATGAATTAAGTGCGACAATTCCAAATTTACAGTATGCTAATGGGTGCTTTTAGGTCTTACCTGCTAGACAGCGCATGCAGTGTTTGTCACAAGGCGCATTGTCATACATGCCAACCCTCCGATTCAGGCGGGAGTCTACCGATTTCAAGGCTAGTCTCCCGATTCCTACATCCAAAAAACAGATTCCTTGGCAGGCTTCTGGCTACAGGGACTTGTCTTGTGTGACTCTGAGTGTGCACTGCAAGTAACCTGCTCCTTTGTCACACTCTCTCTGCCTACCGTAGGCTTTTGACAGCGTGTCCAACGGTGGGACAAAGAGGGTGGCCAGTGGGTGGGGGCAGGTATAAATACCTGTCCCCAGCCCTATCGCGCACTGGAAATGACGCCAAAGAGGCGCCAGACCCGAGAGGGGACGCCCAGAGGAGGGAGTCCCCGTGACAAGGCGCCGCGGGCAGCTGCATTATCCATGCTACTGACAGGCAAAGGAAAAATATATATATTTGCATTTCTAATATCCGATCCTGCAGCAGCACAGTTGCAAGTCCTATACTTGACAAAAGACCCGATTCCGGCCTCAACAGAAGTCGATGGGAGAAATGCATTCTCCTTACTATTATTTTGAAATCTCACACTTTACTCTTCTAAAATGTTGGCATGTATGCAATGTTAGCTTAGAGCCTGCCCATTGCTTACCATTGTGGCTTTATTTTCACTCTCATTTGCTTGCTTGCTTATTCACCAGCTTGTGTGGACCTTCCTTCCTGGTATGTTTTGTGTACTAGGCATGTTCCATTGGAACCGTAGTGTAATACGGATTCCTGTGCCCTGAGTATTCTGTTTAGAGACAGTTGCGGTGGCAGAGGAACCGTGCAGACCTGTTTTCTGTGTGTGGAGTATTTCATTAAAGGAACAATTTGCATCCTTGTTCTGCCTGTGTGTCGTACTTGGCGTGTTGCCTAGAGGCACACACTACACTTCCTCTTCATTGTTTGTCCCTCCCCCAGAGCATGAACAAGGTACTTGTATCCACACATACCAACATTTCGAAACAAGAAAGAGGAAGATAATGAAAAATAACCTTGACAAAGCCAATCGGTCTCGGCAACGCAAAAGCCCATGGTTTTGTCAATGTGTTTCAGCATTGCATGGCCAGATGGTAAGTGTTCCCCACGCAGATGTAGCACCACAGCTGATGCGCCGTTACTCCTTTGTGTAACCACGGGCATACATGAACAAGGCATCCCAAATTAAATTTACCATTTGATAGAGAACCAAACACAATATGAAATGTGTTAATTCCCTTTAACAAGTGCTGCCAAAATTACCTAGTAAAATCATGATACTTATTTTGTTCACCGCTCAAGAACAGACGGTACCGTGTGCCTTAGTGCATTTCATACTTGTGACGTGCATGTTACACATGCATGCTTGCTGCAGGCACCCAACCCACTGAGCTATCTGACTGGCTAAAAGTATCACGGGCAACAATCATCAATATACGGAGATCATTGCATACATAGATTGAAATTCAGGAATCCTTTATTACATGTATTCCTTCTACTACTACGTACTGTTTAGTGGGTCTCTGTTGTGTCTCTCTGGTCTGACATAAACATGGTATAGTCTGACCATACCGCCCTTTCAATTAGTGAATTGGATTTACAGCGACCACCTAGATGTCAAGGTCATTGCAAGAAAGTGGTAAGCCAGCTCATTAGGCCACTGTACTGTTACGTTACTGGGTCACATGGCCGGATCCTGGCAGGACTAACTCGGCCCTTGGATGTTCTGAGGTTCATAAAATTAATCCTGTTAATTTGTATAACAGTAACAAATTCTTGCAGCACTTAGCTATGTCAGCCTTAAGGTGTTATGTAATTGTATTGTATTGTATTATTTTTTACCACTGTTGTATTTATAGTTTGCACAATGTTTAGAGACCGTGCACAAGCAAAGTGCCTCTTTTGTGCCCCTGGCAGGTTGCAGTTTCAAAATCTGAGTAATGTGAATTTACTTGGGTGCTGGCATCAACATTTACCAAACCTACATCTCAAAGGTGGGGTGCCGTCTGTTGAAAATACATTAATTTATTTTGTCTTGCAATAAGCCTTTTACTGATCATTTGCTTTTAACATGTAAATCTACAACACAGCAAACCATGTGGTTGCTTCTGTACTGTGCGCTGTATTCTAAACCACAAAACACTTATTTGACAGATGCACTCTAGTGCCTGGGAGGGCAGTTGGTGGCATGTGGCGCTTTACAATGACCATCCATGGAATTGAAACAAGCCCTTTCCGCAGCCTCTTTCATTGGTAATCTGCAAGCCTGTTATGATGAGTCCCTTTTTTTTGTAACTATCTCATAGGTGGGGAAGGAAGTGAGAGTGAGTGAGGGAAGGGCAGCTGAAACAAAGTGGTCACATGACCTTGCAAGGCAATCGAGGCCATGGAGGGTTTTGCTGATGTACTGTGCGCTGTATTGTAAACCACAAAATGCTTACTATACAGATGCATTCCAGCGCATTGGAGTGCAGTTGGAGGCATGTGGCTCTTTACAATGACCATCCATTTTTTTCCTTTTTCGTTTAAGTTCCGACTCGGATCGGTCATGAAAAAGAAAAACAAATCTCCACCATTTTGTAGGTGCACAAATGGTGTTGTGCCTGCCCACAAAATAACACAGGCAGCAACGTCAAATGCTTTAAAAAAAATCTTTAGCTATGCTGCACAGCATTGTAGGAAGCTGGCTCTGTATATACTATACCAAAATAAGGTATAGTGTGCACAGAGTCCAGTGGAACAACAAAGGTAGGTAGAGGTAAAAGTAGATAGCACCTTACTCTCCATTTGTGGTAGTGTGGTCGAGCAGTAAGGTTTTATCAGAGGGTAGTGTTAAGCATTTGTTGCACACACTCAGGTAGCAAATGATGTCACACACTCAAAGACTGAACTCAGACCAATTTGTTTGTATAAAAAAATATTATTTAGGTATATTTATTTTCTAGAACCAAGCAAGCCTGGTACAGGTAAGTGTAAATGGTACTTTTCAAGGCAGGTTGAACAATACAAGCAAGCTGAATGAAAATGTCTGTGGTACAGGTTTGTAAATGTTTCAATACAGTGGAAATTACTGTTAGATTACTTTTGATTACTTCCAGATTACTTTAAGGATTACTTTTTCTACTCAGTGTGATATGCCTAGATATGACAATGGGACATTTCTTAGAGGAAAGGTAAGTAAAGCAGTTTTTAGGTATTTGCAGTTTTTCATGTTCTCATACAAAACCAACTTACATAACAATTTTCAAGGAAAACAGTCAATGTATTCCTATAGAGAAAATATGGTTATCGCTTGACAGGTAAGTACTTGGTTGTGGGAGTTGGTATTCTGGGGTTAGAACCAGGGTTCCCCCAGGGTTTAGGATGCACTCTTGAGACACCCTCAGTGGCACTAGGGCGGCCGGTTGCAGAGTGCTGAGGACCAATGTTATCCAATGGGGGATAGGGGCCTCCGGTTGGTGGATGCTCACAAGCAGGCCACAAGGTTGCGGGAGCACAGCTCCTGGTGTTAGGCGCAGGCCAAAGGGCGATCCGAGTTAGCACCCAAAGAACACCCTCAGCGGCGCTGGGGCGGCTGGGTGCAGGGTGCTGTTTTGGCATCGGGTGCCCTGTTGTTTTTAATGGGGATTCTCCGGTTGCAACAAAGACTGCAGGCTCGGCTACGAAGATCTTCTAGAGGTGTCCACCATTTAGAGAGATAAGTTGGGATGCCTGGGGATGCTGGGACTCCATTGGTTGCGCCACCCAAGGCCGTGGGGCGTCGGGTGCAGGGGTGTCTTTAGGCGTCGGGTTTTCTTACCAGCTTCGGTCGCGGTCATGACGGTCCTCCAGAAAGAGACTGCAAGCACCGGGGAGACCTCCTCGTGGTGTTGGGCCACTCGAACTCGGGCCGTGGGTGCGGGGTGCAGAGTGGTGCAGACTCACGCTTTTGGCTGGAGTCTGAGTCTGTTGGTGAGCAAATCCGGTCGTCACAAAAGACAAAGTCTTTGGTTTGGAAGGCAGAGCAGGTCTTTCAGGTTCTTGAGGCTGCTGGCTGCAAGAAGCATTGGGATTTTAATGGAGCAGGTTCGAGGTGCAGAGAGGCCGGTAGGGCTGAGGACAAGTCAGTGGACGTCCTCCTCCTCTTAGTTCTAGCGTGGCTTCTTCCGGCCTTCTTCTTCTTTTCTTCTTGTTGATTCTTGTCTGAAGAGGAAAGGTTCAGGGTTGCCCCTAAATACTAGATTTAGGGGCTTTACTGGTAGGTAAAGGTTGGGACCAATGGGTCCCTTCCTTAGGGGTGGGTACACCCCTATTATGCCACCCGCCAGTGGGAGGGGAACATATGCCTCACTCTGGTTGGCTGGGTCCCCCAATCTGCAAGATGGAGGGGACTGAGAGTTGTGCTTCACCTCGCCTCCCCCACCTGAGGGGTGGGGTTGGCAAAGCTGGCACACCTCCCTTTCTCACTTGGTTTTCCCGCCCAAAGTGGGGTCTGAACCGGTGGGGGCCAGTTGCAGGAAGCAGCAAAAGGCCTGGGGAAGCTCACAAAGGCGGCAAGCCTTTGAAGCTTTCCTTTTCGTGGACCCTGCCCATCCTGGGTTGGCACCTTGTCCCAGGATGTGCATTGTTTCAGAACCCCGAGAGCAGCAGGCTCCCGACCCACGGGTCCGAAACATGTCTGGTGGTGGCAGCTGGCGAGCAGCCACTCAGCCTGGACACCAGTATTAGGTCGTTTTTCAGGGGGCATTTCTAAGATGCCCCCTGAGGGCATTTTTCATTGAACCCACACTGTCATAAGTGTGGGATTAATGTGCTGAGAAGTTTGACACCAAACTTCCCAGTTTTCAATAATGCCATTCTGGTGCTGTGGAGTTCGTAATGACAAACTCCCAGCACCACATATACTCTTAATGGCAGCACTGCACTTACAATATCTAACCATTGGCTTAGACACTTGTACTGCTCGATTTTCCCGGCCTTTCTTGTGTTAAAGGGAAATCAATATGACTTCAGTCTCTTTCCATCCAAGTCTAAGGGTTAGAGTAGTGAATGGAGCCTATTTACTAGGCCCTTTGACATGATCCTGTGCTCTTCCCCATAGATCAGGGCTTGCACACATAGCCTAGGGGATAGATTCGTTAGTATTAGGGATAACTTGTCCTGTAGTGAGGGTATTTCATGGAGCCGTGCTGAATTCAGGCCTGGTAGGCCTCAAACGGGAGAGACTCCATCTTTCTTTCTGCTCCGGCAGCTTGGGAAGCTTCTAGGTTGAGGGTGATGTTTTAGTTAGGAGGTGTTATTCGCTTGGAGAGAACCGGTTCAGGCCGGCCCTTATCGAAGGATTGTATTTTTCTTCATGCCGAAGACACTACATCAGGCCGGCCGGCTGGGAATGTGTCCTTGGCACGGGGAGGTACAAGAATTTGGTGGGCGGCAGGTTACGGGCTGGAATTTTCCATGAGAGAATGCACCTCTATATTAGTGAAAGTCTGAGGCAGATACTGGCACTTGCTTTTTAGTCCGTAGGCGGCCCCTGGCCGTTAGCAGTAAAGCTACTACTTATTTCAGGGAAGACAGATGACAAACTTGAAGGTGAAGAAAAACCGAGAAATAGATATTCCAAAGAGAAGAGAGTAGCCGATGAGGAAGAGGTCCCAGTGACTCGGAGAGGGAGACGGGAGTATATCCGTGACTGCGGAGGTGTGACTTCCAGGCGAAGCCGAGGCACAGACGAGAAGGGAACCTAGATGACCATTGAGTGCAGGCTACATACGACCAAGGTGATGTCAACCCCTTTTTATTAGAGTGTACAACTTAATCTTTCACTTTTCTTTGCAGGTTATGACATGTATTATGTTTTGTGAGTGTGTATGTAGTAACTAAATAAAGTATCCAGTTTGTAGCGAATCAACCTGAGCTGCGTGTTCTTGTATAAGAGGGTAGCCTATTCTTCTAGTACTTGATATGAACAGATGTTAACCCTGATCAGGTAAGTGGTAACTGAATAAGGGAGAAAGGAGCCCCTCGAACCGGGGAACAGGTTGTGCTCAACTAGCAGTCTTTGTGTGATCTGATAACACTGATTCCCCTGTTGTATGTCGTGGTAATCATAGGATGAACTTGTGATACTGCCGTCTGGGTAGAGAGTCCTGGGTTCGTCTGGGACCGTGAGGCCGCCACTTGTGATACTGCCGTCTGGGTAGAGAGTCCTGGGTTCGTATGGGACCGCGAGGCCGCCACTTGTGATACTGCCGTCTGGGTAGAGAGTCCTGGGTTCGTATGGGACCGCGAGGCCGCCACTTGTGATACTGCCATCTGGGTAGAGAGTCCTGGGTTCGTATGGGACCGCGAGGCCGCCACTTGTGATACTGCCGTCTGGGTAGAGAGTCCTGGGTTCGTCTGGGACCGCGAGGCCGCCACTTGTGATACTGCCGTCTGGGTAGAGAGTCCTGGGTTCGTATGGGACCGCGAGGCCGCCACTTGTGATACTGCCGTCTGGGTAGAGAGTCCTGGGTTCGTCTGGGACCGCGAGGCCGCCACTTGTGATACTGCCGTCTGGGTAGAGAGTCCTGGGTTCGTATGGGACCGCGAGGCCGCCACTTGTGATACTGCCGTCTGGGTAGAGAGTCCTGGGTTCGTATGGGACCGCGAGGCCGCCACTTGTGATACTGCCGTCTGGGTAGAGAGTCCTGGGTTCGTCTGGGACCGCGAGGCCGCCACTTGTATTATAAGAGGTCTTGGTATATATAGTAGGAATTC
This sequence comes from Triturus cristatus, assembly GCF_964204655.1. Lineage (NCBI taxonomy): Eukaryota > Metazoa > Chordata > Amphibia > Caudata > Salamandridae > Triturus > Triturus cristatus. Next base: position 1,109,328,029 of record NC_140594.1, on the reverse strand, counting down.
CCTGTCCTTAGGTGGTATATATATATATGTGGTTATTTAGGTGTGAATTGGCCCTAGGGAGGGGGTAACGTTCTGGTTTGGGTTAGAGAGGCTCTGTTGAGCGGGTTCTATCTGATCCGAAAACCCAAGCAGAACATTTGGCGTCACGAACCGTTTACGAAACCTGTGTGCGTTGTGGTTGTCTTGTGTTTGCTTTCGGCGCGTGCGTGGTTTTGTTTGCGTTTTATTTTTGTGTACTTGTGTGTATAGTTTTTTTCCTTCTTCTGTTTTTCTTCTTTCTCTTCATTTTCTTCTTTTTCTTTTTTACGATGTTTTCTAGAAGATCCAAATCTACTTTTAAGTTGCCCGTTGATATTCCCGGTTGGGATTCAACGCCTTATGAAGCGTTAGCCCGTGAGTGGGCTGACTCTACTGGTTTGAGTGAGAATTGGAATTCTTCTTTGGAGCTGGCTGAGCCGGCTAATGTGATTGCTTGTTTGCAGAAGGCACCTGTCTCGAAGGGTGAGGAGATTCCCATTTTGGGGCGCAGAGGTTGGATTGTTCTGTCTGCGTATCGGATTCTACATGAGAGATTGTTGAAATTACAGGTCTCTCTTCAAGATGTGGAAGCGCACTTTGTTGAGATTCAGAATTCTCATACTTTGTTGCGGTGTCAAAATAAGTTGCTTGCTGATAAACTGGAAACCTACCAAACGATTGCCGAAAGGGCGGCTGTGCGGATTGCTCGTTACAAATACAAGAACAGGCGCGGTCGGGTTTCGACGCGGAAGGTGCGTCTAGTCGTGGCGAAAGCCGGACTGGATTGGGATCCTGATGAATGGGATGGTAATATCTGGAACTCGACTGACTCTTGTTCCTCGGGTGAGGAGTCTGCCAAAGGCGAGTCTTCTCGTTCCCGTCATGAGTGTAAGTCTACTTCTCGCGCCTCTGATGGTGCACCCTGTGATTACGCTCGTTCTTCGGGTGGGATCGATGCCTCTTGCACTGATTGCCCCTCTACGAGTACTGATCGGGCTCCTTGTGCTGCTCGTCCCGCGGTCTCTGCGCATCCAGTTTTTCGTCGAAAGTTGCAGCAGTCTCCCAATGCTCCGCAGGGTGTTTCTTTGGACTGTTTGGAAGATTTTACGCAACAGGAAATTAGTGATATTTTGCAGCGATTTAGGCAGCGGACTGGTGAGGCCTTACTCACATGGATGGTGCGCCTTTATGAACTGGGCGCTGCTGGTATTATGCTGGATACTGGCGATTGTTTGAAGTTCTGTTCCTTGAGTTTGGATTCTACTGTGCAAGATCATTTTCGTAACTATCATGGTGGCGATCAAATTTCTTTGCTCCAATTGGCGACTGAGGGTTGTAATTTGAAATATCCTACTGAATCTGACTGGCCTGTCAATGACAAGCCGTGGTATACCCTGCGTGACGCTGCACAACGTCTCAAAGAGGAGGTGATGAAGACGGCGATTTTTCTGGGTACTGCTGACAGGTTGCTTGATGGGATGTTGACATCTTCTGTGCGGAATCGTATTATTCGTTCTTCTCCTGTTGCTTACAAGCAGGTTATGATGACTTTATTGATTAATCAGACTGGTAATGTGTTATCTACGGTGTTGGAATCAGTGCGCCAACTCGGTGAGTTGGGTGAGTGGTTTAAACCTGAACGTCAGTCTCGGCCTGACACTCGTACTCCTGGTGAGAATAAACTTACTAGACGTGATATCTTTTCTGGTCTTGTGGCCGATGGTGTACGTAGGGAAGACATTGACGGTGAGACCACTACTCGTTTGTGGGAAATGTTTCGCAAACGTGGCTTGGATCGAAAGGAGGGTGCCCGGCGTGTTCGGACGACTGAGTGTGATCGTGGTTGTTCCGACAGTAGCGGTGATGACGACCGCCGTAGGCGCTCTGATCGTCGTGATGATCGGCGTTCTGTACGTGATGTGTCCCCTCGTCGAGAGAGAGACAGGGAGAGAGAGGGGGAAAGAGAGAGGGGGAGAAATGATTATGCTTACAGCAGACGTAGAGATGATAGGGATCAATCCCCTGAGTTGAGGAGGAGAGAGGATCGTCACAGTTTGGTCGATCGTAACCCGCGGTACAATACTGAAGACTCGAATCCGTTCCGTACGGGGAATGGATATGAACAGGAGGTACCGATACCTAAGAAACGTGAGAGTCTTTATCCTGATTTGTCTTGGTACACAGAATGCAGTAAGAATGACTAGGAAATAGGTCAAGCTCCGGTACACAGATGGGCTCACAGAGATAATAGACCCTATGTAGATATTGATATTTATTGGAGACATCGTAATATCCAAAGGGCCCGAGCTTTGGTAGATACAGGAGCGGAGGCCACTCTTATTCATGGAAAATCAAAGAAGTTTACAGGTCAGCCTTTTACTATTACCGGATTAGGTGGAAAAGAAACCCCTGCAGTTCAAACTTTGCTGGAAATGAGAATAGGTAGAATCCCTAGAAAAGAATATTCTGTATTAGTGGTGCCACTCTTAGAATTCATAATTGGAATTGATATTTTGAAAGGAATGACGTTGCATCTAGATGATGGGTGTTATCAATTTGGAACGACACACTATATATCATCCAGGCCTATACGGGTTGGTCGTTTAAGAATGCCCCCCATACAAGTTCCCCAGGCGACAAAAGTGGTTTGTCAGAAGCAGTATCGTATTCCAGGTGGCCATGAGGAGATTATTACCACTATTCAGGAGTTGGTGGATGCAGGAGTTATAACTCCAGTTACTTCTGCTTGGAATAATCCTGTTTGGCCGGTGCGTAAGAGTGATAATTCTTGGCGCATGACCGTTGATTATCGAGAATTGAACAAACACACGCCCTCTTTGACTGTTGCAGTACCGGATGTTATTACTTTAATTGAAAGAATACAAAAACATCCGGGTACATGGTATGCGTCCATTGATATTGCTAATGCTTTCTTTTCTATCCCAATTGCCCCTGAGTGTCAGGAACAGTTCAGTTTTACATGGAACGGGCGTCAGATGACGTTTAGAAGTCTTCCCCAGGGCTATGTGCATAGTCCTACGATATGTCACCGGCTGGTGGCGGAGCATTTGGCTGAGGTACCGGTTCATCCCCAAATTCAGATATGTCATTATATTGATGATGTTTTGATCCAAGGCGAAACACAAGAGGAAGTTCAGACCCAATTGGACAGAGTCATTGAGTGCCTGCGTGAGAAAGGTTGGGAAATCAATCTGGATAAATTGCAAGGTCCGTCCCAGGCTGTAAAATTTTTGGGTATTAATTGGCATGAAGGGCACCGTGAAGTGATCCCTCAGGTTAAACAGAAGATTCTTAATTTTGCAGTTCCGAGGAATAGGAAAGAAGCCCAGAGCTTCATTGGTCTGTTTGGTTTCTGGCGCCAGCATATTCCTCATTTGAGTCAAATATTGGCCCCTTTGTACAGGGTTACGCGTAAAAAGAATGCATTTGAATGGGATAAACCACAGCAAGATGCGTTTAGTCTGGCAAAAGAGGCAATTCAACATGCTCTGGATTTATGGCCTGTACGTGATGGTGATGTGGATTTGAATGTGTCTGTACAGGGCCCTTATGCAAATTGGAGTTTGTGGCAGAAACAAGGCAGGAGTAGAGTACCGTTAGGTTTTTGGACCAAAAAGTTACCTGATGCTGGTGAGCGTTACACACCCTTTGAGAAACAGTTACTTGCTTGTTATTGGGCTCTGGTGGATACCGAGCAATTGACTTTGGGGCATGATATAGTTTTGCGTCCTGAAATTCCTATCATGCAGTGGGTTCTGAGTTCACCGAGAACTCACCGAATTGGACATGCTCAAGAGGCGAGTGTGATTAAATGGAAATGGTACATACAAGACAGAGCACGTGTGGGCCCAAAAGGAGTTGCTTCTTTACATGAGCAGGTGGCGCGAGCACCGTCGACTGAGACTGAGAGTGAGTGTTCCGTACCTTTAGCGCAGGAATCTCCTGTTAAATGGGGTAAGCCTTTTGATGATTTGTCCGCAGCGGAAAGAAACCATGTTTGGTTCACAGATGGTTCAGCGAGGTTTATAGGGACGACACGGCACTGGAAGGCGGTGTCCTATAATCCGATCACGCAGAAACTGCTGAGCACAACTGGTGAAGGTAAAAGCAGCCAATTTGCCGAGCTTTACGCTGTTTACCAAGTTTTGAAACAAGAGTTACCTGGTACATGTCATATTTTCACCGATTCTTGGTCTACTGCCAATGGACTGGCTGTTTGGTTGCCGACTTGGCATTCTCGTAATTGGAAGTTACATTCCAAGGAACTATGGGGAAAAGAGTTATGGCAAGAGATTTGGGAGATGCTCCCACAGAGTACTGTTACAATCTTCCATGTGGATGCTCACACCCCGATAGATTCCCTTGACAAATTTTTTCATAATATTGCAGATGAGAAATCTAAAATTGCTGAGGCAGTGGTGGACAGGCAGGATCCTGATATTGCGGGATTGGCGAAATGGGCACACCAGAAGGCAGGACATTTTGGAGAGAAGGCCACTAGCAGGTGGGCTGCTGATCGAGGAATTTATATTCCCCTAGATTTAATCAAAAATGTTATTTTACACTGTCCAGTTTGTCAGCATATCAGACAGCGTAAGGTGCCTCAAATTGTCAAAGGTCATTTACATCGCGGAAAATTGCCCGCTCAAATTTGGCAGATTGACTACATCGGTCCACTTCCTATGAGTAGGAATTGTCAATATGTTTGCACAATTGTCGATACATACAGTGGCTTGCTGGTAGCCCTTCCATGTAAGCAAGCTACCCAATTGAATACCATTAAAACACTAGAATTGATTATGATGTATTATGGTGTGCCATTCCAAATTCAATCTGATAACGCATCCCATTTTCGTGGAAGATTGGTACAGGAATTCTGTGCGGAAAATAATATTGAATGGATATTCCATATACCCTACTACCCACAGGCCTCGGGCCTGGTGGAGAGATTGAATGGCCTGTTAAAGGACCAATTGCATAAGTTAACAGATGACAAATATAAAAATTGGCGAGACTTTCTACCCCAAGCACTATTGATTTTGAATAATCGTCCTTTTTTAAATGCTGAATCTCCACTTATGCGTTTGTTTCCCCCGAATGTTGAGACTATGCCTAATGAAATCAGAGAAACTGTGATGTATTGGGAAATTACTCCCGGAGCTTTGGCTCCATGCAGAGCGACCCCTGGGTCGGCAGGTTTAGACTTGCATGCTATGGATGACACCGTTATTAAAAGCAAGGACCGGGTCATCATTACTACTGGTGTTGGTGTTCATATACCGCCTGGGAATTTCGGATTGATCGCCCCTAGATCGGGGCTGGCTGTAAAAGGCATTCAGGTGCTTGGAGGAATAATTGACAGTGACTATCAGGGAGAGATTAAGGTGCTCCTGCTGAATAGCAGTGAGGTTGATTTACTGATACATCGTACTGACCGAGTGGCTCAATTGCTAATAATGCCTGTTTTCAGTGGTGAAATCACAAAAGGCACTGCCCCAACGTTGCTAACTGTACGAGGCCAGAAAGGTTTTGGCTCCACAGATAATCCTGGGGCCAGAGTTTGGGTGCAGTCACCTAAGAATCCCCCTGAACCAGCAGAGATCATTGCCACCGGTCAAGACAATACCATTTTGGTTATGAGACCAGGGAAAGATAGCTGGGAAGCGGTCCCGGCTGACAAATGTTACTTACGAGAATGATTAATGCCTGTATTTGATTTTCTTTCAGATCATTCTTTGGACTGTTGCTGCAGGATGTGTCGGCGCTGGACTCCTTTTGGGATGGTTCGACGAGAGAGAAGGGATCCCGTCAACCCGGGATGAACTGAGAACCCGAGTGTTGCGTTCCTTCGATGCATGGGATTCATCATCGAATTTTTGGACACTGTTGGCCAAGAGGGTGACTGATGCCCCTCACTTCTGTTTGACACCGATGAGATCTGTACATGACATTCTGGCGACCTGTCTGGTTGCTGTCCCCGCCTCATTGGAAACTTTAATTCATATTTTTAACGTTTCAAAGGCTCGTCCCAATATTCTCCTGGGTGATTTTGCTACCCATGTATATTGCCCCTTATGTACTGAACTGCCAAACGAGCAACCCCCCATTCAGTCCCAGATACTTACTTATAATATCACACAAGGTGACTTATGCTTCTTTCTTACCTGTAATCCTAGTGCAATCTCTGAATGTCTACGCCTAAAACTAAAAGGCGCCACTTCATTTACGGCTCATGAACGGACTTTGTGCTTTCTGAGGACACCGACCACATGTGTTTCAGTTCAGAACAATATGACTTGCAATAGTTTGGTAGTTACCCCCAGTCACTATCGCACGATGTTACTACCTGCCGGATGGCTTTTCTCCTGTGGTAATACTTCCTGGCCATATGTCCCTGCAAACATTTCCGGAGGCCCTTGTGCCATTACGAGACTCAGTTTGTTGATGTTTTCATCACATCCGAATGCCAACTCTCGTGTGATTCGAGATACTGTGATGTTACAGGAGGATTGTGACTCATCTTTGCATTTATATTCCAAGTCTGAATACCTTAGCCTAGCTGTTTCAATTATTGGTGTTCCTGCTTTGGCAGTTTATAATGCCAAATCCATTGGGAAAATGGCCTGCTGGATGGTGAAATCCATTAATCATACTTCTACAGTCGTGTCTGACATGCTATTAGACGCCCAGGGTGAACGTAGGGCCATTTTGCAAAATAGAGCAGCCATTGATTATCTTTTGCTTAAACATGGACATGATTGCTCTGACTTTGAAGGTCTCTGTTGTTTTAACTTATCTGATCATACACAATCCATTCGTGCACATATTGACAAATTGCGTGACTTAACGGAAGAAGTTAGAAAACACGTTGACCAGGGCTGGTTTGACTGGCTCTTTAATTGGTTACCCGATATACACATGCTACGCCAAACGTTAGGTGGTATTTTGATTGCTGTTGCTGTTTTGATTTCTATCTGTTGCTTTATTCAGTGTATTCCTTCACTACTTCAATTCTGCACACTTGGTACTAGACATAGATCAGTTAGCTTTGTTTCATATTATTCTTCCACAGATGTTAGCTCCATTTAATGAATGTATAATAGACTGAAGTCAAGGGTGAAATGTACTTCTCGATTTTCCCGGCCTTTCTTGTGTTAAAGGGAAATCAATATGACTTCAGTCTCTTTCCATCCAAGTCTAAGGGTTAGAGTAGTGAATGGAGCCTATTTACTAGGCCCTTTGACATGATCCTGTGCTCTTCCCCATAGATCAGGGCTTGCACACATAGCCTAGGGGATAGATTCGTTAGTATTAGGGATAACTTGTCCTGTAGTGAGGGTATTTCATGGAGCCGTGCTGAATTCAGGCCTGGTAGGCCTCAAACGGGAGAGACTCCATCTTTCTTTCTGCTCCGGCAGCTTGGGAAGCTTCTAGGTTGAGGGTGATGTTTTAGTTAGGAGGTGTTATTCGCTTGGAGAGAACCGGTTCAGGCCGGCCCTTATCGAAGGATTGTATTTTTCTTCATGCCGAAGACACTACATCAGGCCGGCCGGCTGGGAATGTGTCCTTGGCACGGGGAGGTACAAGAATTTGGTGGGCGGCAGGTTACGGGCTGGAATTTTCCATGAGAGAATGCACCTCTATATTAGTGAAAGTCTGAGGCAGATACTGGCACTTGCTTTTTAGTCCGTAGGCGGCCCCTGGCCGTTAGCAGTAAAGCTACTACTTATTTCAGGGAAGACAGATGACAAACTTGAAGGTGAAGAAAAACCGAGAAATAGATATTCCAAAGAGAAGAGAGTAGCCGATGAGGAAGAGGTCCCAGTGACTCGGAGAGGGAGACGGGAGTATATCCGTGACTGCGGAGGTGTGACTTCCAGGCGAAGCCGAGGCACAGACGAGAAGGGAACCTAGATGACCATTGAGTGCAGGCTACATACGACCAAGGTGATGTCAACCCCTTTTTATTAGAGTGTACAACTTAATCTTTCACTTTTCTTTGCAGGTTATGACATGTATTATGTTTTGTGAGTGTGTATGTAGTAACTAAATAAAGTATCCAGTTTGTAGCGAATCAACCTGAGCTGCGTGTTCTTGTATAAGAGGGTAGCCTATTCTTCTAGTACTTGATATGAACAGATGTTAACCCTGATCAGGTAAGTGGTAACTGAATAAGGGAGAAAGGAGCCCCTCGAACTGGGGAACAGGTTGTGCTCAACTAGCAGTCTTTGTGTGATCTGATAACACTGATTCCCCTGTTGTATGTCGTGGTAATCATAGGATGAACTTGTGATACTGCCGTCTGGGTAGAGAGTCCTGGGTTCGTCTGGGACCGCGAGGCCGCCACTTGTGATACTGCCGTCTGGGTAGAGAGTCCTGGGTTCGTATGGGACCGCGAGGCCGCCACTTGTGATACTGCCGTCTGGGTAGAGAGTCCTGGGTTCGTATGGGACCGCGAGGCCGCCACTTGTGATACTGCCGTCTGGGTAGAAAGTCCTGGGTTCGTATGGGACCGCGAGGCCGCCACTTGTGATACTGCCGTCTGGGTAGAGAGTCCTGGGTTCGTCTGGGACCGCGAGGCCGCCACTTGTGATACTGCCGTCTGGGTAGAGAGTCCTGGGTTCGTATGGGACCGCGAGGCCGCCACTTGTGATACTGCCGTCTGGGTAGAGAGTCCTGGGTTCGTCTGGGACCGCGAGGCCGCCACTTGTGATACTGCCGTCTGGGTAGAGAGTCCTGGGTTCGTATGGGACCGCGAGGCCGCCACTTGTGATACTGCCGTCTGGGTAGAGAGTCCTGGGTTCGTATGGGACCGCGAGGCCGCCACTTGTGATACTGCCGTCTGGGTAGAGAGTCCTGGGTTCGTCTGGGACCGCAAGGCCGCCACTTGTATTATAAGAGGTCTTGGTATATATAGTAGGAATTCCCTGTCCTTAGGTGGTATATATATATGTGGTTATTTAGGTGTGAATTGGCCCTAGGGAGGGGGTAACGTTCTGGTTTGGGTTAGAGAGGCTCTGTTGAGCGGGTTCTATCTGATCCGAAAACCCAAGCAGAACAACACTGTAGGGGTACAGGGCTCATGCACCTGTACCCTCACCACTGGTATAGTGCACCCAGCTAGAGGGGTGGCTGACAGGGCCAGGGCAGTGGATTGTAGCCATGGCACACAGGGATGTGTGCCATGGGTGACTCTTCACTTTGTTCTGCACCAAAACACTCAGCCTGCAAAGGCAGTGTGTGTGTGTAAAGGTACAGGGCCTCCAAGGGTGGCGCTTAACTGCTGCAGCCCTTAGAGACCATCCCAGGTCACAGTGCCCTTGGTACCTGTGGTACCATTTACCAGAGCTACACCTGTGCCCAAAGAGTGCCAGTTGGGTCTTGTCTTTAATACAGTTTTTAGGAAAGAATACAGGCCCTGGGTACCTGTTTGGCAGGAAACCAGGGCACACTCAGTCGAAGCACATCAGCAGTTTAGCAAAAAGTGGGAGCTACCATGCAAAAAGAGGGCACTTTCTTACAAGTATCATCAACACTGTGCAGCTCGGTTAAACATCATTGGCAAAGCCAATAGGACCCAAAGGCGAGACCTTTTGGCTTTGCCAGCACTTGTTCTTTGGGTTCTAGTCTGGGGCAATCAGAAATTAATGGGCAATGTAAAGTTATTAGATTATTCTGTGTCGCCCAGGACACTGTCCTCCAGTAGTATTTTTTTGTTTAAAAACCGAATTCATTTTAAAAGTCGTATACTATTGAATACACTACACCCTCGTATTGGAGGTGGTAATTTTGGGCTGGGCATCAGCAGCAGTTCTCTGATCTTTGCAACTCTTTGCAGTCAGTGATTCAATAACCACAGATAGACATAGTTGCCAAGTTTCCCAGGTCCATGCGTTACTAGTTTGAAAGGTCCCTGTTTTTCACCAAGCATGCGGGCACCTACAAAATAACGCAAGCCTCGCTTTTATCTTTTTTTTGCTAAACCAAGGGGCATATTATCAAGCACGGTGTTAAACTTATTGCCGCTTTAGCGGCAGAAAACTGCAGCTAAAGCGGCGATAATGGGCTTGATAATATGCCGCAGAGAATTCCAATAGAAGCCCATGTTCTGGTGTGAACCTGGGCTTCTATGGGAATTCACAAAGGCATATTATCAAGCCCATTATCGATCCGGGTTTCGAGTCTCTGCAGGGTCGCTCAACATTCTTTGATTCTGGGCAAATCACTTAATCGCCCTGTGCCTAACAAAATGAATGTGTCCATCTGTACTGTAACTAGTGCTCATGTAAAGCGCTCTGATGCCTTCGGGGCTAGTTCGCGCTATGAAAAAAACAAAGCTACATAGAGCGCAGGGAGAGAGAAGCAAATGGAGACAGAGCAACATGGAAGGGGGTGGAAGCGAACGAACAAGAGAGAGCATAGTGTGGAGTTAAAGCATGCAAAAGAGCAGCACAAAGGGCTAAGCTATATTAAAGTGAAAGTGCACATAAAAGCAGCTAGAAGGACAAAGTTGTGGATAATGAGATTTTTAGGTCTCGCGCCTAGCGTTTCACTGCGCAGCAGTGCTCGCACAGCGTGAGACATTTAGTAGATGAAAAACGGGGATTTGGAGCTGACCTATGAATGGCACACGCACGAGCGTGTGCCTTTCCTTCTGTTGCATGTTATTGACCTTTGTGTATGTGCTTTTTTGAAAGCCAGCACGCAATAGGCCAAAGGCGGGCGCATTGCTCCGCCCATGGCCTATTGCTGTCTATTACGCGCTTGGTGCTCGTAATAGACACCAATAGGCCATGTGGTTTCAATTATCGTGCCCAGACACGGGCGCGATAATTGAAAAGCACATGGGTTGCAGTGGCTCACGCGCGCGCGCGCACCACTCGTTGTGCGTGAGAGAGCAGCTAGTTTTTTATTGTTATTGTTCATTCCCACCTGCACCGCGCACGATCTGGTGTGAGCATGCCATCACCGCCCCTTTTTAAATCCGGAATATGATTTGCCAAAGGATTTGCTGGATGACAGAGAACAAATGTATAGAGGGAAATAAACAACGTAGAACTGTGTCCACAGGAAGTGGCGAATAGACCATGATGAGGTCAGCCAGGTTTGCACCAGGAAGTCTCTGACATGTCGGCTGTCACTCAATAAACTGTTTATCTTTATTACAAACAACCAGTAAATGTATTTCCTTTAATCCTGTTCTTCGAGTGGAGATCAGACGCCGTGTAGGGCTGCGAGTGTTCTAGGCGTGCATGCGGGTAGCCAGCAGTTAATCGAATCCAGGTGCGCAAAATAGACATTTTTGTTTATTTTCAACACCTTCCCAATCTGAAACTAGCTTTTGAGAACAACTAGGGCTCCCAGAGGGCACGTCCTGGTGCTGGCAGCCTGATCACGAGTGAACAGAGTGATGGGTAGAGCAGGCGTCTGCCACACACAGTGGACAAGGGTTTTGGGGTACCCAGCACATTAGCGCTGCTCAAACTGGGGGTGGGAGGAGGCGAGAGAGCAGCAGGTACGTTTAGTTACGTAGCATTTCTATGTATGGTGGAGTTGGGAGGCAGACAGCATCTTAACAGGTGGCCGTTAATAAGAACAACATTAAAATATATTGACAATATAGCTTGCTGTATTACTAATGAGCTTCGTGGGGCGGCGCTGCCAGATTGGAGTGCTGTAAGGGACGGATGCTTCTATTATCCCATTGAACAGTACTCCGTTTACCCACCTCTTAAGGATGGAAAGCTGAGCTGCCACGCCAGGATTCTTGAACTTGTGACGTGTCTGTCACAGTCGATGTCATCAGTGAGCACAAATCTCACTGCGCCATCTTGCTAGCTTACTTCCCCCTCATTTACTCGGCCTCAGAAGCAGCCGAAGTCGGTGACGTACTAATCTTAGGTGAAGGCGTGACATGGGCCTTTCTTTTGCTGCACTTTATTCATCTGAAGAATGTGCCCCCTCCTGACATGGTCTCCTCCTCGGAACACCACTTCCGCCTAATACAGTAGGGCTTGTGGTAAAGCTGCCCTGCTGATAACGCAGGGTTCTAAAATCAATCCTGGGTGGGGGGAAGCCATTTCTTTGACTTGGGGAGGAGGGGCAAGAATGGTGTGTGGAAAGCCTGTGATGTGAGCATTGCCTCCGACTCCGTCTATGTGAGGACTGTCAGCTTTTGGAGGGGCAAGGATGGTGTGTAGAAAGCCTGTGAAGAGGACATTGCCTCCGTCTATGTAAGTGAGGACTGTCTGCTTTTGGACGGACACAGGTGGTGTGTGGAGAGCCTGTGAGGAGGACATTACCTCGGTCTTTGTGAGTTCTGGTTGCACGGTGGAACGAACATTGGATCATGGAAGTAGGGCCTGGTGTTCATGGTACAAGGCGGCTGATGCTTTTTAGGTTGAGCCTGGGCAGCGCATGCCCTGCTCTGCAGCATGCTGTAATGGAGTATGGAATAAAAGCCCTGCCTACTCTCCGCCCATATTTGTCATTGGCTTGTGTCATTGCCCTTCGTAAATGCTGGCTTCTGATTCGTTAAAAGGCTTGTTGGTCCCTCCTTAATACTGTCTTGTCTTCATTTGTAACCTCCCATGAGGACTGCCCTTTTACTTCGACTGTTACATAGTACGTCTTTTTTTTAGTCTGTAAGCACTATGTTTTGTAATAAGTTTCCCCTACTGCAGGCACGACATGCTTTCCTGCAACATCCAGCACACCATGCGTGCTTTCACTTCCGAGCACTCCAGGACAAATGGCGGCCGCTTCTTTGAATAGGTCTCGCATTTAAAAGAGTTTGAGCTATCAGCATTGTAAATGACACTGCCTTTTATTTATGTGTTACTTATCAAAAGATAAATAAAAGGCATTTTATTTACAATGCCAATAGCTTAAACTCTCGCAAATGCGAGACCTATTGCATTGCAAATGCTTGTTGATAATGCTATGAAAAGATGTGCTGAGAGAAATGGCCAACATGCTGAATAGTAAAAACACATGCTCTCTCGTGGAATGCTTAAGAAAAGTGTTGTTTACGTTTTTTAAACTCATGATAATGTTATCAGTAAGAAGTGAAATGTGCACGTAAAAGTATAGGAAAGACCCTAAATGAAATGGCTTAGAAGGGGGCTCTAAAACGAGACTTTATTGCACCTGCACACAGACGCTTCTTGCATGTCATACTCACACTCTGCAGGAATGCGGGAGGCCAGTAATGACACACTGCACAACTTTTATCACAATCGCCCCAATTTGGAGCACATGTAAACATGTCTGTACTCCTTCACTGTCGATAGATTGCCAACAACTGTTAGCCATGTCACAGGCCTAAAATTCTGCGCGGGATCAACACCAAATCAAGCAGAGCACCTGTCAGAATTTGACAGCTGTGCAGGAAAACATACCAGATCTTTCAGAAAGATGGAATTCTTGAGCTGTTATTTATGACACAATATTATATTCTGGCACACCACCAGTTCTTGGACAGCCCAGGTAGGCTTGGACAGAGCAGCTGTCTTCTCATGGGTCATGGGTGGGTGGGATTGGAGGTGGTAACTTCACCTGCCCCAGATGAGTTCTAGACTTCCTTCAAGTGTGAATGTTGACTGTACCTTCATGGAGGTAGGTCACCAGATCCTCTGGAGTTGACCCCTTTGCCTCTGCTGAAAAAGAAGTAATTCCTTCCATGGGGCCTGGCTACTGAGTCTTGGCACCCCTCTTGCCCACATTGCTCAGACCTGAGTGTCCACTCTTGGGTCTTTGACGAAGGTGGAGTTCAAGGCTCTGCGCAGTCTTCCACAGAGGAGATCTCAAGGACAATGATCTTCAGGTAGGACAGCAAATCTTTCATATCTGGCACCTCCTTGCTTCGGTCCCAGGTCTTTGCAGCATTTTAATGATTTTGAAATGGTCAATTGTAGTAACTTTTATTACTTCAGGATTTTAGTGTATTTTGAACTGTGTTTTCTTTACCAATAGATTACTTATGACACAATGTCATGTTAGTATATTTTCAAGGTCCGACAAAGATTCATACCAAATACTTTGCTAAGAATAATATTTATTTTTTATGATCGCAGAGTAATGTTCATCATTTTCACTCTGACTCTCTCCTATAACCTATGCCCCTACACGCCTTTAGTATGGGAAAGTTTTCGCCCTCCTCCTAACATCTACAGCGCTTAGAGAACATTGGCATCACTTCTACTTTCAGCTTATCCAGTGCCCAGTGCCTGCCATGTAGAACCTAGCACTGAGTCAGCTTCAGTCCTATTTCCCCTGTTAATCCTTGCTGCACCCCATTGTGTGAACCTCACACATTTTGGAACTCAATATCTCATCTTTGAAGTTTGAGCTGCTTGTTGGTCTCCTTAGACTATAGATTGTTTATGAGTGCATCATATAGTGTTAATCTCGTCCCTGTGTGTAGACTTCGGAATCTGGTTACTTTATCGGCTACCTTTTAGAGACAGCGTATCAACTGTATATGCACCATGTGCAGGATAGATTTTTTTGAGTTCTCCTGATGACCCGGTTGTTTAATGTCGATGATGCCTCTGCAGTCCCACTCTGTCCTTGTGGGAGCATCATTGCCCATCTTGATTGGCCCACTCTTCCATATTGGCGACCACGCGTGGATTCTGTGGAAATTTCAGCAGCTTCTGTACCTACCCAAGGGCGTCCGGTTAGGAATCCTCTCTCCTTCTCTGATAATTGGGTACTATATTTTAGGAGGTCTGCCTTGCAGTAAAACTCCTTCTGCAGACTCCAAAAGCCGCCACTATCTATTTCTGCCTGTAGTTTAGATTGTTTGAGCCACAAACTTGTGCTTCCCACTACAAAGTTCTTAATACTCACTCTCAGGGTATTTCTCTGGGGACCCCACAACTTGAAGGTGGGAATTTAATCCTTGCAACAAGTATTGTGGGTCTCCCTGGACACTACTGCAAGCTCACTAGAATGACATTTCTTATTTAGGCTTTGGCCTTCAGGGGTCCAGGCTTACTCTTGGCCGCTAGAGTGAGGCAGAACGTCTATGTGGCCATAGACACGTGTCTACGCGAATGTGTCACTTAAAATAAATGGACTGTCCAAGCATTGATACCTTATTAGAACAATATATAAGGCTTTTCTTATCATTAGTAAATATGCCATGGAAGGTTAACATGTTCTGTGGCATCAGCACTTATACTTGTCTGCATATCTGCGGATTGTGCACCTGGTTTACATACTAAACCAGCGAATACTTAACATGGGGCTAGGCCCAACTACTATTATAGGCTGCGCTTTCTTGTAAGAGTTCATGCGAGTGGACGGTTTCCTATTTCACAGTTTCTCTATAGGCCGTGGAGTAGGAAGGGCAGCGGGTGCCACAAACAAGCTTTGTGCTGATCTCAGCGGCTGTGGTCCTGACGCCCAGAGGAAAGCGCTGTGGCCACCAGGTAGAGGTGCAAGGGGCTTCTCTCTTCACTGGAAGAATGTTGTCTGTGACACTGCAGTGTCCAGGAACAGAAATCTTTCACACTTATGCCAGGCAGTCTACCCCTTAGTACCTTGAACAGCAGCAGAGTTTATTCTCAGCAACAGGAATTTATGCGCAATTACACGAGGAGCGTAAGCCAGCATTTAGCACTATTTCTTAGGGCAAAATACACCCTTGCGTCCAAAATGGACCCAAGGATGCATTTTACACTAAAAAAATAGAGCTAAATGCAATAGCCAGCAACCACTTGCACTCCCTTAGTTTGTTGTTCGTGTGCTCCTGCAGTAGGATCTTTGCCCCAAATTACTCTTAGTTATGTGAATGCGTGTAATTGCGTACTTTTGTGCCAGTAGAGTGTCGCAAAATTGCCAAAATTACTCCAGCATAATTCAAATTTCACCCAGGCCTACTACAGATCTTACTTCTAGCCTCGCCTTCCTCTACTCTGATGTGCAGAGCTGCAGGAGTAAAAAGGAATGCTGGATAAGTTGGAGAGGTCTGCTTTATCTAGTCCGCGTGACAGCTTCTTTTCCAGTGGTTCAACCAAATTCATAGTTTGAATCAAACTTTTGTGAGGAACATATCAGATCAAAGTGTATTTCCGATTTAGTTGGCCATCGCTCCAAGGTAACCACTTGGAGATGAAACTCTTGACTTTCCTTGGTGGATTCCAGGAAGACAGTTTCTGTTCACTCCACAAACCAGGAAATATTGTGAATAGGCAGGGAGCCCACTCATCCTATTGGGGAGTGTCCACGCTGTCAGGCCTCAGCCTTCGCCCACGTGGCAAGGTCACACGAAGCCTACTGGATCTGGTTCAGTTTCAATCATGTGCCAAAATAGGCCCTTCCTCTGAGAGATAATTCAAAGCCAGACACCGTGCTTTATAAAGAATACAAGTGGGTGGGACAGTCTTCAGTGCAGTGCACGGGGAGATGGAAGGTAGCAGATTCTATTAAAAAGGAGTGCAGGCCGATGTGCTGAGCCTCGACCCTTACTGGAAGAAATGGGAGGCATCTGTCCTTTCTGGGTATACCTGCAATTGAGTTCATTTTCACCCCAGCGTCTTCATTTTCCTTGCTTTTTCCAGTGTAATTTATGTGACTTTTCATCTCAGACGGCGAGCTACAAATCCTCTTGGTGAGCCATCCAGTGTTAGGTGTTCTTTGTCCACTTCTGGTCACTCCTTCAAGACAAAAACCTCTACTAGCACACCCCCCACAAACTTGTCACTTCTCTCCTCTCTTCTTCTTCTTTGCTGATTCCTACCACTCAATTCAATTCAAATCAAATAGACTTTATTCGGATTTCAAAGAATCATCCATAAAAGCACAAGATCCAAGTTAAAATACACAGTTTGATACTTCGATTTCGGGCCGCTATTTATGATAGGTAACAAAAATATGGCTTACAAAAACAACAAATAAAATACAAATATACTTTCTTACTAAGCTATGCATATACATACAAAATATAAAAATATGCTGAGATGTAACCTCTGGTTTTATAGGAGCAAGGCAGACATGTTGCATTATGTTTATACATATTAGGCCTTAAAGTGCAAAATGCATATGTAAACTAGTATAGTACATTAAGTTTGTGCAAATTAGGCTTCAAAGTGCAAAAATGCATGTGTAAACAGATGCAAAACATTGAATGTATGTAAATTAGGTTTTGATGTGCAAGATACAAAATAAAATTACTCGATTTTTAAAGACCTGCGTGAACGTACAATTGCATTGAGGAAGCCAGTAACTCTAAAAATTAATTCATCTGATTCAAGCATTAAAAAGTGTCTAAAAGCATGATTGTGATCAGTTAGATTGTATTTCCTGCAATAAGGGATTAGGTAATACTTTGTATATTTCCTGTAAAACCCGCAGCCAAAAATAAAATGGAGCATACTCTGAGTACCACCAAGGTCACAAGGGCAGTTTAATTTTGACAGATTTTTAGTGTAGCCCAGTGGGAAGCAGATAAGATTTACAATGCTCCTGTCCCTGAATCTAAATAATAAGATCCTGTTCCACCTGCCCATTTTTTTTCGTAAATAGGGCTGGGGTAACATCAGAGATTCAGTATGTAATTCCCGGATCATTAAGTAGTTTATTGTGGATTGTTTCAGTGAGTCCACTCTTTCCCTCTCATTATGGAAATGTTGGTAGAGTGCCCTTCTCACTAAATTTTTATGGGAGCAGTCAATCAGGTCGGGGTTTGAAAATAGGTGACCATAATTGATGCTCACAAGGCTCCTTTCTACCGCATTTATCCATGGGATTAGACTCGAATTCTCACTTTGCAAGCAGTCCATAATGATCTCACGGGAAAGGGAGGCTGCTGGGTTTTGCCAAATCCTTAACCAAAATAATGCAGGTCTGGCTCTTATAAAATCCTCGATGTAATGCAATTTTAATTCATTGTGGCATACAAAGGTCGGTGCACTAATAACTCCCCCCAGGATCTTCCGGCAAAATCTATTCTCTTCTCTTTGTAATTCTGAGCAATTTGAAAATCCCCAGACTTCTGCTCCATACGTTCCAGTTGGGAGACATTGAGTCCGGTAAACTTGTAGTAAGCTCGAAACAACATCGGCCTGACGGGGTTGGTGAAGAGAGGTAACAGAGTTAATAGATTTGGAAAGTTTATTTCTCCCCATTGCGACATGGGGTTGCCATGAACCGCTATTAGAAAATAACAGACCCAAGTAGGGGAAAGTGCAAGTGCTTTTTAGAGTGTTTTGACCTATCGTAATCTTTGAAATTTTATAATTCTTGGGACCGCAGGTCATTATAAAAGATTTATTAAAATTAGTGCACAAACCTAAATCGGCCATATAGTTAACAAATCCCGAAATTAAAATACGCAGAGCATTCGGGGTGCGGCCCATGAGGACCGCATCATCTGCGTAGAGTAACGCCGGGATGAGTTTCTTGTTAATAATGGGAACATCCTTAGTCAGATTGCATAGAGAATTGGACAGTTCATTAATATATAATATAAAAAGCAGGGGGGCCAAGACGCAGCCCTGTCTCACCCCCTTGCCAATTAAAATATCATTTGAAACCTCGCCTTCATTGTTTATTCGTACGCGGGCTTTCAAATTGCGATGGAGGTTGGCCAAAAAGTGGACTAGGGCTTCATCCAAACCATAATTTAAAAGAATGGACCATAAGCGAGAACGGTTTACAAAGTCGAATGCTGAGCTTAAGTCCATAAAGCCAAAATATAGAGGGGATTGTTTAGCCCGTGTATACTTGGCCATAAGGAGATTAAGGTTCAGACATTGTTCCACCGTGCCTAGTTTACTCCTAAAACCCAACTGACAGCGGTGGATAATGGAATTCTCGTCTGCCCAGGAGCTGATTTTATTAAATAAAACCCTTCCGAGGACCTTCAGGGTGTTATCGATCAGTGATATTGGTCGATAACACCCCGGATCCATCCTATTTCCTTTTTTAAAAATAGGTACAATGGTACTACTAGACCATGTCGAGGGGATGGACTTCTTACTCAAGTTATTAAAAAGATTGCAGAGTAAGGGGGCCCAAAAGCAAGTATTCGATTTAATCTGGTCGATGGACAGACCGTCCGGCCCAGGGGCCTTATTACCAGCACTATTGGCAATGGCCTCCTCCACCTCCTCTAGTGTTATCGCTATAGTACCATCGGGGAAAATATCCTCAGTTGGGTCTCCGACTGCAGCATAAAGCTTTGAAAAGTGAGTGACCCATAGGTCACCTGTGATGTTGCAGTTTATCGGGGTAATGTTGCTGCCCAGGGCTCTTAGATTCTTTACTTCTCTCCAGAACCCTGTCGAGTCTTTTAGGGCAGCAGTTTTTGTCAGATTGTCCCAGTGACTTATTAATAGCTCCTCAGATCTTACTTTTAATGCATGCTTATATCTAAGGCGTAATGATCTGACAAGGGGCACATCTCGAGGTTTGGCTTCCAAGGCCTTTCTAAGTTCTCTATTAGCCCTCGAGCAGTTAGTATCAAACCATCTATGGTTGCTTATGTTCTGTTCCTTCAGAGGTTTGGAAGTTGCCCTTTTTATGACTGCGCATAAATCACAAAAGGACTTGATTATATCGGGGCCATCGAGTGTTAGGCAATTAGAGATCAATAGAGGGTTATTCCTAATCACGTTAGCTAAAATCTCTTTGTTGTCGATCCCTCTCCATACGATCCTGAGCCTATCTGTAGATACAGTAATGTTTGAGGCTCCAACCTCGTGCGGGCCTATGGGTCTTTTAATGGATTTAAGGTAGATTACAATTGGCAGATGGTCACTATATGGACTACTGACAACCTCAGAATTAAATAACACTCCGCTAAGGAGGGAAGAGGTGAACATATAGTCAATAGTTGTAGAACAACCACGGCCAATGTAAGTGGGAACCGGTACATTTTCCTTAGGAATTCCACTATAACCCATTACATCATCTAAATCCCTACTATAAAGTAAGTCCAATAATTCAGAGCCTCGTCTGCAGGGTGGGGATGTAGGATGAATGTGAGCATTAAAATCTCCACCTACGCAAATACCATCAAATCGGCCATACTTTTCTCCATCCGCAATTTCATCCATAAAATCAAACAATTCTAAAAATGTGGGGTTAGGATGTTTAACGAAATCATTATTATAAAAGTTTATAAAACAAATCTTTAACCTTGCAACATATTTTACAGCTATCAAATATTTACTAACCACATGTAGTGGTTCGATTTTCACATCCTTGGAAATTTTTGCCCAGATAGATAGACCGCCACTAGGACGCCCCATGGCAGGGCGTGGTACGGTAAAATTATGACAGAAAAAGCCCTCCAGTAGTTGGGCACGTGTACTCCATGTTTCCTGCAACATTACCACATCAAAATCACTTATCCATGTGACCCATTCTTTAATTTTCATCTTGCCTGTGAGCCCAGCAATATTCCAGCTAATGACACTTAAAGTATCAGCCGGTAGAACATTGACAGAAGAAAGGGGGGCTACAGGACAGTCGGGGCATTCTGCATGTGGGGGTACTGATCTACCTGGGCATAATTTTGGGATACAAATAGGATTTACCATTTCCAATGGGGCTGTGCTAATGGCCTCATCCGGTATAATGAGAGATGTTGGTGGTGGTCAATCTAGACTTCCCAAATCAGATAGGGCGGAAAATCTATTAGATAGAGGAAAGGTAGTAGAAACTGTTTGGGGTAGTCTATGGGGGGGCCTATAAAAATAACCCAATGGAAGAAGGGTTATAGCAGTGGACAGGCTGGCGTGAGTATTATGTGTATCCATAAAGAATCTTACGGAATTTGGATGTCTAAAATTGATCACAATACAGTCTCCACTGATATTTTTGTGTTGTCGGCCCACCCAGCTCACCCGACGGGTTGATATAATCTCATTAGAAATGTCCCATCTTGCTCCTTTGTGTTTGGTCAGCCAATCTATGCATTTATTGTGTAGTTGTGCCCATGACTCACTTTGACCTTCTTTAAGGGCAGGGACACCTGCTAGAACCAAAACATATGGGCAAGCTTCTGGGGGTAGGTGGAGCGGCGGCCCTAAATTATTAATAGCTCTATTTCTTTCAGGTACGCCTCCTTTATTAGTTACACCATCCAGGATATTACCTGTCCTAATCAATGGGGTAGCTAAAGGAGCAGCAGTGGCCATAACATTTGAACTTACAGTTCTGGCCGTTACTGATCCTGCCACCTCGGAGGGATCATGTGTTGAAACAATAGTCCGTACAGGTGGGGTATTGGCTAGGCTGCTATTAGAGGGCGCAGTTTTAGCTATGATAGGGCCTTTAATCTTACTATAGCCAGGGTCTGTGATGACTGCCGAACCCCTCTCCCTCAGGTCATTACATAGTGATTCTAGCTTATCCATGAATTTCTCTCCCCGGAGGGTGTCTATACTAATAATACCTTTCCTTTTAGTTTCCTCTTTTTTTACAAGGTTTTCGATTTTATCAAGTCTCTTAAAAATAATATTAAATTGTTTGGCTATTTGAACTTCAACTTGTTTAAAAATTGTGTCCACGATAGTTTCAATCAAATTGCCATTGGGTTTAGGTTGAATATTTCTGTCAAAGAACTCAGTCTGTGTACTGGTAGAATTATCAGTGCCCTCAGGTTGCAACATAAGGTCCTCACAGGTGGCTTTATCCAGAGCTAAAGACTGTGTTCGGCAAGTATAAACAGAGAGTTTCTCAACACCATCGTTCACTGGTAATGATGGAGACGGAAAATCCTCAATGACAATTGGTGCGACTATTTCGCAGTCTTTAACTTTATTCCACATGCTCTGTGGAGTAGGTTGGTTTATACGGCGGCTTGCTTGCTTTCTTTTGTTTATAGCGCTTTTCACAGGGCCTCTCTTGCGTTTTTCCCTTGTTGTTTTGTTAGTACATGGTGCTTTATCCATTTCAGGTTCCACTAAACGGTCAGTAACAAGGTTAGTAACCGAACTAATGACTCCAGTTTGAAATGTGGGTTTAATAACCATTACTGTGGGGGAGAGCGGGAGCCCCAGATTTGGTGCAGTCTTAGGGGATTGAGAACATAGGGGAGTAATATTTGGTAATCCTATGGACATCCTTCTTTCGGTGTCAGCAATTTCATTGGTTACCATGGTTAAAGCATTAGCCAACAAAGTATCAAACGAAGTAGGCTGCTCAATGGGTACGAAAGGGTCTACATGAGCAGGCATGGTCGTGCGTTTCCCCATATTGGATATTTTTACCTGTGCAATCGATGGCGAAGGGGAGACGGCCCGCCCGACCACAGGAGACCACTGAGGGCCACAGAGGGCCCGCCCTTTGCCCGGGCTTAGCCCGGCGTCCGCCCGCGCGCGTCCCGCAACGCGGAGGGAGGGCCAGAGATTTAAGCGCCTCCGGGCGCGTTCTTCGGCGTCACACGCCGCTGGGGCGCCTGGGAGCGGTAGTTCCCCGCTCCGTGGCAGCGCGATGGAATGGCGGCGAAAGGAGCCCCGGGAAACAACAATGGAGCTTCAGGTACGTTGGAGGGGACACGGGCAGCGCCTCGCGGTTCCCTCTTTGCTTTTCCTGCTTCCCCGCACCACCGAGGGAGGACCAGAGATTTAAGCGCCTCCGGGCGCGTTCTTCGGCGTCACACGCCGCTGGGGCGCCTGGGAGCGGTAGTTCCCCGCTCCGTGGCAGCGCGATGGAATGGCGGCGAAAGGAGCCCCGGGAAACAACAATGGAGCTTCAGGTACGTTGGAGGGGACACGGGCAGCGCCTCGCGGTTCCCTCTTTGCTTTTCCTGCTTCCCCGCACCACCGAGGGAGGACCAGAGATTTAAGCGCCTCCGGGCGCGTTCTTCGGCGTCACACGCCGCTGGGGCGCCTGGGAGCGGTAGTTCCCCGCTCCGTGGCAGCGCGATGGAATGGCGGCGAAAGGAGCCCCGGGAAACAACAATGGAGCTTCAGGTACGTTGGAGGGGACACGGGCAGCGCCTCGCGGTTCCCTCTTTGCTTTTCCTGATTCCTACCACTCACATATTATGCCTTCTGCTCCTTGATTTTAAATCTTCCATCTCATACCACATCAAGTCCACAGAGTCCTTCTTATTTCACTGTATCTTCCTAACTTCTCATTTTTGCTTTTAGAGGTTTGTAGTCAGTCTTTAGGGGCCACCATTCCCCTAGTTGCTGCAGCCAAATCCTACTACTGCATTATTTGCATATTTGCCTGGATGAAAGAGACCTATGCTACACCCCCCAAGGTCTGTTCTGCTTTTTTAGTATCTTTAAAGAGATTCTGATTTGTGACTCCACCTGTTCACCTCTTTCCTCCCTGTCCATCCATGGTTCTCTTTCAGCCTCTGTTTGCGGCCCCTCTGTCACACTGCTCTGGATTTCTGATTCTTTGCTGATGTTTTCCCTCTATTGTTATTGAAACTTGTGCCACTCACTGCATATCCTTTCCTTGTTCCTTCAGGAAGGTCATTTCCCTGCCAAATGTGATTGTAGCCAGGGTGTGTGTTTGATAAGAATGGTACATAGGGTCACAGTTATGTCATAGGGTGGTCAAAGGGGATGTCATCTCGTTCCTTCTGCCCTTGGCAATTTAGTAATTTGACATCCATGCAGGTGGAGCAAGACCTCTGACCTCGGGTCAGGGACCTGCTCTCTCCCCCAGTAGAGCCTCTGTTCTGCCGCTGCCACTGACAGGGAACTGGTAGGGTTCGAGTCTGCCTCTGCTGACACCTGCCTTGTTGTGCCTGCCTCGTTGTGCCCGTTTTTTCCTGTTGTATTGTAGGTGTGTAGGTACTTGTTTGTTTTAGTTTAATCCTGTCAATTGTTATTGTGGTCACTGTTATTGTTGTCACTGGTTCTGCGTGATACCCAGCTGAGCTTTCCCTCCCTCCTCCCCTATTTAATGGTGGCCGCGGCATGGCCACGCACAGCGGGCACACCGCTGGCACGCCAAAGGCAAGCCCGTCTGCGCCCGTCCGCGACCCGACTGTGACTAGCGCCATGCACCCTGGATCTCTAACGATCCACCGCTATGACTCAGCTACTCTCCCCGCACTCATCCCCGTGAGTAACAACAACTGCCAGCTATCCACGCCGAGCACCACCCACGGACAGTTCTCCTGCCGTCACTGCCGCCAGACCTTCGCCACCACCAGCACTAACACGGCCACTACCCCCGCACCTAATGCCAATACCTCCAAAACCCTGAGGTGCATCCTCCTCAACGTGCGCTCCCTGCACAGACACGCCGTTGAGATCTGGGAACTCCTCAACACCCTCTCACCAGACATCGCCTACTTTACAGAAACCTGGACCAACGCCTCCGCTGCCCCCGACATCGCAACCACCATCCCTGACAGATACAAGATCCAGAGGAAAGACTGCCCTGACTAGCCAGGAGGAGAACTCGCCATTGCACACAAGAGCTCACTCCAACTCTCCACCTCCACCACGAATGACTCCCTCTCCACCACCGAACACCTTCCCTTCCAGATCCAGACCAGGCCTAGAACCACATGCGCCCTCGCCTACAGACCCCCCGGACCTCGCACCTCGTTCACCACAACCATCGCCGACCTTATTGCACCCTACGCCATCACCTAAATGGACTACATACTCATCCGAGACCTGAACTTCCACCTCGACAACCCCAGCGACCCCAACTCCACCACCCTCCTGGACAACCTCACCAACATCGGACTGAAACAGCTAATCACCACACCCACCCACAAGGCAGGACACACCCTCAACCCCATCTTCGCAGGAGGTAACAGCATCCATTTCACCCACACCACGCAACCCCCCTGGACGGACCACCACTGCGTACACTTCAACATCGACAAACCCACCGCCTCGAAACCTGCACCACGCCCTCCAAGAAGGAACTGGAGCAAAATCACTGAGGAGCAGCTTAACTCCGCCCTCAACCACGACACCCTGACCACCTCGACCAACACCAACATCTCAGCCAAAGAACTCCACAGATGGATCTCCAACTGCGCAGACGAGCTTGCACCCTTATGCAACTCCGACAGACAGCGCCCCAGGAAGGCCACCTGGTTCACCACCGACCTCCAAGAATCCAGACGCACCTGCAGACGTCTCGAGAAGAACTGGAGAAACAGCAAAACGCCAGAAGACCGCACCACCTACAATAACGCCATGACAGAATACCACCAAAGCATCAGATCCACCATAAGGACCTTCATCCAAAACATGATCCTCGCCAACTCCAGAAACTCCTAGGAACCCTTCAGCATCATCCAGGAATTCACCAACCCCCCCAGCGAAACCACGGAAATCACCCCCTCCCAGGACCACTGCGACAAGCTTATATCCTACTTCCATCTGAAAATCAAGGGCCTCTACGACCACTTCAACGACCAGACACCTGACTCCGAAACCAACTCCCTCTCCAGCAACGCCAGCCAGCCTACCGTCTCCTCCTGGACCCCATTCACAACCGAAGGTACCACTTCGACCATGAAAGGCATCCAGTCAGGGACCCCCCGGACCTCTGCCTGCCGCACATGTACCACAGAGACGCCATCGCTCCAGAACTACGACACACCATCAACACCACCTTCAAGACGGGCACCTTTCCCAACGACTGGAAATGCGCAGAAGTCAGACCCCTGCTCAAGAAGCCCTCAGCAGACCCCACGGACCTCAAGACCTACCGACCCCTCTCCCTCCTCCCCTTCGCGGCCAAAGTCACTGAGAAGATCGTCAATGCCCAGCTAACAAAATTAATCGAAAAAAACTCCATCCTCGACCCCTCCCAATCCGGATTCCGTAGCAATCACAGCATCGAGACTGCTCTACTCGCCGCCACAGACGAGATCCGCACCCTCCTCGACCAAGGACACACCACGGCCCTGATCCTACTCGACCCCTCTGCAGCGTTTGACACTGTCTCCCACCGCACACTCACCGCCAGACTCCACGACGCCGGCATACAGGGAACTGTTCTCGACTGAATCCGCTCCTTAGTCACTGGCAGAACCCAAAGGATCAGACTGACACCCTTCCTCTCCAAACCCATGGAAATCAACTGCGAAGTAATTTAAGGATCATCGCTCAGCCCCACGCTCTTCAACATCTACATGGCCACCCTCGCCGCGAACATCAGACAGCACAGACTCAGCAAAGTATCCTACACCGACGACACCCAGCTAATCCTCTCCCTCACCAAGGACCCCGTCACCACCAGACTCAACTTCCAGGAAGGAATGAAGGACTTTGCATCCTGGATGAGCAGCAGATGCTTGAAGATCAAATCGGAGAAGACAGAGGTCCTCGTCCTCGGACACTCCCCCTCTGCATGGGACAACACCTGGTGACCCACCGCCCTCGGCAGCCCTCCCACCCCACGGACCACACCCGAAACCTTGGCATTGTAGTTAACTCCTCCCTCTCCATGACCCGGCAGGTCTACGCCGTCACCTCCAGTTGGTTCAACACCCTCCGCATTCTCCGAAATACCTTCAAATGGATCCCCCCCGAATCAAGGAAGACCGTCACCCACGCACTCATAACCAGCAGACTGGACTACGGAAACGCCCTCTACGCTGGGATCAACAAGTCTCTGCTCCACAAACTCCAGACCATACAGAACATCGCAGCCAGACTCGTCCTCGGCATCCCTCGACACGAACACATCACCCAACACCTGCGTAGCCTCCACTGGCTCCCCGTCGAGAAGATAGTTACTTTCAAGATACTCACCCATGCCTACAAATGCCTCCATAACACCGGACCCCAATACCTCAACAGGAGAATCTCCTTCCACGTACCCAAGAGAAAGCTCCGATCTGCCGACCTCACTGAAACCCTGAGCATCAGCAGAGCCAGAAGAGGTGGAAGAGTCTTCTCCTACATCGCGGCCAAGACCTGGAACGAGCTCCCGATCGACATCAGACACGCCCCCTCCTTGAACATCTTCAGGAAGACACTCAAGACCTGGCTCTTCGACTGAGCGGAGTTGCTTACCCCTCCCCCTCCTCCCCCCCAGCGCCCTGAAACCCTCATGGGTGAGTAGCGTGCTTACAATTCTCCTGATTGATTGATTGTGGTATGAGTGTGTGAGCATGCCTTATAGCATGGGTACTCGCAAACATTTGCCATGGGGCCACAAAGTATGGTCTGTGGTGTTAACGAGGGCCGCACTGATGCCAGCACGGTGGGTCAGGGATTGTGTAAGGAGGTCTAAAGAAATGTTAAATAAATGGGCAAGCATTTATTTCAGGTTAAGAAATACTTTTCCATTTATTTATTATTATTTTCTGAATATTAGTGCTCCTCAACTAAAAAGCAGCTTGTGCTGCTGTTTACCAAGGGGGGCGCTTGTAAAGGTCAAGAGGGTCGCAAGCGGCCCCCGGGTCGTACTTTGAGTATCACTGCCTTATAGCAAGTTGAATTGTTATGGCCATGCTTGGTGTAGCGTGTTTAATGGTTAGTGTGTTTTTTTTCTTGGATTATTTGTTATAGCCTGGTGTTGAGTGGTGTTTTGGAGTGTTATGTCTATGATGTTAAGTTGTCTTGAGTGGTGTGACCAGGTGTGATGATGGATGGTGTGTGTGTTGTGAATGTAACATTTGGTGCACTTTCTTGTTGAGAGTGGTCTAATGCGGCATGGAGAGGTATGGTGTTGTGTTGTATCAAGTCCTGTTTTGTTGAATGGAGTAAAATAATGTCTTAGGCTCTATTTGATGATGTGCTTGCCTGTGAATCCTGATAAGCTGCAACGTATAGTGTTGTAGACCGATGCGGTTCTGTGTTGGATCGCATTGGGTGGTATACTGGTGTTAGGTTCCTGCGTGTAGTGTGGTGGACGATGTGCCATGTGCTCATTACATAATATAGCATGGTGTGTTCGGAGATGAGGAGTGGGATTTTGGGCTCTGGTAATCTGAGACGTATAACATGGATTTAGGTTGCAGTATATTTTATGTTGCCGTCAGTGTGACGTGGTCTCTTTTGTGGTATGGTGGGATGTTAGGAGATACTGTGTGGATTACAGAGATGTCAGATTGTGATATCTGATGTTGCGAGTTCTAGTGTGACGTGTTCTTGGAGGGTGAAAGTGTAATGTGGTGATTATATGGTATGTGGTTGCAGGAGCGGCCCGTGCAGGTAAGAGTGGTGGGGCTGGGTGGAAAGGGGGGAGCTCGACGGACGAGGAGGAGGCAAAATTAAATATTTATTTGAGTTTCCCTTGTCGTCGTCTGTCGAGTCCACCCCCACCCACTTACCTGCATGGGCCGCTCCTGTGAGGTAGTATGCCAGAGGGATACGCGTTGGATTTCGTGCTGGGGCATTGTTCGCTGCATACTACGACATGGTTTGATGTCATACTTTGTCGCATAGTGTGCTATCTTGTGGTTGAACAGTGGTTTGATGTTTTGTTACAGCGTTTCAGTATGCTATATTAATATCTGGTTATTTCGTGGAGTATGAAAACTGACGTCTCATATAATCTTCAAACATGATAACCTGTTTCGGCATTACTAACCATTGTCATTGCCTTCTTCAGGTGTACTTTTGCTAGAATCTTGAAGTAATGAGTTCACAAGAGGGCATAAAGAAAGACTAAAAAATATATATAGAGTGTGAAATGTAGTGAGCTTGAAAAGAAAGCACAGTTCAAAATGATAATTATGAATACATGATCAGAGAGGGTCTGGTTTCATTGCTCAATGACGTACTAAAAGTATTTGATTTTTATTTGTCTCCTCTCGCACAGCTGAGAGTATACTTGAAGTTTAGAATGCTCTCTCCACCAGTAAATATGCAAAACATGACTTCAAGCAACAACAGGACAGAAAGAACAAACAACCTAGGCCTCTAAAATAGCACATCTTTATTGTGATCCAGTGTTCCCAAATTGTGACTGTAGAAAGTAGCAATCCAAAACATTACAAAAGAAAGTGGACAAGATACGAAAGCAAAGTAACAGTGTGCTGCATCTTTTTACTTTTTAAGGCGAGAGTCTTTAATTAGCAGTCAAACTGCGTAAGTCTCACTCCAAAAGCGTGAGATGAGATGTAAACAGCCTGGTAAATTCTGCTAAATGGTAAAGACCATGAACAGATGAAAATATCGTCGGTCCCTTTTCCATAACAGTGTCACTTTGCATCCAGAACACTCTATTTAATTTTTTTTTTTAATTGTATTTTCATGTTTTCATAAGACTTTCGTACGACCAAAGGAACGACAAAACACAAACAGGAAGCGACATTGAAACACACACCCAGGAGCAAAGAAAGTTATGACGTCAGAGACAATAAAAGTCAGAGCAAGTTTGGCAACTTTTATTCAACAGTGCATGTAAAAATAAAACTTTCCCCACGGACACATACACGATGAAATGTCATCCCGAGCGGGGCAGCACGCCTCCCCCCACCCCCGGCTCCCTTTAAGCCACTACCCTGGGGGACGACACATCCACGTCACAACATCTTTGGAATTTTAAAGCATGTACAAGCTCAGACCTCCGCTCTGTGTCTTGCAGGGTGGTCGTTAAGGCATGGACTGTAAAGAGGTACAAAACAGCTCCCCCTCTCTCGCAATGTTCTGCAGACGGGGGCATATCAGGGTTAGGGCAGAAAATACGGATTTCACACGCCGAGGACAGCCGTGGAGTGTCTTGTGTAGGTTTTCAGAAGTTCAGAGATACGTTTGGCCTCAACTCTCTGCCCACTGTTTGCGTGTAGACTGGTCTAGCGCCCTGCAGCGCTGCCTTCAAGGGGCTTAGAATATGGGGTGGGATATTTTGCTACAGCTCCATTTCCCAATTCTTTTGTAGAGGCAGGCACTAGGGTGAACCCTGTGGGCGGGAAGCAAATTACAGACCCCTCGCTACCCCCATCCCCTGTACTTGGGACAGTTTCGTGCTTGCACTGTCCAAAAGGGGGCACTCTTTCGCCGTTCCGCATCTGTACAGTTCCGTATTCTTAGAGGTTTGGGACAGTGTCAAGCTGTCAGTGGCCACGAGGTGGCAATACTGCATCAGTGTATGTGTACACACTCCAGGGACCTTATGCTGTCACTAATGCAGCAACGTGTGTTTTGGGGCCCCAGTTCATGCCTGTAACATGGATGATGTTTCCGCGCTGCCATTACTGCAGACAGGCCCTGTTGCTCTTTCCATGAACTTTCCATAGCGGAGCAATGCTCTTACTGGCCACTAGGTGTCACCGCTACAAGGGTGGTCATTTCCTTCCACCAGGAGCCTTGCCTGCGCCATATTCTGACAAGTCACGTTAGAGCTCCATTGGTGTCTTTCTGCTTCAGTGACTCAGCAACTGTCATGTTATGACCACACACTAGGGGGCGCACCTGCACTGATGTCCGTCTACTCCCTACAGGAGTTCAACCCGGAAGGATTTAGAGAGCTCCTGGCAAAACATCATTTTACCTGGCGCACGAAAAGGAAACTTTTCTGATCTTTTGTAGTAAAAGGCGCTTAAGGCGCTTGCCTTGCCTCATCATATAGAATCGAAGGCATGGAAACACCACATTGACCGAACTGACTGCAATAAAGTTTTTCCCTGCCTTTCACTGCTGGTGGGTCCGAGAATAATGAAATATGTTTAGTAAATACCAAATGGAAAATCGCAGAGTTACGACTTAAATATGGAGAGGCGGAGTAACACCAGAGCAATAGTTCATGGGAACCTTTTCCTTAATTTAAAAAATAAAAAAATCACTCCTCCACTTGAAAACATTTTTGACTGTGTGTCGAAACCCCTGTGAGATCTTACCACTTTTTGAGTGACTACAAAGGAGACCCTTCCTCATCTTTACTTTGTATTCAAGGACAAACTTCAGCAAACATGGTTTAAACATGTAACACAAGGAATTTCCAAGGTGTAAAAAGTGTCTTCTGTTTTTTTCCTCTAGCTAGATGGGTTTACAGTGGAACCTGTGGAAAGGAAAATGAGCCGCAAAGAATATCCCGTTTTTGGAGGAAACAGACCCACCTTTTCAAACTAAACACCAATTTTGGAATTTGGTTCTTCAAAAATATTGTTTACTATGACCCAAGTCGGTAAGAAATTTAAAAAATCTTCTTTATACCAACTAAACTATAATTTGGGGGCGTGAAGTAACACATCGAGTGGAAGAGACCATTGTGTACGTCTAGCTCTCACACGGGTTGCATGTCAGAATTATTGTATATAGAAATTTTGTAGGACATCAATATTATATCCCATTGGGTGCAAACTTTCTGTTTTCTGGACGTTTTTGTAAAGATATTATAGATACAATATTTATGTCAGGTGATGTTCTGACTATGGTACGGTGGTACCCCACGCGTAAGAGCAAGTCCTCATAAAATAATGAAAACACTATCAACCTTCATGTAACCTGGTTTTGAGAAATTGATTTTGAGAATGTCCAGATCTACGGTAGTGAGGAAAACGATTAAGACAATAAACATACCAGGAACGAGAGGTGATGGGAAATGAACACAAGAATGTCCTACATAGAAAGAGGGGTCACAGAGACTCTGATCTGAAGAACAACTCTATATATGGAAGGAAGGGGAAGGGGGTAATGGCAAGAAAGGACAATTGGAATATTCCGCTCCTGAGATGGTAATAGGGAACGCCAGGAAACTGTCCAGGTTTCGTGAAGAAGTGTTAATAGGAAAACCTTAGAAAATGTGAATCTCTAGAGGAGGTGTTAACGAGGTAACTTGCAGGCGAATAACCAGAACTGGAGGGAGTGGTACTGGTGAAACCGGAAAGTTAATGTCTATATCAGGAAAGAGAGGTAATGTGGGAAACCTAACCCCGAAGGCCAGGAATTGAGAGGTAATGAGGAAACTGACTGGGGAAGTCAGGATTAGGTGAGGAGGCAACAGGGAAACTGAGAGAATATAACAAGTTCTAAAAAGCTATTTCTGTTTTTCCATGTGCGGTGTACAGTGGAAAGAGAAATGAACCCTAGACAATATCAATGTTGAGAGGAAACAGATCCACTTTTAAAACTACATATCAATATTCCATCCGGAAATGATGAAGATTACCAGGATCTGGTGGTGGGATACGGACAACTGAGAATCTGATCAGGAGAAACCTTGTAAGCGGTGGTAATGGTGAAACGGAAAGGAGGAAAAACAGATCTGAAGGAAAGGTAATGGGGGAAACCTACAGCAGAGTCAGCACATCTGGAGCAGTGATCATAGAGACACTGACTGTAGAATGGCAAGATCTGTCAAAGTGATCACAGAGAAACGTACAGGTGAATGCACACATCTGTAGGAGTGATGATTGCGAAACGGACCAGAAAATATGGTTTTTAGTGATAATAGATAAACTTACAGGGGTATTCTCAGATCTGTAGGAGTGATCATTGCAAAACTGACCACAAAATATGAGTATGAGTGATCATAGAGAAATATACAGGGGAATGCTTAGATCTGTAGGAGTGACCATTGGGAACTGACCAGAGAATGCCCAGATCTCAAGGCGCAATCATAAAGACAAATCCAGGAGAATGTCGATACCTGAAGGAGTATCATAGAGAAACAAGCAGGTAAATTCCCAGATCTGTAGGTGAGATCATTGGAGAACTGACCAGAGAATGTCCATCTCTGGAGGAGTGACCATAGTGAAACGTGCAGGTGAATAATATGAGCAGGAATGATCATTGGTGACCTGACCAGAAAATGCCCACATATTGAGAGGTGATCGTAGAAAAACTTACAGATGATGTCCAGATCCTGAAGAGTGAACATGGAGAAACTGACTAGAGAATGTCCAGAACTCGAGGAGTGATCATTAAAAAGGTGACCAGAGAATGCCCAGAGCTGGAGGAGTGATCGTTGCAAATCTGACCAACGTATGTACTAGATCGTTGGTTGACCAACGAATGTAGGAGTGATCATAGAGAAACTTTTAGTGAATGCCCAGATCGGAAGGAGTGATCATTGAAAAACTGACTAGAGACTGTCCAAATCTTGAGGCGTGATTTGTAGAGAAATTGAATAGGGAATGTCCAGCTCTGAAGGAGTGATCATCGTGATGCTGACGAGTGAAGGTGCCAGATCTGGAAGAGTGATCATAGAGACACTTCAAGCTGACTGCCAGAATTTGTTTGAGTGATCATTGAAAACCCAGCCAAACCGGTCGACCGAACCGAATGTCCAGATATATAGGAGTGACCATTGGGAAGCTGACCAGAGAGATCTTGAGAAGGTGTAATATAGAATATCCAGACATGTGAGGTAGGGCCTTTGGAGATCTGACCAGTGAGGACATTACTTCAGAGTAGTAGGCAGTAGAGAACCAGACCTTTGAGAGTTTCCACTTCTGTGAAGAAGATCCTTGGGGAAACTGGCTGGCTGGAGGGTCACCTTCTGCGAAGCAGTCTTGAGGAACCTGGTGGAGCTGATGATGTTGACTGTGAGGCAGGGTTACACCGGCCCGTCCTTCACCAATGACCATCTCTTGTGGTCGTCTTTGCCCTGAGGAAACAGATTTGAGGTTCGGAGCCATGTCAATTTGGAACAGAAGACAGGAAATGTCGGAGGCAGAGAGAAAAAAACACTGAAAGGGTGAGAGGTGGCATTGGAGAGAAATGGGGTAATGCAGGGTGGCTCAAGGCAAGCAAAAGGATTGAAACATTTTTACTGCGCCAGGGGTTTGAGCAGTAGAGCCTTAGCCGAAGAAGCCCTGTCCCATGCTACTGCCCCCCAGCGATTCCCCATTTCTGGCCCAGGTCACAGTGCAGCATAAGTCCAGTGTTCTGCCAGTGAATATGGTCTCAAAGGTCATTGTGTAAATGTTACATATATGAATATATATATATATAAATAAATCTACGTTCCGTTCTAAAACACACCCTCTTGTGCATGTGCATTCATTAATCCCACACAAGTAAAGCATGTGTTCTAGAAGAGAAACATATATCTCTCAACACACTGTGTGACCCAACATCTCACTTTTCACACGCACAAACACAGCGGAGATGGCGACAAGCAGCTATTGCAAAGTAGAATTACATTTACCTCCGGCAACCAAAATTATACCCAGGACCAGACAAGCTAAAAGCAATGGAATCAAATGCACCAAAACTAATTATCAATAGTTAATATTGATTCAGACATTTCCATCCATCACTTTTTTCTTAAGTGAGCCGCCCTGACTAGCATGGGTGTTTACAGGTAGGGGTTGCTAGATCGCCCGGCCGCAAGGATTCAAGGTCAGCTTCACTGATGAGGCCCAAAAAGGTGGAATGCATCTGGGACTGCTCGTGGTCCGTGGTCCTTTGCAGTTTGTGATGGACTGTCTCTTTTAGGAGAAGGCCAAAAAAGATTTGCTTTTAGTCAGTCGCTGACTTTGATGACACAGATGAGCTAAAGTTGATGGAATGGAATGCGCCCAGGATTACTTGTGGTTCAGAGTTGAACATTATCTATCCATCACTATCCATTCTACATGGCTATGGCAGTATGTTATGCTAGCATGGGAATTCATTGGGACACCTCTGTCGGGTATGTGTAGGAGATGCCCTTTCACAAAGGGTTTGGAGTTGTGGCTTTGTTGTCCTCTAAACTGTGTAATATGTGAAACCTTTTGCTAAATATGGATTCAGCTGGTGAGTGGATTACATGGCACCCTGTAAACTGAGGTTCTCCTCCAACAAGCTTTAACTGAGGGACTCACTATCTACCCGAGTGGAGTTTGTGCAGTTCTAACTGGGATTTTAAATAGTGTCTATGATCATGTATTCCCATGTGGCTCACTGCAGTGTATCAGTGTGCATCTCAGGTGCTACCTATCTCCTAGCATGTATGTGAGGAGGGTTCATATCTTTCCTAGTTTATATTTCATGTTAGTTTGTTAGTTTTATTTTGTTAAACCCGAGGTGTATCGCCGTTCTCCCTATCTGCTATAACACATAGTAGGCAATCCCTGTACGTCTCCGCGTAAAGCCAGCAGCGTTTATGTTGGGCGGCTCAGTACACAGATAGTACAGTAGACTGGAACCCCATCCAACTCATCCAGAGACTGGCAATCCCCATCCTTTCAGTCTCAGTCTTTGACCCACAGAGCCGTAAGGCCACCCCTCAATCGCAGATGGATCAACCTTCACTCACTTTCCATGACCTTAGCCTTGCTCTGTAAACTCTAGTAGACTTCCTCGTTCGTGATCCCCCTTGGATAAGAGACCTTCCCCTGTGATAGTCCATGAGTCCTAAAACTCCCAGGGCCCGATTCACAGAACTAACTTAAGACAAAATCCTACATTTACTACCATTTTGGTATTCACAGAAGGCACTTACTCATTTTGGTATTCACAGAAGGCACTTACTCATTTCGGTATTCACAGAAGTTAGGACTCCTAACTTTAGGACACCTAAAGGCCTTCTGTGAATACCGAAAGTCTTAAAGTTAGGATTTTTCTCAGTTTAGGAGTAGTAAAGTTAGGACTCCTAACTTTACTACTCCTAAACTGAGAAAAATCCTAACTTTAAGACTTTCGGTATTCACAGAAGGCATTTAGGTGTCCTAAAGTTAGGAGTCCTAACTTTACTCCTCCTAAACTGAGAAAAATCCTAACTTTAAGACTTTCGGTATTCACAGAAGGCATTTAGGAGTCCTAAAGTTAGGACTCCTAACTTCTGTGAATACCGAAATGAGTAAGTGCCTTCTGTGAATACCAAAACGAGTAAGTGCCTTCTGTGAATACCAAAATGGTAGTAAGTTTAGGATTTTGTCTTAAGTTAGTTCTGTGAATCGGGCCCCCAGTGCTGCAAAAGCCTCAAATTCATATCTCAGGTGCTTGACACCTCACAGCTTTAGTGCGATTTAAGAAACGTCTTTCTACTATAGCTTGTACGCCAGACTGTTGCATAAAAAATAATGCATGACATAGATGTCATGTCCTGAATACTATTTACAAAAATAAAATCTCGTTGAATGTTGGTTTTCTATTATTCATTTCAATTTTTTTTATAAACAATGTGTAGGACACAATATTATGCCAAATTGAATTTTTCTATGATCTTCTCTTATCACGCGGTATTGATAACTTCGAACAAGCTGGTTGTACATAGTGCGTGTTACTTGCTATAGTAGCGCTGGTGCTACTAATCATGCCCTTCGCTTCTTCAAGGCAATGTCCAGTTTAGCAGGTGACCACAACACGCTTGTACTACAGAAGCAAAAAGAGATTGGAACCTCAGTAGCATGGTTAGACCACCACAAACCCACTCCTCACTTCTGCACCATCACCGGCTAGCCTTACTTCATCTGCTTCTCCATCCATCTACACCACAGTGCAGATAGATTGAGATTGCCAATGAGGGCGGGAGAGCTGTAGGGCGGGTGGAGGGTATTGGTTGAATGAGGGATGTAAAGGTCACTTGTGGCGAGTCACTTACACTTTCTTCTGTGTTCAAATACTCTTCTTCCTCGTTGGAAAACTACAAACCATCTAACAATAACTATGGCAGGCATCACCCGAGAGCTAGACAAAAATGTACGTGAGCAAGGCTCAGCTACAATGAGCATCAGAAGGCACGCAGAGTTGCCCAAGTGGCTGCTTTAAATATTACATTGGAACATGCTGCTTCAAGGTCTCTAAGAGGGCCTTAGCCCTTTCTGCATGAAGTGGAGGTTGATATTGGTTTAGGGAACAGTGATCCATGATACCCACGTACAGAATATAACACAACTACCAATGTAGCTCTGTTGTCCAATCCGAATACAACGGTAGGGGCCTCTTAACATCTAGATTTTCTAAATCCAAAAAGCGCCCATATAGAACGTGTGAAGAAGATGACGTGGATCATGTGAAAAGTGGGACAACTGGTGTACTTGGTTTGAGCAACCTCAGTGCCTTGTTGAAAAGGGATTGCCTGAGGAGAACTAACGTCAGTGACTTTATCTCTAAACCGAAGATGCTGCAATTAGAAGAACTACCTAATACGCATCATGTCTCGCTGCCGCTTTACGTGTTTCAGACAATCTTTTTCTACTTGATCTGCAGAAGATCCTGCAGTCTGCCAGGAATTTATCAAGCGACTCACTGTTTCCCCAGAACATATTGGGGGCTCTTTGTATGTCCAGTGTTTATCAGATCCCTTCAATTTGCACAGGACATATCAGGGGCTCCCTTGTTTCCCATGTCTATCAGGCACACTTTATCGATCCAGTATGTATTGGTGCTCTCTGATTGTCCAATGTGTATCGGGGTCTCTTCATCTGCCCAGTATTGATCAGGATTTCCAGCACGCGGCCTATGCTTCAGGGGATCATATGTCACCAGTGTGTATCTGGTACTCTTTTTAGGTCGAGCCTGGGCAGTGCATGCACTGCTCTGGGAGGCATGCTGTATTCAGGTATGGATTTGAAGCTCCGCCCACTCTCCACCCATATTTTTCATTGGCTTGTGTCCTTGTCCACTGTAAACTGTAGCTTTTCATTGGTCGATTGGCTTAGTAGTCGCTCCTTATCACCGCCTTGTCTCATTTTGTAACCTCCCATGAGGACACCCTCGTTACGTGTGTTGTTGCTCGGTAGGCTTTAATTACAGCCACCGAGCACTATTTTCTCAAATAGCTTTGTCCTGCCTGTTGTTGCAGGCAAAGCATGCTCTCTCCTAACGTTTAAAAAAAAATCTTTATAGCACGGGCGCCGAACGCATTTGGAATGCAATAGGTCTCGCATTTGCGAGAGTTTAAGCTATTGGCATTGTAAATGACAAAGCCTTTTATTTATCTTTTTTAAAAACAACACATAAATAAAAGGCATTGTCATTTTCAATGCCAATAGCTCAAACTCCCATAAATGTGAGACCTATTGCATTGCAAATGCTTGTTTGTCTGATGTATTGCAGGCGTTCCCCATTGATCAAATGTGCATCGGTGGTACCCTGTCTGTCCAGTGTGTTTCAGCAGCTGTCCGTCTACACCAACATGTTCCAGAGATCCCTCTTCCAGTGCATGTGCGACGGTACTTTATATGTTTCAGAGTTGGTCAAATACATTTCTGTCTACTCTGCAATGAATTGTTCTAATCCAGAATGAGACGAGGAGCTCTGTGGCCATTGTTTATCTGGGGGTGTCCTATATGTTCCAGCAGGAGCTTATACATCTGTTCTTGGGCCCTGTTTCTTCCAGCATGGGTTAGATGGCTCCTCATGTAGTCCAGTGTAGGTCAATGTTTACCATATCTACACTAGTGCAACACATGGGGAAAACTACCATATTTAGGAAGGGGTAAGAAAACTTACTGTCTCTTATCAGTTTTTGACAGGGGGCCCCATATATACCGTGTTATAAATGGCCCCATCCATCAAACCTAGAACAAGGGGTGACTCACTGATAAAGGAATACAGAGTTGAGTTGAATGCTTGAATGAATCTCAGCCACTTATGATAACACTCAGCCGCATTCTCGTCCCATGACGTTTTCCGTCTTACCACTGCAGGCGAGGACCAACCATATCCAAATCAGTCTTGCCCTGCCCCAAAAGGGACAGTCCAGCATGAACAGTGAAGTCTCATCATCACTGAGGTGCAGTATGAGTCCTATGGCACAGTGAGTTACGGGACTCAGGCCTGGGCATACTCATCCTAACTATGCCGTCTCTGCAAAAAAAATGAAAAGTGATACGTTGAATGTTTGAATTATTCTCAGACACTGGTAACTACTCAAGGAACCAGTCAAGTTCCTTGTTAGTTAGACAGCTAGGCCAAACCCCCGGTCTCATAACTCGGGGCGCCATATAATTCATGGTGCATTACGCCTAGGAAGCCCGACTCAAACAAGTCTCGGATTTTATTTCAAAGGAGATGAGGCCTGTTGCCTGTGTTCCCACAGACGCAAGATGAAGGCCCTCATTAGAAGTAGGTGGCCAGTAAGTCAGTTCGCCAGGGCAGAGGCAGGATGTACACCACCACACTGGCAGGAGACTGTTCACCATACTTGGAGATCTCTGCCAGGCAGACAGATTTTTTAGTGCTTTTAGCACACCGCTATTGCGGTGGCTTTGTTGAACTCTCTGAAACCTTTCTGAGGGGCCACCATGTTTCATGTACCAACCCAGTAACGTTTTTTGTTCTTCAAAAATAAAATTCCTAGTGGGGGATTGTTACTGAAAAACAAAAAAATAAATGTCCTTGATAGTTCCCAGAATTTACTCCCAGGATGTAATTGTAATTGGATTTATATAACGCTTACTACCCCTGATGAGGCAAATAGCACGCTACTCCGGAACCCAAAGAGGATTAGTGCTGAATTAGTATAGGGAGATATGAAATTAATTTGAGCGGTGAACATGTGAGTCTGTTATTTGGATTGAAAAAGGATAGTGGAGGGATAGAATAGGGAAGGATTTGCATTTAAATAGCGCTTGCTACCCCTGATGAGGTGTTAAAGAGCTTTTTGGCAGTTAGCACACTACTCCAGAACGCAAGCAGGACTAGTGGGGAATTAGTATAGGGAAATATGAAGTTAATATGAACGGTGGACATTAGTCTGTTAGTTGGATTGGAAAGGATAGTGGAGGGATAGAAGAGGGAAGGGTCTAGAAAGTGTTTTTTTGGGGATCATAGCAGTAGGACGAGGTTTGGGATGAGTAAAGGGGTGGTGAAGGGGGAAAGAGTCAGAGGGAAGGGTTTTGGTTTCCTGTTCAGGTCTGCCCAGCATTTCCTTGCTGTCCCAAATATGAAAAAAGTATGTCAAAAGTTTTACCCTAAATAGGTGGCCGTTTGAGGTAATTTGCCAATACTCCAATATCCAAAGGGTTTCTACTGGCATAGCCAGCATAGACTGCACTGTAGGAAACTTGGTAGGTTCCCTAGCTCTAAGTAAAGTGGGTGAACAATGAGTTTGACATAGTATCCCATCCACTAAGCTCTAAATCTGGTCTGATTTGCATAAGGTTGGTCTCTGTCTATAATGGTAGAACAATCAAACAACTATACACTGGAATATTGCCAAGTGTAATTACCAATAGCTCAGATTAAGTCAAAAATTCCACCCATCACTTTTTTTTCTCAGTGAGAAGCTGTAAGTATGAAGGAGAGGCCCAGACATGAGTCCCCTGTGCACGGCGCCAAAGGACTCAAGAAGTTCTTCACTGGTTGACTTCACCAATGCTTGTCTGGGGTTGCCTTTGTTTTTACACAGTGGAGATATGGCCTAGCAGGATGAACAGGACAATCCCTTTTAGGTTGGGACAAGACTACTTTGCAAAGGGTTGGTACCTGCCTGTAGTTGGCACAGTGAACCAAAAAATAAACGTATGGACTTGATTGTGGGCCAGAGTAATTTCCATGAGTGAGAATAATTAATTCAGTCATTCATTTTTATCAGTTTCTGGTTTTCTGAAAGAACAAAGAGCTTCCTATCGAACCCAAGTGAAAATCTAGCAATGCTAGCTGCACATGTAATGCACCCTAGCTTCCCAGATGATACACCCTAGCTTCTCGGATGATGAACCCTACTTCTCAGGTGATGCATCCTAGCTACACAGATGATACGCCCAAGCTTTTCAGGTGCTGCATCCTAGCTGCACAGATGATATGTCCTAGCTTCTCAGATGATGCATCCTAGCTTCTCAGATGACACACCCTAGCTTCTCAGGTTATACATCCTAGCTGCACAGATTATACGCCCTAGCTTCTCAGGCGATGCATCCTAGCTTCTCTGATGACACACCCTAGCTTCTCAGGTTATACATCCTAGCTGCACAGATTATACGCCCTAGCTTCTCAGGCGATGCTTCCTAGCTTCTCTGATGACACACCCTAGCTTTTCAGGTGCTGCAACCTAGCTGCACAGATGATATGTCCTAGCTTCTCAGATGATGCATCCTAGCTTCTCAGATGACACACCCTAGCTTCTCAGGTGATACATCCTAGCTGCACAGATTATACGCCCTAGCTTCTCAGGCGATGCATCCTGGCTTCTTAGAGGATACACCCTAGCTTCTCAAATGATGCACCCTGCTTCTCAAGTGATGCATCACAGATGATACGCCCTAGCTTCTGAGGTGATGCAT
The DNA here is from genome assembly GCF_964204655.1 of Triturus cristatus. Taxonomy (NCBI): domain Eukaryota; kingdom Metazoa; phylum Chordata; class Amphibia; order Caudata; family Salamandridae; genus Triturus; species Triturus cristatus. Next base: position 1,109,286,985 of record NC_140594.1, on the reverse strand, counting down.
TCTAGCTGCACAGATGATGCTACATACGCTTGTGGTAGATGCTGGAAAGTACCTATCTGCTATGCAATGGCTGTGCTGTGCCAATCTCCGAAAAGTGTGCAAAGTGTAGATATTGATGGTGGCACAGTGTGTGCATACAACCTCCTCCTCCATAGGGGTTATTTCACCACACTTCACAGTGTTCACCCGGGTTCATGGGGGACCCGACAGGGCAGTTAAAATGTTCAGCAAAGTCCACAGAGTTGGCAAGGGTACCGATGACGCGGAACTTGGCCGGGCTGTGGGGATCGGTCATCAGGCCTTCATGCGCACTCTCTGGAGTGTGGACAGAACACCACACCTATGGGAGAGAAGAAGAGTATTAAAACATATGGTAATCAGCAGCTAGACCAAAACACAGAATTACACACTGCACAGACCCCCACACTGTCCATTTGAGATGTTTTCGAAACAGACAACACCCCAAAATCGGGATTTAAGGCTGCAGCGCTCAGAAGAATTAAGGTTGCAGGGCCTAGTAGAGAAAAATACATATGCAGTAGAGTTAGCCAACATATGACAAAACACACATGCGCACTTAGGTTTCTCCAGCCCCGCTGCATTGAACAGCCGGGCTGGAGAAACCTCCACAGACTCCCTGGCCTGAGCAGAGCGTCATTTCAGCCTGCTCAGGCCAAGAGCCCTGCTGCTCTCATAGCATGAGAGCCCCACGGGATTGGATGGGAGTCTGTCCCAGGGGCTGCCAGGACCAGGAAGCGCGCAGGAGGCCCAACGCGATGTGGGAGGCGGCGGGCTTCGGGTAAATAATTAGTCTTTTATATATCAATCCTACCCCCATCCGCGCGGTCCATTCCCCTACCCACGCTCCCCCTCCTGCATTGCCTCCACCCGCCCCACCAGCTTTTGTTTGTTGGCGGCCACCACTGATACAAAATTATTAGATAGAAGAAAAGGATGTAAAGAGAGTCTGTAAGAGTACAGATTCATGTGGGTGAAGTAGGTCACTTGATAGTGAATGTCGCTTTGCCAAGGACAGGCCTCAGCAGCTACACCCAGAGCTTAGTTTATGCCAGTAATTTAGGTGGTGGGCACCGGCACTCATTTTTTGGGGCGAGCACTTATTTTTCACAATCAGAACGAAAAACTTGGGGAATGGAGAAACAAGGTGAAAGAGCAACACAGGAAACCATTGACAAAGGAGCACTCACAAAAGATGGGGTTTTTTGCTTGTAAATCAAAGCAAATACACTCATGTAATCAAAGGGATCTCCCACCATTTTACCTCTGTTGTATGTGCCTCCTAATGTTGTTTTAGTGAGGCAGCATTGGTGTAATTAAAGATCGGCATTGTGTGCTGACCACGCTCTTCATCGAGGATGCCTCGGTCGTGCTTCATCGCATGCCATGTGACGACATAATGCTGCGTCATGCGTGTCACATGAAGGTGTTACTTGTCTAGGTATCATTCAGTCTAAACGTGACACTGAACACGGTGCTACAATCATGCATACTGCATAAAATATGTAGAATGACGCCATCACGTGGCACGCACAACTCAGCACGTGCTCGTTGAGGGGCGTGGTCAGCGTCTATTTTTGGAGTGATTCGTCTTCAAATTTGTTTTTTCAAAAAACAGTGCCACCTATAAATTAGTGCTCACAGTGTGAAATTGCAGTGATGTTTGTCGCAAACTAAGGCACTAACAGGCACATGCATCATCATAGGGTTTTGCGATTCCTTAATAGCGATTATTAAGGAATCGCAATTAAGGAATAGCAAAACCCTATGCATGTAGGAATCGCTAAAGAAATAGCGCTTCCCACAAATTCCTTAATTGCGACTAGCATATTGCGAGTCGCAATTAAGGAATGTCTTCCCATTCATTCCTATGGGCCTCCAGGCCCATAGGAATGAATTGGAGATTGCGGGAGCAATTTGCGAGTACCAGTAGGTACTCGCAAATTGCTCACGCAATTTCGATGGTGCAAGGGTGTCAAAATGACACCCTATTGCACCCATGTATGTTAACTCTGCACAAATGTTGCATACACACATGCTCTAAGGGCATGTGTGTGGGCAACATGAAACTTAGAAAAATGCAAATAAGTGCATTTTTCTAAGTTTTAGCAAATTACCATGAAGTCCAGCTTCATGGTAATTTGCTCACGCTAATAGCGAAATCGCTATTTTTTAAACTGTAATGCATTGCATTTAAGGAATCTCAATTAGGGATTCCTTAAATGCAATCGCTATTGAAGGAATCGCTATTATGAGATTCCTTCAATAACGATTTTTGCATTTGGGATGATGCATCCCAAATGCAAAAATACCGGTCGCAAAGGGGCAGATTCTGAGAATCTGCCCGTTTGTGACCGGTTTTGTGCTTGATGCATGTGCCTGAATTTGCTGTGGCACAAAAACACATGCATGAATTGGACAGACTTACATTGTTTTGCTACCAATTGTTTTGCCTCCTACATATGAGTGTTGGAAAAGGAGTTTCGGCTGACCAGTGTGATTCACATCACTGGGTAACTACAGGGGACAAATTACCACAATAGGTAATTGCATTAATGCTGGGAAATACTGTCTGATGCTGATGACATTTACCAATTAAAAGAATTCCAAATATAGCAGGTTAAAAATGGTTAAAAGCCCAAAAGTAGCTTCCACAATGGTAAAGTATTGTTTTGTGAGGTCACTGCAAATTTAGTTAATGATACATAGTTGTTTTCTACTGCATGCACCAAGTTCGTGCAATTAAAAGACTTTGTTTTGGCAGAAGGAATTTTTAAAGCCAACCTTAAATTTCACTCAGTTGCCGTAAACCAACAATGCCCGGGGGTTTGACTTTTTCCCTGTTGCAAAGTTACTTCCCCATTCTGAGTTGGGAAGCTCAGAATGTTGGATAACGCAGTAATACCGCAGATTTTTTCCCATTCTGAGCAGCCCAAACCAGAATCTTTGTATGTTTTTCATGCCGATTTTGCCCCAGGTTTTATGTGGCAAAATTGTGCAAGGAAAATCGCTGGATCCGTGCAGTATTTGCGCCCCACTTGGAATCCTGATTTGGGTGCCACCCTCAAACATTTGATTCTTGGTAGCGGTTTATTTTCAGGATCTTCAAAGGTGAAAACAAGTCAATTCTTTTGCTGGTTGACCATTTAAAGCTTTTAAATCCACTGCCTAAGTACGGGATGCTGCCTTGCAGCTATTAACGCAAGCCTGCCATTATTGGTTCATTAGTATTTGAATTCACAACATGACTTGAGGTGCCTCTTGGCAATACGATCCGATCAGCCGTAGACCATGTCATCAGTGCTCAATGAAATGCAGATCAGCGTGGCAGGATTCATGCCACACCAAATGCTTTTCTGTGTATTTCATCTTTGCAGACTAAGCTCCCACACCCAAAACCCATCAGAATCTGGTTGGTGGAATTACCTGTGCAAATCCAAGGAAGAAGAGCTGGTGGTTGCTAAGACCCAGTGCAGGCAGGCGTTTCTCTTCTCCATTCAGCCGCAGCCAGGATTTGTAAGCCTGCAAGATAAAAAGGCAAAGCATCAGAAATAAAGAAAGTGGGATTTGATCGGGCGGCATTCCCCAATCATGTACAACACCCGTTCTACCGCACCGTCATCAATTCCATGCCAATCAACCATCGGGTTCTTCCAGCGTTGGCCTCGCTGCAATCCTAATCTGCGTCGTTGAACCACCAATCACATCAAAACCTACCACCTTGCCAAGCCAAGCAACCATCACACCTCAAGCAACCAGCTCAAGGCAAGCAACCATCTCAAGCAAAGCAGTTCTTTTACACCAATCAATCATCCCAGGAGAAAAAATATTCTAAAATAAGCAATCCTTTTATGATTGCTATTATTCAGGCAAGTACTACATCTGCAAACTGGAAAATCAATAGATCACACAGGATCAAAAATCAGATGGAGCAAGGGAACATACTAGAAAAATTGAGACACAAATATGGAGTGCTGTGTATATATAAAAGCAACAGAAAGCACCTGAACAAAAAAGACAGGAGTGGGCAGAAGCCATACTGCTTCGGTCAAAACCCTAGGTAGAAGAAGGACTAACAGTCATGATGGGAAGGTAAGTAGGCAATGCTTTCTGGAACATATACAACACCGCAAGGCCTTAGGCTGATGTATAAGTACAAAAAGCGAGAACTAAGGTCCAAAGAACAGGCAAACTGTAGGAAAACATGCTACCATATTACATCAGCAGGTACATGCAGTGTCTCAAGACCCTGAACTGCTCAATGTTCAGGCTCAGGAGCTCATGGCAAGAGCTTTGGCAGAGGAGACCCACACCACAAATGTTCTAAAGTATTTAGATTTAGTAAACATTTAAGATGTGTGATTGAAACCAAGAATCTAAATTAAGTGTGATAATTTCAAAACATAAATGAAAATTCTTTCCATACGAGACAATGGCTATCATGTCATCCCATGCTACAACAATGACCTGTCACCTGACAACCATTCCAATGACTGACCTTTTACCTTAATCATCCCTTTCCAACAACCACACCATCAGTAACTTACCAAACTAGCCCAAACAATCACAACCATACTCTTTTCACTTAACATAATGATTCACCAGTAACTCTATAGCAGACAAAAAACAAACTAACCCCAGCTAACATTAAACCATCAGAAATTAAAAATAACCCTTCTACCCACGGACGTCATACTATCTGACAATTACACATAGCTACATTTCAGAAATCTAGGGAACTTGGAAAATCCAACAAGGGAAAATTTAAAATAAGGAAAAATTAGATCTTACAGAGTACATGTTAGAATTTCCTACACAAGTACTTCTCCTCTGCACAAATAAATACAACCTGATCTGGGGCAATGAAGGTGTAAAATCCTCAGACCCTGATATTCACCCAGACCCAAAGGAAGAGAGAGTTTTCCAGATCTTCGATTGGAGAGTTTCCAGGTCCCTTGATCAGAGCCACAATTCATGAAGATATTAGGGTCACTTTTTCTCCAGAGATTGAGGAAAGGCGACTCCCAGTTTACAGAAAGAGACCCCGAGTTTCAGGGTGAATTATATATGTGACCCAAGTTTGCCTGCACTCTGGCGAGTTTGTAAATCTGGCTATTGCCCCCAGGAATGTAAAACAATTCCATGTAGAGTTGTAGGTTCTTGACACATTTCAAAATGCCAGTCGGTACCTAAATGGCCATAGATTGAATTAATCAGTTCTTACATGGTACGCGGCTTTCAGGCCACCATTGTCGGCAATATTCTCTCCCAGAGTCTGCTTGCCATTGATGTGCTCGCTGTTGACCGTGTACTTGTTGTACTGCTCCACCATGCACTCCGTCCTGTTCTTAAAGGCTTCAAGAGATGAATTCTGCCACCAGGGCCTCAGGTTCCCCTCCTTGTCATATTCACGACCTACAGAAAAAGTATAGAATTAAGATTCGATGATCACCTATATCGTTCCATACAATCAACTATTTGATCAGTGCAGGGCCATATTCAAGTGACCTCTGAACAAGTGGCTTGATACATACGGAGCGCCATGCTTTGTAAGAAAGGAACCTTGTTTAAATTCTTTTCCGAGTATAATATGTCTGTTATCACAGCAGTAGAAAAAATATATGAAGGCCATCGAGAGGAGGAACTCATCTCAACATTTGTTTTTTACTTGAATTTTGAAGGTACAATTAATCAGTATTTCTGCCTTCAACTGCTCTGATTTTGCTATGGACAAGACAGTTGAACTAGGAATTTTGAATTCATATGAGAATTTGAAAATTGAGGATCTGTTAAACTGTAAAACACCTTCTTGTGTATATATAATTAGATGTGACTGTGGTACACAATATGTTGGTTGTCCCAAGAGTATAGTAGAAGACAAATAGAAAGAACATTAGCAAGCTATAAAGAATTGTGACCACAGATATCTGATTGTTGAACATTTTTCAAAAACACAAATCCAAACAGAATTTAAAAACTCATACTAATAGGTATCTTTTCCAATTCCAATGATCAGAACGGTGGTGTGGGCTTGATTGTGAGCATGGGTGAGAGAAAGAGCTCTCTGGATACATATTTTGGACAGGGTCGCACATGGTTTAAACGAAGATGAAGAAACTAGATTCCTTCTGATAATATTTTGGAATAATGACGACAGACACTTTTTCAAGATGTATGACTCCTATTGATATCAACTCACAGTCATTAAGTCAGAGACAGTATGCTGTAATATACCTATTGCCATAGCATGTCTTAGTTTATAAGGACATGTTTAGATCTATTGATCTGCTTTGGTTTTGTAAATAAATCCAAGTGAGATGTTTTCAACCACCTATAAAGTAAGGACACAAGTAATTATTAGAGATAAATCTTTGTTATAGGAGATTTGGACCCCTCGCTTGAAAAAAATTAAACAGTATATTTTATAGGTCTAGGACAGCGAGTCATCACACAAGAATCGTTTTTCTATTTTTCTGTCTACTGTAATATTATTTTACTACTTTTTGTTTGGGTGACTTATTCAGGTAAGAAGAAAACTATGTTTAACAGTCTTCAATTCACTGAAAACCTACAGTCTCTGGTTTGGATAGTCCGTTAGTGAAGTCAGTATTAATAAATCAGATTAGCACATCTGAAATAGCAAGTGGATATGTCAAGATTCAATCCCATCATCAGATTAAAGAAACAAAAATAAACTTCCTCTTTTAATTTTCATCAAAACTGTATTGAATTACAAAGCATTTAGTAAAATAAAATCCCTCATAATTTGTAAAAAAAACAGTTGTCAAAGATTGTGATTTAAGTACTAGTTATAGAAATTCTAATTGGGGCATACAAGAGGACAAACCTTTAGAAGTATAAAGGGCAGTAATAGGCTTTTGTAAAGCCTGGGCCAAATGCTTAATTGTGTGGCCCCTCTTTCTAGGTATAGAAGTATATCCTCGGTGAATGATGAAAACATGGCAGCTCCAACATCTAACACCATCTAGTGGTAGGATGCGTTAGCTGCCAGTTTATTAACAAACAGTGCCAGCTCTGCCTCCCCCTTGTGAAGGGACTGGTCAAGGGCTGTAAAGAAGATGCATGGCTAGAGTTTTTTCTTGGTGTCTAGTATCCATAATATGAGATGTCATTCACATTTTACTGAATTAAGCGAGAGATTATACTTTCAACCAATTGTCAAGCTTATGAACTTTCGACAATGTTCGAAGGTTATCTACTTCTCCTGGAATGCAGGAAGGATGTCCCTTTTCTCTACAAAAAAGCTGAAAAAACTCATGATGTCTGAATTATTCCTTTAATTACTGTCAAATGTGAAGATGCACAATATAATTTTAGAGTGAGAAACAAGCTAGATCATGTTTTACAGTAATGAGTCCTCCCATTATGCATCTATTCAAATTGGACCCATGCGATAATATGAAGCGATCTTTTGTGTCCCTTTTGTTATAATGTCAGCATGCACCAGTACGGTGTCCACTGACTGACGGCAATCATGTAGAGTGAGGAGTGGGGACAGCGAGAACTACAGCTTCCAGCATTCTTCCTGTCGGGGACGTTCTGCGTGATCAGGACGTAACGTCATACCCCGGATATAGCCGAGTATTGCAAGAGGGAAGCTGTCGATTATTTTGGATATTCCCGGTTCACGTGAAGACCAGGCCCTTCATATGCAAGTTGCAATCAGGGTGCTAAGTGCACCATCGTTACCTTGCTTTCCGCATTCCTTGGTTGTTCCCTCCTGCGGATTGTGTGGTTTCTCTGCCATCTCCTCCATTGGCGAGATTGTGGTTGCGGTGGTCTTACTTCCCTTCCCTGTGCAAGAGACCTGCGATTGGCCTTGGTCTCATGCAGGGAAGAAACGAGATGACAAATACTTTGTTATGTCACACAGTGAGCGCACACTCTCGAATTGGTAAGATTGGGATGCGCATTGTTTTGTTACTTAAGTGCTAGGTCTTCGTTAGTCTTCCTGCGGAGCCCTCCGGATTATTTTGTTATTTTTGTGAGATATACACGGGTCTTGGATATTAGAGACATAAACCTCCGTAGGTTTCTGAGGGCTAGTTGGACATACTTTGCCCTGTATGCTATTTCACTTCTCTCACTTCCATTGAGAGCGGAGTGCTAAATTACGTCCAGGCTTTAATCGACTGCATATCTGCCTTATCGTATAAAACTCCCTTCCTCATGTTTCATGAATACAAAGTCTCATAATAGTGGTATAAGTGCAAGGAAGAGATTGCGCTATGGTCTTTCTTGTACACATTCTTTTGTTTATTGATTATAGGAGAGATTAGTAGGGGGTGTCCAGGAAGACAACTGCCTTTGCAAACCAAGCTTTCCAGCACTTAGATGGGGTAGGTGGGAATGTGTTTCATACCTCTTATCTTTGGTACATGTGTTATTGCTCTAAAATATATCTCACATTGATTGTTGTTTCTTCATGACAGTATTCGTGTTGGGATTCTGCAAACACCCTCTCATCTCTCCTGATAAGGATCCTTCTTTTCTTTATAGGTAGTGTGAAACAGTTGGTCCTAATGCTTCTATGATTAGTATGGTTGAAACTGTAGGTGTTATGTATTGAGGGGAAGTATTACGTACGGTGTTCTTATTTTGTCTTTCTCAGATCTCCCTCCCTGCAGCTCCTACCCTTTCCTTCCCTCGCTTGAGAACCTCACTAGTCTGTGTGCATATAATTCCGGACTTGGGACAGTTGAGAGTTGGACCCCATTGAACATCAGCACAATCCTGAAGATTACAGATGGGGAAACTTGACATATAATAGCATTGTTTGCTCAAATATACTTATATGTTGTATGACCATGGTATACTTGGCATAAAAGCAATGGTATTTATTGCACAATTACCGCCTCTTTGCACAAATGTATTTACATGCTGGATTGTTAGGAGTGTATCTTTTATAAAAAGAATGGTATCTCTTGGTTGCTCTTTTTTTAATAATAGTGTTTTTGTATAAATATATTTGTATGATGTAATTTCTATGGCTTTATTCTGTGTAAAGGTAATGGTATTTTGTATAAGACCAATGCCATGTTTTTATGTTAATTGGAGATTTATTTTAAGTAGTATGGTGTATTTTGGATCTGTATGCATGTGAAATATTTGTGTTGCCTTATTGGCACGATGTCAAACTGGTAATAAAATCAATCAAACCAGGACTGATGTGTTTTCATGCTTCAAGTGCTTCCTTAGACAATAAAGTAGAATCATGCTGTCTGGTATTAGAAATGAAAAGCGGGGTTCTCAAGTTGCCTTCTAACACAGCTCAGCACTTCTCCTACGCAGTTGCTTCTGACCCTGGTCTCTAAGTAGTGCATATTCTCTCTGATTATTAAAACACACTGACTTAAACATACTTACCAGGTTGTTTTTAACCCAATGCCAAATGGTATCTTAAGTTCAGGCAAAATAAACCAGAAATTTTGCTGGTTGCAACTCAAACACTGACTGTCCAGCAAAACAAAAGTATCAGCAGAGTAAAGCCAACCACAGGGGATTCATGTCTGAAGTGTTATTTTTATCTGTTTTTGATCTTTGCATTTAGCTGTGAGCCGAGTCCAGCTCTGCCACATATTATGTTCAAGAATCTTAGAAGAATTTAGGCTTATAGTTGTGTTAAAATGCAACATTTTGCAGAAGAAAGTGAATATATGATTTCGATCTTTTCCAATATATTTCTATGAAGAAAAATAATTCTATGATGTGATTATCAGAGATATACATGATGAAAACACTGTGCCAACACCAAACCACCAAAAACATACTTTCTGTTTAAAGATCTACTTTCAGTCCAAGTTTGGTGTAAACCCACTCAGCGTAATTGGCAGTATCAGACAACGAAGATTTCTGTGGATGTGCCACCGGACAATGTGTCCTTGTTTACCCCGGTATTTACCTGCCATATGTGTTCTCATCAGTGATGCAATGAATTATGTAATCTGAGATGTTTCAGTGATGCCACAGTTGATGGTATCTGAGATATGATGTCATGAGCAGCACACGGTGTGAGTTGTGGACCACTCAAAACTCACACACATCACTGATGACATCTCAAATGACATCACTAATGGCATCTCAAAATAAATCATTTTTGACACCACTGATAACATCCCATATGACATCTTTATCAATGAAGTTACTGCTGTGGATACATTTGACAAAATGGCTGAACAATTAGCTCTTTCTAAATAAAAAGTCTAAAATTTTGTATCTACCAATACCACTGAATAGTCCTGACACATTTGGAAGTTATGGGAGTGATTTGCAGTTTGGTTAAGGCCATGCCTACTTGGGCACAGTCATCACAGCAGTACTTAAATGCGACTGCCTGAGCTAATCAAATAGTGGGAATGGTGGGTATGGCCTAAGTCGAAACAATGTACACCAACAACATAGACAATATTGTGTGCAAAGAAAGAACATAGCATAAGATTTGGAGTTCTGAGAGAACTAAAAATTACACCAATTTCTGGAGGTAACTTAAATTACGGTGTACAAAACACTGACTGAATTTCCCCTACATTACTACCCCTATGACTGAGGAAAGTGAAATGGTTTATTCACTGCTGTATCAAACATTGCACTCAGTATTTCTTTAATTTGTGTTTTGAATGTAAATGTATAACCTACTTGTATATCCGTTGTCTGTATAATTCTAGTTTCTGTACTCTTGTGTGTCAACATATTGCAAATGTTATATTTTTCCACAACAAACATTACATGTATTTTGCAGTCTGCGAATATGTATATATTCCATTGCTGTAAATGTAGTATTTGTTTACATGTCGGTTCTGTCTATGTTTTTGGAGATGCTTGGTCCTTTACTGGAGTATATGCACTATTGAGAAGTATACTGCAGTGTACATTTTTTAACTGTTCTAAACCCTTCACATTAACAGAGTCTGTAATAAAATTTCCATTTTTTTCTGTTATTCCAATTGTTTTTTCATTTGTCCTATACCAGTACTCTTTGGACATAGAGAATGGCCTGTGATTAAGGTTGCACCCAAACCTGCATGAATCCTGCCCTCAGCACACAGACTTCAGCACTGTGAATCAGAGACTGGAAGTAAGGCCCTGCCCACAACTGCACACACATCCAACAGATTGGATGCAGGGCCTGACTGTGACCAGGTCCTGTGCCCACCCCCCCCATGCATCCTACCAGATAGGACTCAGGGCTGACCTGCAACAAAGCTCTGCACCCATCCGTCCTTCCTGTTGGACTGTGCATATTTTCCTTATTTTGGGCTACCTATATTCAAATGCATATTAATTTCTGTAATTTCGAAAGTGGCGCAAGCAAATTGTCTTATTGATAGGGCTTATTTATTTAAACAAAACTAACATTCTGCAACAGTGTTTGTTCTTTCACAGAGCCCTTCTGTTGCAGATCCCAATACATTTCTAAAATTAATCCAGAATTCACTAACCCAATTTGCATGTTTTACAGAACACAAAGAATATCATTCCACCAAATGTATAGCCAGGGTGTGCTGCCTTCTCTTTTGCTATCGGGCTTGAGAACTTGAGATCCTGAATATTCCATCGTATTTTTCACCTAACCATGGACCATTATTTTTCTTGGGATTGCAGTCATTCCATCTCCCAAAATTTCAGGCATGAAATGATTTAGACTACCAAAAACAAGAACAACTTTCAAAACATTTTAAGCTTGCTGTTCTATCACAAACCATTAGGTTAAGCTTTGGTCATCAGATATTAACACTGGGCCATGTGCTGGACCATTCAGAAGATAGAACGTCAGCATGAAATCATGGCTCAGATGGTGCCTTCAGCAGAAGCTTCAGCAGCATCTGTTGTAAGTCAAATCTCTGGCCATACATTCATTGAACTCAATAGCACACAGAGTGCCAGTAGACCTGCTGCAGATTCTAGTTCACCCACAGGCAATGGATGCTTCATTCAGAGACTGGCTTTGAAGGCACCAAGTATTAGACTTGGAGACTGATTCAGATGTTCAAGCCTGTGCCCTACTGTTGATCTCACCCACCCAGACTCATTTCTAGAGGTCAGTGTTATTGTCCTAGAAGTCTGAGAAGGTGATGGTTTTGGTCAAACCTTCTTCTCAGACACTGATTCTATTGCCCAGCCTCAATCTCTGATGTAAGAGGTGTTCTTCCAGATGTGATCCCATAGGTTGAACCTAGTCTCCCACATTTAGTACCATGAGTGATTGTTATGTTGCGCTCTCTGCAACTCCGCAAGCTCTGCTTACTTCTATGTTATTAATTTCTAACCTTGGTCATCGAAAGCATGCGTTAGCTCATGTCCCATCACGACCCCTATTCCGCCAAAGTTGAGAGCTCTGCAGGAAAAAGAGATGTAGAAGTAAGAATCATATGTCAGGACACACATAAAGGCATTCTGATTGTACTGTCACGAACAGCTTAAATTGTAATAATATATATGTCTCCTCCAACTTCTCTGGTTTATCCTCCATGATCCTACCTTCAAAGTATCTTTTTAAAAACTTTCATATGTTTCCATTCCCTTCTGCAGACACTGATGCAGAAACCATTTCTTAAAAGGAGCCTCTTCAGCTATGGTTGCAGGAAGACTCATGTAACCAAGAAACAAACACATAGATCCTGCATTTCCCTATTAACAACCACTGTGTTCTAGCTTCTTCCCCACTCAGAACACCATTCCACATGTACATATGCTTCAGAAAAACATTCACTATTGATCGAAATATCAAGAATAGAGCAATTCTTTCAAAACAAAAATCCACCCCATATTATGTTTTAACTCCTAGTGAATCATTCCTGTTCTGTGCCATGGTCTATCCATCTTCCTCCTCCAACCACTGGTGTATTCTTCCTCCTCCCTCCAATGTTTTATGCATCCACAAGTTAATTAGCTTTTTTATTCCTTCTAATGTTCCAGCCCCTGCTGCATACTTCTTGCATCTATCCTGATGTATCCTTTCTACTCCCGCCAGATGTGTTGGCCGCGCTCCAGTCCCTGGTGCGTCTTTGTGTATCTTTCCTGCTCAATCCCATGCACCCTATAGCCTTGGATACCAACAAAAGCTTCAAGCTGTCCTTACGTTCATAATCTCCAAGTTCGACTACGCCACCAGCATATGCCTCAGTGGCCCAGTTTGATCATACGGAAAATACCACTAATCCAATACGCTGGTACAAGAATCCTTCTCCGCCTCCACCCAAGAGAAGGCAAGACTCCAGCAATGTGCAAGGCACTCTCCATTGTCCACAGAACCTCCCACGGAAAAAAGGCCTCTATACCTACAAATTAAATTCAAGTAATGTAAACAGAATAGGACACTGCTGCAGGTCACCATACCGCCTTACTATAAGAAATCCATAGGGGGCTTCACTTTCCCAGAACAAACCACCATATGTGGACACATACTACCAGCTACGATTCTAAGCATTCTGGAGCATTTATACTTCAGAATAGAGGTAAAACTATGTTGATTTCCAAGATAACTACATCATCCCACAACCATGGGACAGACCATGAAATAATAATTGCTCCTTCAAGTACAATCTACAGTCTAGAGTGCACCCCCACGGACCACGCCCGCAACCTCGGCATCATCCTCGACTCCTCGCTCTCTATAAACCGCCAAATTAATGCTGTATCGCCCTACTGCCTGAAAACAGTCTACCTGCTCTGAAAGATCTTCAAATGGATCCCCACAGAGTCCAGGAGAACGGTCACCCAGGCTCTCGTCAGCAGCAAGCTCGACTACGGCAACACACTCTACGTTGGAATGACCAAAAAACTCCAAAAGAAATTGCAGCGCATCCAGAACACCTCTGCCAGACTTATCCTGGACATCCCCTGCCGGAACCACATCTGGTTGGACCACTTGTCCAACTGAACAGGTGTGCAATAAGGAAGAGTTGTGCAATTTACCACTGGCCAATGGAGGACTCTAATTTATTCCACCACTGTAGACACCAACTAACTATGCACAATGACCAGTTCTTGACATCTCACAATGACAATCACACATGGAATGATAGTAACAAAATTACCCCAGCAGAGCTCTCCATCAACCGATGCCAGCTCAGGACCATAAATTGTAAACAAAAAATCTCAGAATGGACATCCCAGCGCAGTAACTTAATAGTTGGACTGATCATAAGAAATATCATAATAGGTTCTGCAGAGATGTTTAAATCTTTCAGTTTACTGAAACCCATAATCTGTGCACCTATCTCTCGCACTTCATGCATCCCATGAAAGGATGACCGCAACTCCATGGTCATCATGCACAACATGGAAAGACTTTCCACAGAGGATAAAATCAAAGACAACACCCTTCCAACAACACAACCTACTCAGCAGGGAATGCTATCCCTGTAGACAAGTGATTCAGCCCCCTACGGAAGGATAGTGTTAGCAATATAAATGTGGGAATCCAATCCAATGCAATGTAGTAAATTACAACTAAGCTTTAAAACAAAGGATTAGGGAATAAAGGAAGATAGTGACTTCTGGCCGATTATGAGGTCAATTGATTTGCCAATATTTTATGGGTTTAGATTGAGTAACTGATCTGATGGGCACTGGCAAGAGAAAGAAGCAACCATAAGTTGGTACATAACCTTGGGGGAAGGGGATATGTAAGTGCTAGGAGGTTATGTGGAGGCTGGGCTGTTTTAAAGATTGTAACAAAGGGCAAGAGCACAGTTAGTGCTGGAAGAGAGTAGGTATTGAGCTGTAATTAGGCCTGGGTAGAATTTTTTTAAACTACGCAAATCTTTTAAATTCACAATTTTCACATCATTTTGGTTCATCTGAGACTAGTTTGAGCAGAAAATGTCTTGCAGAAGCTATTTTCTGTGCAAACCAGTGGCGCGTGGTTTTCTTACGCACAGTATGGCCTTCCATGAAAATCTGTAGTGAGATACAGATAAACCACATTTCACTTCGTTCATGTAATTTGAGAAAAAAATACACAGTTTCTCACTTTTTACAACCTTTCTGTTTTATGACTTGTGTGAAGTAACTGTCTCTGTGCCAATGTCCACAGAGAAGAGATGGAATCTTATGCTGTAGTTAACATTGTGTAAAAATATCTACCTCATAACCAAGAACCTACAATCACAAAAATCTTATCAAGAAAATCATAACTGCAAATTTTTATGTAGGGGTAGACTGGACAAGGTGTGACCTATAAGGAAAGCGTCAAGTGTCACAAGAGGGAGTTTACAGTGGTTTACCCCCAAATAAAAGGAGCCGTGGGGACAAAGATAATAATAAACATTCTTGGTTATGGTTTTTGTTAAATGGGTTCTTGGCCTGCAGATGCTATCGAGCTCCCAGTGTGTATCTTACATTAAAGAAGGTATTAGTCATGCTTTGGCCTCTTGGCTTCCACTAGACAAGACACTGCTAAGGTGGGATGTTTGATTGATAATGTAGTTGCACACTTGGGCGTGTACTTTCCACAACTTTGTATGTTACAATGAGAAAGAAGATTTTTAGAAATTCCATTCAAGGTAGGGCATGTAGCTATATATCTAAAATGGCATTGCGCTCTGAAATACTTGCAAGGGTAGTAGTTTAGAGCATTTGCTAAAATCTAAATGGCTCTCTTTTGGATCTATGGAGAGCTGGAGCGGACAAAATATGTTATATCTTATCTGGTGCAACCCTTGCTAGTGGGGAAAAGGGACAAGGGTAAAATCTGGAAAGAACAATCCACAGCAAATGAGAGAAGATGGTTGAAAAGGATGGACCACTACATGCGTAAGAAAAACTATGTCTGAAAGTAAAGGGCATTCGAAGCACTTTATGAAAATCTGGGCAGGGATGTAATGAGCTGACGCAGGTAGGTGTGAACGGTGGGAATGGGACAGGCGAGGAAGAATTGAACGAGAACATGGGGAATATAGAGACATCTAGAATGAGTGATGAAAGGCACAACAACTGATATGTAAAATGGCTGGAGGAGGTTTGGAGGAACATCTGTTAGTTCAGCCACTGTTTTGCCTTTATTTTAACCCTCTTGCTTCCTTTTGCTGAATTATATATATAACTGTGGTACAATGAATGCAGACTTTCTTATTAAATGACATTGGGCTGTATGACATCTGGGGCACAATTATTCAGGACATGGTTACCTTCATACAACAACGAATGGTTAGGACAATCAGAACATATGTAATTCTTAAATGAGGGAGTGACAAGGTACCCAGGGTCAGTCCTGTGTTGTGTGAGGGTAGGCCCCGTACACACTGGTGTGCACTTTGGCCAACATCGCCAATAGGCTATTGCTCCAGTGTACCCATTCCAACGCAACCTTTGGAGGATTTAGTGGAAGGACTAGCTAAGCATCCGACAATTTGCCAGGAGGAGCTGCTTCTTGAAAGAAGGACAGAGTGCATGGTGAGCAAGAACTAAAGAGCTAAAAGAGAAAAGAAGGGAACAAATCAAGAGTGATACAAACAGCAGCAACAAAAAGGGTGGTCCTCTGAACCCCGATGTTTTTGTTGCATGTCTCCTAAGCACCGTGTGGTCATCACTCCATCTCTCCATTGCCCAAACCTTAGGCCAACACCTTCCCCAGAAGACTGATCCACTAAGGAGGGAAAGTGAGCATGTCTTCTAATGGTACAAAGATATGAAGGTCCAAGCGAACAAGCAATGCATTTGGACTGACGGAGGAGGCTACTTCACAGCAGCCAAGATAGCTTTTCACTTCCACCCAAAACATATACTCATCAGCATGAGGCGAAGGTATCAAACTCACTTGGGGTGCTTAGGGGCGTAGAACAGGGCCTGTAGGATCCCAGCTGGAAAGACAATCTCGTTCTTGGTTGGGAGGTAGTAAGCGTTGACAGTTTGAGGAGTCATACTCCACCTAAAAGAACCAGAGAAGAGGCATTAGAGGGCACCAAAACATGGTAGGTCATCCTGGGAAGGCAGGTCGCAGGCACCAGGCCAAGCCAAACTTACACTGACAAGAGAGGAACCCAGACATCCCACACAAGAATAGAAGGACACACAAAGGCTCACACAGGCTAGAAAGAAACCAGGCAAGTCTGCGGAGGTGAAGTAAAGACACATGCATAGAAGGAAACAAAAATTAAGGCACAGAGATGGCAAGTACCTGGAATTACCACAAAAGGATGGGAAAATCCAGACATTAATGATGGGCATGTGAGGATACAGTCAATTTCACACTAACGTGGGATGAGGAAGACATATGTGGATGCAGTGAAGAACGCAGGTTTAAGAGCATAACCACAGGAATAAGAGCACGGATGTCACATGGTTGTATAAGCTGATTATGGTTTAGGATGACACACCCATCAGAAGTGAACTGTCTGGCAACATCCATAGCCCTCAGCAATATGGACTGGTCATATGTCACTGAGCCAAGCACCCTCATTTGCATCTAGAATCATGAAGCTCAACACCAAAGAATCCAGTAAAGGAATTCATTTACTTTCATGTGCAGTTCTTCACATAACATCACGGCAAACATTATTGCAAATGCCCAAACCCATTACTATTCTCGATCTCTTTCTGAGGCCATCTTATTCAAACCTCTAGAGCAGACTGAAATTGTTTCATAAAAAGAATATCTAACTTTGGGATCTTAAACTCTTAGATCTCTGACCTATTTCCTTCATTCCTTTCCATAGAAGCTCCTTGCAAAAAGCTGTGATCTACTAACTACAGCATCAATGAAACATGATTGGCACCTGCTAAGGCAGTCCACACCCCTCGCCGGGTCAAAGCTGAAGAGAGCTCCCTTTGAGCACCACACATGTCATGTCCCACTTGAGCTGAGTAATGCCAAAGATAACGGGGAAGAGAGTGATTTCTGAACTATCAAAAGTCTTTACATTCTGGAGGCCAGGTCCTGCTCTTCAACTTTCATTAGTATAGAGGGTGGTGGGTTAGCATGAAACTTAAGAGGCCGATTACGATGTCGGGCGGAAAGCCTCCTTCCGACAGTCGGATTCCCCTAGACTGTGTCGGAAGCCTTTCCGACCAACTCGGTCAGTTTACAATCCGCCTGACCGATTTCGATGTGCGCGGTTGTATTGTAAACCGCACGGTCTTTCCGAATCAGTTCCGACTGGCTCTTGGAGAATTCGTGTCGGTCGGAACCGCATCGTACAGCTCTATAGACAGTGTTTCCGACTGAACAATTACAATGCCAGTTTACAACAGCCTTTCCAAGTCGGCCTGTCCGACACGAAAAGGCTGTCGGAAACTGACTTTGGGGGCCCCTAGCAGGGCCCCTTTCATCCTGAGGCCTCTTGTTGACGGCCGAGGGGGTACCTAAGCTACCCCCCTGTAAAACTCTGCACTGTGTGGCATGCACAATGGGGTGTCTCCAACAGAGTGCAGGGTTTTACTCACACACCACATTTCGCCATAGGAGCCTGTGTTGTTGGGCGGAACACAGGCTCCCATAGGAAACAATGGGACTCCGAACGAACAGTGCTCGGTTGCATCGCAATCAGCTAGGCAGAACCGCCAACCACAAGTCCATCGGTTACGATTCCGAGACACAGTCGGGCGGAAAGTATCTATTCGACATCGTAATGAGCCCCTTAGTACCTGATTTAGACTTCGGTGCAGAGGGTACTCTGTTCAATGGTGATGGAGTACCCTCTTCACCAAAGTGAAGTTCCAGCCGCCTTATTTCAAGTGGTGCAGAACTTCAGTAAGTAGATGGCAGAGACAACTCTGTCTCCAATGCCACATACATATCTTGTGGACCCACAGATTTAGGGCCATCAAAGGTTTGATTATGTATTTGCCCACTCTACTTAGAGTGGACGCATACATGACCAGTTTTCACTGTCCATCACTGCCAGGTAAAACCTGGCAGTAACGGTCAATGGAGACTGCAAAATTGACCTCCATCTTCCATGTCAAGGGGTCAAATTTGATTTTTAAAAAGAAAATCCCTAATTTTGATTCTCTTTTTGAAAATAAATAAAAAAATACAGAAACTTTGAAGGCGGCATCCGTCACACTTTCAATGCATTTACATGAACTGCTGCGACCGTGGTTCCTTTAAATGGAGGAGATATCTGCTGGGCCCTGCAAGCAGCAAGGTCTTAAGTCACTTTCAGAGTATTCGGTGATCTATAACGACTCTAGTACCTTGAGGTACGGGGTCCAAAGGACCGGAAAAGAACATTAACAGGGATCAGCCCCATTTTTTGATTTTTTTAAATCTGAGTAATACCAGAGTTTTATATTTCTAAAGCAAAGTTCACAACGGGGACTGAAGGGTTTAAACTGCATAGTGAGGGCACAATGTGGAGCCTTAAAGTACACTGTCAGCCTACCAATAGTATAGGATCACGGCCAAATATGGTAATGTTGGGTCTAAGTTAGGTAATATCAATATCCCTCTCACAGGACTTTCTTGGACAGAAACAAGCGCAGTGACAGCAACAGATACAGAACTCGCCTTTCAAGACAGTAGTGATGGGCGAACAATCAATGCACATCTCACTTATCCTGGGTACCAGCGTCCTCAGGAACACAACACAAAACATGGTGGCCCGGGTAAGCAATGAAAAAACACACGGATATCTGGAAAAGTCCTAAATAGAACTCGGCAGTCCTCCTCAGATCTTATAGATTCTGTCCCTTGATTAAAGAGAAAGGCTAGGGGGGGTCAGAACATTATGAACAGGCAGGGCAAAACTTCAGAGTAGCCTTATTCAAGCTCTGCACAAAGAATGGAACGTCAACATAATATGCCTCTGTGATGCTACACGGACACACACTTATGAGGATACAGATGCAAGCATGAACATTATACAACAGATGCATCAACCAGGTGAGAATAAAACAGGTAAGCATTTGAGAATGCAGATGCCCACACCAATGTTACATTAAGATCACGCATAACTATGCTAGATCCCTGACACGCATGAAGGAATGTGAAGACTCAGACATCAACAACAATAGGAGGAAAAAGACATGAGAAATGCAAGGGATGGATGAGGCAGGCAGCTCTGTGAAGATACAGATAGTCATATGAAAATAAAGACATTAAAACACAGGCATGTGCGAACATAGACACAGAAAGCAGGCGTGTGCTAACACAAACATGCTAGCAATTGAGCATTAACAAAGGCACCCGTGAATATAGCAAAACCATGAAGTGGGTCTAGAGACACCCACATAAGTCTGTGAGCATGCCAACCCTCAAAGTAAAAACAGCCAGACACTAGCATAAAGCCTAGGGCACAATCCCTAATTTTCTTTCCTCCCACACAGTGTCATCACCATCCTTCCCACAGGCAACCTTATCAAGTCTGCTGATTGATATATATAGTCGCATTGACTACTAGCACCCCCATCCTTCCACAGGAGGCTGATGATTTCTTACTGGTCTCTATTAGGTGGCTTCCGCAGCTGATCTGCCATCACCTTTGAAGAGAAGTTGTAAAAACTCAACATGTTCTGGAAAAATGAATCCTCTGAAACTTCATACTGCAAAGAGATAGAAGGGAGACTGTATAAGAGCAAAGAGAATACCTTTGAGTTCCACAGTAACAACCAAAGAGACTTGACTTAGGGAGCATGCCAGGCCCAAGATAGGCTAACACCCCACCCACATAGCTGTCTGTGATGGGTTGGGTTTCATAGATGTTACCCATCAGTGCAGATGCATATATAAGTGAAACTCCTGTACCCAATGGCACTCACGCATGTACTGTACACATACATGTGCAGACACCTCACGCATGCGTGCAGGCACTCATGGAAATACACATGCACCCTAACACCCACCCAAACCGATGAGGTGTTTTGAAAGCCTCTAACTGAAGAGCACCCCTTCCACCAATGATGATTGGTGGGGAAAGAGATCTTTGATCCAAGTGCTCGTCCTCACAACACTCAAGGTATGTCATCTCCTATGAACCCCAAACACTGGTACCCTGCCCTCCTTTCACAAGCTGCGATGCAAGATATGTGAGGTGTGCATGGTCACTCCACTACCCTTTCACCAGCTGGTGTGTTCCCTGTGAGATGGAGATACATGCGCTCACCCCATCGTAGACGTCGTCCAGCTCCTTTGTGTCCAGGATAAAGTCTGGGAATCCAATCATATCATAGATGGCATCAGCCTGCAAGAGGGTCAGACGTGAAGATGTTTAGAAACTTATAATGGCATGCCTGGCATCAGAGTGTTCCACAATTACTGGGTTTGGGGAGAAGCACATATAGAAGGAAGAGCATAATTTTGGGGGGTAAATGTATGGGACCCAGCCAGATTGCAAACCCGCTGCATTCCTTCACAATGGGAGAGGTTATATGGCCAATCATGCTTCTGATCCCCACAAGATGACGCCTCACCGGTACAATACCTGTAAGGCTGTCGTAATTAAGAGGTAGTCGATGTGGGCTCCTATGGAGCATGGGAGCTCACCTTTTCCTTTGCTGCTCGTCGAGTCTGATCATCCATCCAGTGCAGTCTATCCAAAGTGTCCTCGAAAGCGGTACGGATCTCTGCGATCATTCCTTCAGCCTGCAAGTGAAGGAATACATTTCAGCAACAATGTCCCGTACAAGATTTAATTATTCTAGGTCCAATGTCTGCATCTGCTTACCCACCCTAAAAACAAACGGCATGGATCCCTCATTGATGACTGCAACTTTATAGAAGACGAGTCTCTCTCTTATTCTTTAATTATTCTCTCACAATCGGTGCCTTGTTACACATTGGGAGAGGAATGTACAGTGACATCCATTACTGCCATCAATGTGATGGATGATAATCTTAGCTATGCCTTCTTATGTTACGAACACTTATTGTAACTGGTCCTATTTGCTATATTGTGGATCTCTTATCCAGTACACGCAACCATGGATTCTGAAAGCTCGGAAACAAATAGAGATAATCTTGATCCATACAAGAGCAAATACCAATTTTGATGATTTTTACTCACCCTGCATCATCTGGTAAAAACAAAAAAGGTCCCACTACTACTTCACAAGACGCTTTTTAAGATATTAGTAACAGACACCCCAACCATGAGCAACAACATTGATGCAGTCTTTTGGTCAGGACATCTGGTATATCTTATCCTGAATGAGAACATTGACATGAAATGAAGAAATCCCACTTGAATGTGCATATGCAGGCAGAAAGGGGTGGTGAAAGGAACATGCTAAATGTCTAACATGTGTGGTGGCCTTTCACAGGTGGCTCTGAGTCTCACAGGAACCCTCAAGCTCTCTTCACTTCACTTTGGGCGGTTGAGGTACTAACTCCCTTCCTGCTGGAGGTACACACTAGACAGCCCCCACAAAAATAAAAACTGGGTTGACTCTATCCTGTATTTTCCCTAACTATGCAATTAACTAAACTAGTTTCTATGGCTGTTACTCCAAATGTAAACATGTTTGCCTCAACAAAAGTTCTCAACCAGAGGTTTATGCCTGTACAGCCAATTTATTATTTTCCTAATTTGATCTAAATATTGCCTATTCCAAATCTTTGTTTAATGTGACTGGTTGTGTATTTCACAAACATTATATCTTTCCGTTTGGTTAGTCATTGATACATTAAACTATTCCATTTGGATATCTGTCACATATCTATACAAGTCTTGTTATGTTATGCAGCAGAGTGCCAAAAGATCATTCATATATGGACATCGATGCCCGACATTGCACTTATTATTTTGAATTACAGGTTATTTACATATGAAATATTCTCAGACTAATTCCCTTTCTAACCACATATATTTATTACCTTCCTGATCTGTGCATTCCCAATTTATTGATGCCTATTTTAATATTGTTGGATTAGCAACAGATCTATGATTCGGTGATCAATTTTTCCAGCTATACCCTGCAATCTTCTGTAAGCAATATATGCATCAAAACCTTCTGACTGACAGGAGTTTTAAACAATAATTTTAAAATCATTTGCTTGTGCATTTTCTGAGGATAATATCTCACCTTCATCCTCTGGTATGTCCGTACATATGAACTATTCCACATATTTTAAAACCTTAAAGTCTCTATATTGACTGTTGTGGAGGTGTTCCACAGTGCAATGTTTTTTATTGAAAGTTCATACAAATTACAAAGCCACAGAGTTGTTGAATAAAGAACATATTGCAAACAGGTCAATATTCACAGAAGGCATTTAGGAGTCCTAAAGTTAGGACTCCTAACTTTACTACCCCTAAACTGAGAAAAATCCTAACTTTAAGACTTTCGGTATTCACAGAAGGCATTTAGGTGTCCTAAAGTTAGGAGTCCTAACTTTACTACTCCTAAACTGAGAAAAATCCTAACTTTAAGACTTTCGGTATTCACAGAAGGCATTTAGGAGTCCTAAAGTTAGGACTCCTAAGTTCTGTGAATACCGAAATGAGTAAGTGCCTTCTGTGAATACCAAAATGAGTAAGTGCCTTCTGTGAATACCAAAATGGTAGTAAGTTTAGGATTTTGTCTTAAGTTAGTTCTGTGAATCGGGCCCTTTATCAGATCGCCAGCGTTGTAAAATTAAGGATCTTGCCACCAATGCTGCGATGTGTAGGCTTTCATCTTTTAAAGTTATATCGGGGGAACAGCCCAAAACTGCAATTGATGCATCAATGGATATGGAAGGGTCTAAGGTGGATCTGAGATAGAGTTTAATTCCTTCCCACAGACCATTGATTTTGGGACATTCCGAAATGATATGTGACCATGTGCCACCTCTTTTGCGCAGCGGAAACACCCGTCCTCTATTTGTGGATATAAATTATGAAGGAAAGAAGAAGTCCTATAGATCAGCCATTTTGAGTAGAATTCATAGTGCTTAAAATTTGCGCCTCTAAGTGTTGATGCATTTAGGATATTAATTCTGTTCCATGTTGATATTGAGAAAGATTTTATCATATGGCAAGAGAGGTTTATCTTCCTCAAAGATTTGCACCCAGGCACTGATCCTCCGTTGAAAAGGGGAATCAAAGGCTTCACTAATATTTACTCTAACTGAAGTATTTTTTATATCGAATTATTCCAGCAAGGGTTTTATTCTGATAAATTACCATTTTAATATTGTTTTAGAATGCAGAAGCCGCATTTCGATCTCTGGCCATTGCTTCCAAGAGTTACCTACAGTAAAATCCCGGATCCACAGTGGAATGTTGAAATAGTTTTTCTTTGTAGCATTCGCATGTTTAAATAGCCTTTATTTACTTTGTATTTTATCGCACACTGCACATCAAAGCATCGGCTGCTCCTCTACAATGGCCAGGAGCATCGCCCCACTGACTCAGAGCCAGCAGCTGAAAAATAAAACAATATGTTACTATTGTTTTATTTTTCAGCTGCTGGCTCTGAGCTATTGTGTGCAGGGAGGAGCTGGGCCGGCCATGGGAGGGGGAGGAGGAGTGGTTAATGTGCACTTGTAAGTGTGTATGTCAGTTTGGCCGGCCATCTCAGGCCGGCCAAACTGACATGCGCACTTAGGTTTCTCCAACCCACCTGTATTGTACAGCCAGGTTGTAGAAATAGCACAGACTCCCTGTGCCTGAACGAGCATTAATTCAGCCCGCACAGGCCAATCCCCACACTGCTCTTATGATGGAATGGGGAATCCGATGCTGTCCCAGGGATGGCTGTGACCAGGAACAGAGGAAAGAAAGGCCGCCGGCAGCACCAGGTAAGTCTTGTTTTTAATTTTTTTTATTATTAACCCAAACCCACCCCTGCCGCGCTCTCCCCCACGCTTCCTGTTGGCTCCCTCTCCCCCCACCCCATCCATCAGCCCCACCGGTCTTTGTTGGACGCCAGTGCATTAAAGTTCAATAATTAACATAGTTTAAGTGAGCTGTAGTACAGATTATAACTATGTTCACATTATATTACCAATCCATATGTTCCTTTCACTACTTAATCCTCTCTGTATACTGTTTGCGCATTTTGATACAGTCACGTATAATTGTGATAAATGTTTGCAATACAGTCTCTCGATAATATAAATGTATGCTACTTCTCTGTGCAACATGTGAACTATATTTTGAGACAAATCAAATATTTTGCTTCGGATATATTATTTTTTCCATAACAAAACAAGCTGCTCTTTTGCTGTCCTTCCTTATTATCTTCTCTGGATAACTTCTTTATATGAATCTGTGTATTATCATTTGTTCTAGCTGGAAATGTTCTATTACAGTACAATTCCTCCTCATTTTTAAATGTTACCCTTATGGTTATGAATATGCATTCAGTATCACAATTAGTTAATGTATGCTTTCAAATCATTGAAGTAACAGTTGTATGATACAAAATAAGAATCCTTAAGTCAAGGAAATAAAATAATTGTGTACTGATGTTGTGAGAAAATCTTCAAATCATCTAATTTATATTCGGAGTCTCTATGATATTTGAAATATTTTTCCCTCATCTCCTAAAAATGTGCAAATGTTTTATTCTACGGCATCATTAAACATGTGCAAATGTATTCTATGGCATCATTTAAACTTACCCACAATTAATTTCCATCTCTTTAGGATATTGTATTTCAAAAGGAAACCAAAGATGGAAACATTGTTTGTACCAGCCGATGAACATCTGTACATGGAACATTGGGCGAAGGCCAATGCATGACAGGGACATTTGAAAAATGTCACCAGCATGGTATCATCTGTACACATCTTTGCTAGGATTTATTTATCATCTTCTATTACTGCTGAGACCACTAGTTTTAAAGTAATGAGTACTAAAATAGAGATGGATGTAAGATTTACCTACATCAGTGAGAAATAAAAGGAATTCATTGACTTGGAGATTCAAGTTGTGAATTGTTAAATCTGTAAATTTGTGAAACCTGCATCCACAATGGTGATACTTCATGCAAAGAATTTCACCTACAATCTATATTGCATGTGTAAGTGTTATGGGGAAAGTTAAACTGCAGAGCACAACAGACCAAAATAGACCTAGGGATAATGCACCGATTCACGCTCAGAGGATATCTAGGGTCGACTCCAAGAAAAGAAAAGAAGGAGCGGCCATTATTGATGGATAAAAATCACTATGTCTGTAATGCTAGATACAGTCAAAACAGAAAGACTGATATAAAGATATAAAAGCAAAAGGGAAACCTTACATCATCCAAACTTTGCTGCAGCTTTCAGGGTTGAGATTCCTAGGAGTAACTCTTTTCCAAGAGATTTCAGTCTCATATGTCTTGTGTTTCTAGCCTTAGCTCTAACATCTTCACCCCAGCCTCCTTGTTTTTGATTTTTGTTTTATCTCCCCATTGCCTGTTCCCCCTCTTTCACTCTCCAGTTTACCCTGCAGTTCTTGTCTCTTTTATGTTACAGTTTCTAGTTTCTATGTGCTTACCCTACCTTGTTTTTTCTCTAGACTTTCTCCTTGATGCCTTTCTCTTATATGTTTGCTACAGTTCTTAACTTCATTGTGATTGCCCTACTCCGTTCGGTTTCTAGTTTTCCTTTTTTGTCTTGGTAGTCCTCTGCTTACATTCCAGTTCTTCTGCCTTATGTGTGTATGTTACTTGAAGGCACTTCCTCTCTGCTACTTGCCTTGTGCTCTTAGTATTTCATAAGTGTACTATTTGTGCTCAACTGTGTATGTCTGTATTCCTTTTCTACATAGTTTAGGTACCGGATTTCAGGACGCAGTTCTTGCCGCATCCGTTTTAGTCTTGCTTTACTAGTAGTCAGTTCTAAGTGGCTTCATTGTAACTGAGTGATATTGCTATTGTGTTCTGAATGTCAACCATGCTCCCAACAGGACCCAAGGGGGCTTGTGTTGGGTCTAGATGTACAATCCTTGTTTCTGCTTTAGAGT
This sequence comes from Triturus cristatus, assembly GCF_964204655.1. Classification (NCBI taxonomy): domain Eukaryota; kingdom Metazoa; phylum Chordata; class Amphibia; order Caudata; family Salamandridae; genus Triturus; species Triturus cristatus. The sequence continues at coordinate 1,109,260,129 of NC_140594.1, read as the reverse complement.
CCTGACACAGAGTTACTTCTGCTGTCCCTTCTCCATAGGGTTTGTACAGGGACTATCCCTTCTCTATAGGGTTTGCACAGGGACAACCCCTTCTCTGTAGGGGTTACACAGGGACAATCCCTTCTGTATAGGGGTTGCACAGGGACAATCTTTAAGAATAATCTACAGAGACAGTGAGTTTCCATATCACTGTCATTCTGAGCTTTACCTGTCTACAACATTAGTGGTAAACGAGTGTGCCGCATCGGTTACTGGTTTCTTTCACTTTACGTTCCTTTGCTGCCTTCTCTGTCCTGTTTCTATCCCTTACCCTATCTGTGCCTGCTCTTTCTTATATAAGTAGGCTTTCCGGTTTTCAGTTTCTATTTTTGGTAAATTCTGGTGGTGTTTTTTCAGTATTTTCCAGTGATTTCAATACCTCAAAAAACAGTGCTTTTCAGTGGTTACTCGTTTTCGCCCCATAAAAAACAACTGGAACAGTGTTTTACCGGTGTTTATGGAACGCTTTGCTTTTATTATTGCTTGTTTCTGGAAAACATTTCGTGCAACCATCTATGCTACACCAAGTCAAGGAATCCCTCAACAGAGGCCCTACAGAAGATGCTTAACTACCAATTCTAAGGGTAAAAGCATTGGTCTGATGCCTACTGCATTGCAGCACGTTCCTCCCACAGACATATATAAATAAATACTGCCACAAAGGTGCTCATGAAGAGGTGGATGTGGTGCGAGTTTCGAAACTTGACTGTGGTCGCTTACAACCGGGGCTGTAGATGGCTTCTCAGTCCAGCCCCATTCTGAGATACCTCTCAGTCTATGTGGTGTCAGCAACAGGCATCTCTTGTTGTGAGTGTAGTGTCCATAAGTTGCAACTCTTGTGCTCTGAGTGGTGTCTGTAAGTAGCACCTCTCCTTGCAATGCTATCAGAGAGAGGCACCTCACATTGACTGCACCTGAGAGACACTGTCCTAGCTGTATTTGTGTAACTGTGGGATGGTGGTGGTATGCATCTGTGTAAGGATGGTGTGCAAGCTGAATGTGGCATTGAAAAGGGGAGTAAGTTTAGGGAGGTGGTGTAGGAGTAGGTGTGTGCATGGATGAAAATGTGAGAACGCTGTAGGTCAGTGTGTGCGTGGAGTTGGATGTGGGAGTGTGGGGAGCTTGTGTGTGTGTGTGTGTGGCTGTCATTGTGGAATGTGGGAACGCTGTAGGTGTTAGTGGGCATGTAGTGCTGGAGGTAGGAGTGTGGGAAGATGGCATGGGTACGATTGTGGTGGTCTGTGTTGGAGTGCGGGAATGCTGAGGGTATGAGAGTAGGTGGGGTGGTGGTGTGGTAGTTTGGTGCAAGTGCTGGTTGGTATGAATGCCGCTGTCATTTCTATTGTCAACAATTTCCCTGCATACCCGGGCCAACAACCTATCGGTCTGCAATCTGAGGATGCGCGGGTTAATTTCGTGCAGGTTCTTTGTCCATTTCTTTAGTTTTATTTTTAAAGAGACATCCTCAGCCTGCTGTCCCCTCCCTCAGCCTCCGTTTCCTGAGCTCAGAAGCAGTTGAGGCCTGAGATAAGGATCGCGCAGACGGGTCAAGGTGTGAGCAGCTTGTGTTGGCGGTTCCTCTTTGCTTCACCACCCCAGACCCTGGCGCCACCTGCAAATAAAATATCAAAGTGGCGGTGTTTGTAATGGGGGCACTTTGCAGCCGGCCTTTGTCTTGTGATGGGACAGGGTGCGGGTGGGGGTGTTTGCATGTCTTATGAAACACTTTTACCCAGTGTTATCTTGACTTTAGATAAGCCGTCTCGGGAGCCACGCTGATGTAAAAGTGATAAGATAATCGTTTCAAATATTTATAAAGATATCTTACCCTTGCCTGGAAGAGAGTATTTTAAAATCCAATCCGTAGGGCATTAGGACGTAAATACAGCATGCAAGTTAAATGCGCATATCTTCTTGCTACTGTAATTTTACTATTTATGTCTGTTAATTTTATATTTCTTGGTTATTTGGTATTGTGTATTGGAGATATTGTGCCCCAACGTCACTACAAAGCAAACCCAACGCCAACTTCCGAAGTGAGGTTTGTCATTAATTTCTACCATTTGAACATTTTTGTTTTCGACAAAGGACCTGCAAAGTATCTTAAAACGTGTGCAGTAGGCACCCTATTCCATTAAAATATATTTCTATCATTTGATTTTCATGGAACAAAGGACATCAATACTCTTGATGTACACACAATGACGTTCCAGAAGAGAGATGGGAAACTAAAATAAGTATAGATTCTACAGGGTTAGGCCCGTCGTGTTTTGCTGTTGTCTTGTACTCAGACATGTGCCAAAACCGCAGGCAATGAAGACTGTTTCTGCACTCAGCTTTGCCCCCAGGGGGTCTGAGAAGGGGCGAAAGAACTACAAAGCCTCGTTAAGCAAATGGTCTTTTTAAAGACCTGTGAAATACTCGGGTGCAGCCGCAGTAAGACAGACGGCAGACCGCAGACCACAACAGCTCCTCTCCCCCACTTCAACTATGAAAACCAGTGACACTCGGTTTAAACCGGGTCCGCTGATTTTCATCCGGTAGGGTACTGACGGTTAGAGTCGGTTTTAACCGAATTCCGGACAGCCTATATATAAGCCATTGCCTGCTCCTCTGTTTCGATACACAAACTATGCTCCATAGATTGATGTTTCTGGACCTTAGGGGTGCTGTCAGAGACCCATAACATATGCAGTTTAGATTATAAAACACAGAAAAGAGTCAATTATGTTATTTGATGTGATCAGTAGTGTGGTAGGTTAAAAGCACCAGTGAGAACCACATTGACAAAGCCTTTGGAGAGCACAAAAGACTTACATTTGGATCAGAAGTCGCAGCCACAAATGTAATGAAATAATCATACAAAGTAGAGCAGAGATGCTACACAGGTTGTGTTTGTGTGAAGTACTGAAGTGTGCTCCAGTGCTGACACACCGACATAATAATTCTGAGAATGCTCCAATCAGCCAAACATTTGCAAACAATGTCACCGCAGTCGAGGCTTTGCTACCAGGAGTTGCACATGTGCATCCAGTCCGCTCTTGAGGGGGCGGAGTCCAGCCACAGGGACATCAGCATTTTAAGGGAGTCAAGTACCTCAGGAGGGTGGGTGTCGCCGGGACGTTGCATACCGCTTTGCCGGGTTCCTCAAACATATTAGTAGCCTATATAATATTACAGAGTGCTTAGTGAACCACCTCTATGACAGCGTGATGGCTGCTCTTCAGTCCGTCACAGTCACTGTGTGCATATTTGCAGATCACTGGTTTTATTATTGTATTGCCTGTGGTCCATTGGTTTGCACAAGCTGCTACCACATTGTGCACAGAAACCCACACTACGTGTGCCGTTACTTAATACATCTTTTCATGATCCTCTGCTTGCTTGTAGATGCTTCTTATTGGATAGAACACACCTGCGGAGTGCCTTAAGGTTCACGCTCAGTCCCACCCTCTTGAACGCATACATGATCCCTACATCATCAACATCCTCTCCTACACTGACCACATACAACTCATACTCGGCCTCTCAGAGAAGACCCCCAACACAAGAACAAGTTCACCGCCTGATTGAGCGAAGACGCTGACTGGAAGAAAGGCAACTGTTTCAAGCACAACACTGACGAGACAGAAGTAGGGATCTTGGCAAGAACACCTTACCATGGGACTCCAACTGGTGCCCGGCCGAACTTGGACCCACACCCAGAACCCACGCCAGGAACCTTGGAATAATACTCAACAGCAAACTGGACATGCACAAGACAAGAAAGCCCCTGCTTCCATACCTTGAAGATGCAAAGGAAGATCTTCAAATGACTCCCAAGCAACACTAGAAAAACTGTCACCGACGCCTAACTCACTAGGAGACTACAAACCATCCAGACCTCGGCAGCCAGACTCATCCTCAACCTCTCACACAGAACTCACATCACACCACATCTGAGCGAGCTCCACTTGTTCCCGATACACAAACATGCTCAATTCACACTCCTCACACACAACACACACATTCAAGGCACTTCACTACTCAGGCCCCATCTACCTGAACATTTGCATCTCCTTCCAATAACCACCTAGGCAACTCTGCTCCGCTGGACTCACATACATCCCCCACATACACAGAACTCGATCAGGACGGGCGTTCTCTTACATCACTCCAAAAGCCTGGAATGGCCTCCCACTTCACATCCGCACCTCCTCCTCTCTTCTTGAATTCCACAAAAAGCTGAAGCCCTGCCTTTTCAATTAACCAAACTCCCATAGGCAGGGCTGGGCATACACACCTGCTGGGTGCCAGGATACCTTCACAGGTGATAATGTGTTTTACAAATACACATAACATAACAACATAACATTTTATGATTTTGAGAATAACAAGGAAGACTGACCCTGCCCCTTCCTTGTAAACCTTTCAGATTAAGGCAGCCCTCAGGAAGTCTCCTAAATTCCTAACAGACGTATTCACCTTTGCGTTCTCCAGGGTGCTGACCTAGGCTGAAGCGAATGACGGCTCTATCAAGCTCAGAAAAAGATCATTCAAGCATCTTCACGGCTGGAAGGGAGGTGATGGTAGTGGAAACAGATTGGCACATGCACAACCAGCAGACTTACTATCTCTTTGCTGTCCTTGTCGAATGTCGCTTTCACGAACAGGGATCCTAAGGCAAAACCCAGCGTATCATCCGTGTTAGAGATGCAGGTCTGCCAGCGAGGTGTACACGACTGATGGGGAGAAAGAGAGAGCAATGTATAACATGGTCTGCAAGGAATCACTAAAGAGTCTAGTTACAGGTGTTGTTATACTTAAATGGCATCACCCGTGCAAAGACTGGGACATCGGGCTCTCTCTAAACCTAACCAGTCCATGAGAAGGCTCTGCTAGAAATGTTTGATAACATGTTTCTGGTTTTTTTAGCATGTTTCCCTTCCCTTTGTGTCTCTTCCTTCAGGGGAATGTGAAAGGCAGAACATATGTGTGATGGTAGAGAGTAGGGTAAGCCACAATCAAATACAATTACAGCCAGTTCAACAAACACTGGCAATGCCAATATGTCTGGCTTACAACTGAAAGTGCCTTTTGTGTCATTATTTTTTTTTAGGAACTTAATAAGTAACCATGCATGCACTTTGTCACTGACCTATGCACTCATGCTCCCATTCATCCTTCCACTGACTTATTATTGCATTTGCGCTTTGATACAAACACCATAAAACACACAGCAGCAACATATGCAAGATAAATTAAAAGAATGGCACATAAACACACCCGCCATATTCTTGTAAAAATAAAATTAAATAAAGTAGTGGGTGTCTGTCATGCAGAGGTATTGTACATACACTATCATTGTTTTACTGTTCCAGCATGGTCACCACGCTTAGAACCAATGTGTTGGCCATCTTGGAATGGTAAAACGATGATGCACTGTGGGTAATAGTTTTAAGGAACAATGGTCCCATTCACATAAAATAAATATAATACCACAATTGATACAATGAGAAATTGGGTTTATATATATAGTCAATGCAGGGAATATTAGTCGATGCAGTACAATATCAAACAACCCAAAAATAATAAACCGGTGAGTGAGTTTAACTGTGACAGGGTAAAAGGGGAAATCAGCCGATTTCCTAAACCCAGGCAGGTGACTTAAAAGGTGATTTTTTAGGCAGTAACAAAAAGTCAAATCGGCATCTCATACTCCAACAGTTAGATAACAGTTATTATAGAGTTTAGAGATGGTAGTCGACGACGTTTCGATCCCCTTGGAAATAGTGGGATCTCTTCAGGATAAGTTGATGACAGAAATGCCTGGGAAGTTAGCAGTGAGTAAGCCGGGAGTGCCACTTGGGCTAAACCGGCAAAACCCAGACGGTACACTGACCACACAGGGTCGGGGGGGAAGGAATGCAGATAACGGAGGTGCGGGTATGGCGTGTAATTGGCGGCCGTGGAGAAGGCAGCTCACGGGAGAAGCAACAGAATGTTCATCGAGTCCCGACCGGGGCAGGAATCCAGATGGGAAATGCGCGTTCAGTGCGTGGTGTCCCGGAGAATTATAATGGAGCGGTAATCCATGGCGCCGAACGCTCAAAGGACCGGTATCAGTCTGGAAGGTTCAGGGGCTCGTAGAATGCGAGCGGTCCCGTCCGACTTCTAGGGTTTCCTTGTCTCTTACTCCACACTGTGGGTAATGGCATTCCATAATGCTCGTCTGGTTTAGAGGAAAGATCACATGGGATGCCGTGCACTGCAGATGAAATGAGCAGCAAGTAAGCAAACCTTAAGGGGACTCAGGAAAACTCCCAGTCTATAAGGCCACAAACACTGATGCACTCAAGGACTCACAATGAACCTTTCAATAGCCTGTGTTTGCTTTGTTCGCCCTAAGTTGTCAGGTTATGCCCAGACGTGGGTCCCTTGCTCACTTTGCCACTGGATTCAAGCTAGCCTGGCTGATCAAGGGTGTTACCCAGAAACCGGTCCCAGGATGCTTGTTTCTGGTTCAGGGAAGAATTGGCTTGGCAGTTCGGGCTGGACTGTTCCCACGAGGCACAGGGTCACAACTGATTTGCTTATAGCTGTGTCTGAACTGAGGTGGCGAAGTGAGCTAAAGAATGATGATGGAATCAAGCCAGAACTGTGACTGGGGGTGAGTGTCTGAAAAGTTTCAATGCTCCGTACATCATCTCCTTGTGTTTGCTTTGTTCGCCACCCATTGTCCCTCCAGCGCTGCCAATGACAGTACCAACGTACAACTAACCATCACACTCCTACAAGTGTGACAATTCAGACTATTCCAGACCACCCATAATAATGACACAAGTGGAAGGTATTATTAGTTTATAATGTATATTGACTTAATAAACACAGTTATTGAGCCCAACTTCAACATAGGTAGACTGCGCCACCAAGTGGTGAACTATCACCAGAGCCGGATTTGACAATTAAGTGCCAAGGCCCAGCACTGGAAACCACCGGCTCAAATTAAGCATTGAGATTCCTCCATCATTGGCTCTTGGCAAACATCACTTACCTTTCTCACTGATGCATCGTCTGATAATCACAACTGCAAAGCTAGAACTCTCATATAAGGTATGCAGGAATTTGGTATGCTCTCATCTGGTGTTAAGATTACATGCAAATCCAAGCTACGCTATTTTGGTTGACTTTAATTGATGGGGCTTTGAATGGAATCTTGCGGGAGGGTGTTGTGCTGTTCCTATCTTGTCCCCCCTACTTTGAATAACTTCGGATTTTGGTGCTACGCAGTATAAAGCTAGTCTGCCATTTGAGCAGCTTTGCATCATGGTGCGCCATGTAGTGTGTTCCGAGCTTCTGAGCTAAAGCACGATAAATAATACCCATGGTATCTTAAAGGTAGAAGTGAACTCATGGGATGAGACATGAAGAATATGACTGAGCTCCAAAGAGGAGATAGAGCGGGTCATGTAGCCCCTGGTGGATGGTGTGCCTGTACGCCTGCAGGGCGAGGTCATAGCCTGCACCACCCTGGCAAGGGAATGTCTGCTCTATTTAGAAACCTTGCATGCCTGGCAAGGATCTCTGTGCTGTGCAGGCACTGTATAGGCGATGCAGTGCCCCCTTCTTAGCAATGAAGGTTTCCTGAGTGTGCACCATGTTTAAAGCACCCACTCAGCAAACTTTTTAAAAACCAGCTCCCAAATCAAGGGGTTGAATTCCAGAAACAAAAAATGAATGGTGTGATGCACAAGGACTTTTCTCCTTACGTAAGGTTCATTGTACATCTCCTCTGCACATATGTGCCATGCCTTGCGTGGCAGACCCAGGCAGGGTAGATGAGTGACATTCGCCACACTCTAAATGTGACAGGACAACGGTCTCTGTGACCTGGAAGCTCTTTGGCTGACAAGCTGCCAGGTCAGAGGTTTATGATGCCAGAGATGGCAGGGGCTCCGCCAATGTAAACACAGCACTTCCCCCGACCCTTAATGGTAGGAGAGATATTATGGGAAGGAGACCTGAAGGATAGGAGTGATGCCCTGAGGGAACCATGATGCAGAATGAATAGACCTTGCTCCATGATACGAAGGTGACAGAGAGATACGTCAGTTTTAAAGAAGGTATAGGTTGGTAGGAGAATAAGATTAAAGGGAGACTTCTGTGATGGGCAAGGCAGTGCAACGGGCTCAGTTTCTTGAAAGGTGCCAGCAGAATGAGCATCCTCAATTGTGTGATGGGGTGAAATGGACAATTGGCATAGGACTGGCTCAGTCTCCTCGACAGAAGCCAGTGCAGTTGGCTTATATAATCTTCTGAGGAGGGTTGGGGCACGGTATGAGAAGGAGGCATGAGGTAGTATAAAAAGCCTGGATGGCATCTTTCTAAATCAGCATATGCCCTGGAGGGCCTGATGCATGCTAGATTTTCAGTATCAGTGCATAAGATAATTTTACAACAAACCTAAATGGCATTTAACTACTTATTGTGAACTTCTGGCAAAGATGAGGACCTACATTGGACACCCTTGGTTTACGTTTATGAGGTAGTCTGTTTTCTTGGAGAAATTAGTCAGTAGGATAAAAGGCTTTATTTTCTTTGGCATGGCAAGGCAGGCAGGTATACAAGAGACTCATGCTCCGGAGACCGGTCAGTCAGTGAGGAGAGCGTGTTTCATGGGACGGTAAGTCGGGGGTAGACAGGAAATCTGGATATGGATTATGCAGAATGGTAATGTCAGTAGAATTGTGTCTTCTTCCTAGTAGAGGGTATGCAGTAGGATGAGAGGCCTTGCCTAATCAGGGAGAGATTAGGGTATCTTCAGGAGGGAAATCTTTCAGATGAAGCCAAAGTATTACTGAGTAAATGCGATCTCACCTTTTTTGTGCCATACAGCACCTCCAGCAGCTTCTCCTGGGCACTTTCAAAGCGGGTGTCCAAACTGGAGGCCATCTTCTGCACCAGGTTCCACATGATATAGTTGTTCAAGATACTGAAATTAGAGCAAAGAAATAATTGCAGAAGCATGTTGGCAAATGGCCAGTGATGGGTGAAGCTTGCCAGTGGTTACAAAGAGTTTGTGATTGAAATCAGAGTTGCTATTAAGGCATGTTAAAGTGAGTCAACAGAGGAACCAATGCTCCTCAGGACAGAACCCTAGCAAAAACCAATGTAAAGACCTGGGTCAGCCACACGGTCATCGATGGGTAGCTTCAATAAATGAAAGACAACAACAGCTTTCAGCGCTTATAAGATCAGATTGATGCATGTCTGAGGCAGGCAAAAAAGTCTCCTAGCGTCCCACATCGCAGTGTATCTCATTTAGAACGCTATGATTTTCCCATCACTATTTCTGTCAAGTTGGACAGTTCTTTCAATATGATGATTCTCTATCATACCACCCATTCTCTCTTCCTGAAATCTAATCTTCTAATGGTTGCCCTTAAAGGTATGTACTACCATGCTGAAGACTGTGGAATGTCTGTGCTTTGCCTATCACAAAAAAGCCTGTTGGTGATTGTTCTCTTTCCAGATTTCACACTCGACTCAAATTAGCTGGGAGCTTGCACAGAAGGACTTAATTGAGGACCGTCGGCTGTAAAGAGGACCAGCAGCCAACAGGAGTGGTTTCTTTATCAGAGAATCACAGTGCCTGCAGTAGAAGCGAATCAAGGCAGTAGAGAATTAAGTGTACCATACTCCGATATTGAGAGGTTGCAGTTACATAAGTGCGGATTGCACTCTCACAAGTAGGAAAACGTATAGAAGGTGTTTCTGCGGTGATGAGACCCATACAGTCTTGCAGACCCGGGCTAGCATCATACTAGAGGTATCACTGACTTCGAACACATACATGCATTAACGGTACCGGCCCTTTGTATAGTGTAAATTAGTGACCTGGAGCCAGGTTTACCACTGGTTTGTTACTCCCACCAAGATCTCCATGGTACTACTTCTGGTCTCCTCACCTCTCTAGTCTAGTGCAATGCTAGGGCTGAGAGTCATAAAAGGCATTCTGGGTTTACACGATGTGGTACCAGAGTATCGTAGTCAAAATATCTTCTACAAAAATATTGTGTCCAGAATATCATTTACAAAAATATTGCCCACTGGAGTAATGGAGTATGTCCAGTTATGGAGTATGACTGGGGGGTTCCTCAGGCATTCGGAGATGCATGGAACATAAATCTGACCCCCTTCTGAGCAGGTACTACTTTCTGAATCTCCTATTTTGAGAGCACTTTGAAAATCCAAGGTATGTCTCCTCATTTACACACAGCTTTATTTTGTATACCTCTGTGTAATATGAAAATTGCAAATGCCTGACTGTCTTCTCTGACCAGGAGCCTTCAAACAAGAACCCATCACCGGAAAGAGATAGAGAATGAAACAACCAGATGTCCAATTCAGGAAGAAAACGAAACTGGCAACGCCCCAAACCTCATGGAACTATTTTAAATGCCTATTTTAAGTTATACAGTGAATGGAAATGTAGCAGTTAAAATCTCTCTACTCACCCATGTAAAAGAGCCAGCCTTCAGGGTACATGTAAAGTGATTACTTTATGATTAGCAAGTGATACTCTTTGAGTGACAATACTGTTTCATCAACCATTTACACTTGAGAATGTTCTACAGAAGAACTATTTCTTTATTCAAATCCTCAGACGTCCAAGCAGCAGATTTGTGCTAGCGAACAAATGTGGCATCCCATATCACACATAACATCAAACATCATATCACACGTAATCACAACACATTTAACTTTGTGCTGCGTATATATAAAATATCACATCACACCCTACTGTATCACAAATATCACACATCACATCACATGTAAAGTCACACAAAACCATATCACGCATTGCTTCATGTCATTCTGCATCAGTTCATCAGGGGACGGCCCTTCTTACTGATCTCTTGGGACACCTGCCCCCAAACAGTCCATCCATACCTCTTGTCGGTGGTATTGATGAGATCGGACACCTGCTGCAGGTACTCCTTTCCATAGAGTACCACCGGCTCTGTGTCGTTCAGGTCAAGCGGGGATAGTGCAAAGGATATGTAATCCATCCAATCGATGGCTGGGGCCAGGTACTGCAAAAAAGTCAAAATGATGAAGAATGAGACAGTGGGTGATACCTGAGAAAGCAAACTGTGGCAGAAGACATGGGGGAGTGATGTGAAGTTCTCCTAATAAAACCCCTGTCTATAGGGATCATTCACATGGAGTTTGTGCATAATTCAAATAATAAAAAACACAACCATAAAAGTACCACCTTTGTACCAGGGAAAGAGGAAAAACACATTGAGAGAATCATAAAGTTCCCAAGAACATATAAATCACAGCTAACAGCAATTAATAGATGGAAGTGACAGAGAAGAGTTAAATAAAAGGTGGTTTCTCATTTCTGTTCTCCAAGGGTTGCTCAGAACAACATTTAGATCAACATATCCTAAGTCTAAAATCCACATATGTTGAACATATTGTGCCTCGGATCTTTAAATCAAGTCTGGGCTAGGATTCCATGACTTTAGAAAGACACCACGTTCCGTATCCAATGGCGCTCGATGAATGACAGTCTTTCTGAGTTAGCACTATGGACAAGTGAGGAAATAAACAGATAACACCTTAACTTAATGGAACTACAGAGGTGTTGCGATGCATGAGCGTCTGAGCATCTTCAAAAGATGAACATAGAATGAGACCCCTAAAGTTATCTCGCCTCTTGAACACGCCTGTTGCCCTCGAGTTCAAAAGCCTCCCATGTACACCATAGTCAGTGTTTAGGTTGATTTCCTATAGCACCCAGGACCTAGTTTCCTTGATTGTTTGTGATGGCTTTGAGGTTGTTTTGCTGTGCTGTCCATTTGGCTGGGGCTCAAAGTTCACCGTACACGGCAACGACAGGTGGTAATGTTTCACATATGTTCGCTTTAGCACTTGTGCCTGGTTGCGGAAAAGGACAGTGCCTGTGGCACACACATGTAGATTGTCTGACTATAGAGAGTTCGACAAGACATGGGGCTTCACTATAGAATTTCTAGCGATGGAATTTAACAAACTCACCTGCCCAAGATATCTGCACGTTCTCCGACTCACTGGGGCACTTCAAGCAACTGCATGACACATCCCGCTGGGACGGGCATAGAGCGTAGGTGTCGCGCTCTCAGGTCCCTTGACCGATCACCTCTAATGGCTGCCGAGGTTCTCTCTCTACTGCCATCTCTCCTTACTTTCTTAAATACTTCCCGACCTATCCATTTCTATTTCTACCTACTGTGATATTAGCCCCCCCCCCCACCGGCCAATGGATGTAGGTGGTGGCTATTGTTTTTTGCTATAAATCAATAAAAAAGATTTAAACCATAAGAGGCAATCATTGTAAAAAAGATAAAAGGTGAACTCCAGGCGTGTTACACATTTCAGATGGTCACTCAGTGACCGGACCAGACTGCATGGAAGGGAATGTCAGCGTGAGCTGCCAGGGCAGAATGGAATTCTAATACCCCTTTGCTAAAGAACAGTGAGCTTGATTTTCAGGTGTTTCCAGAAAAAAGCAGCAATTGTGGTTTTCACTCAAAGAAAACAAGAACGCCCCACCCTAGTCCCAGGTGGCTCTTCATATACATGTGCGTCATCAGTCCAGCTCAAAGGTTGTGGTGAAATGATGCTTCCTAGGGCAGGAAAACCTTTACCTGGCTGTGGAAGTGCTCTGCAGCTCCACTGTTGACAGTCTGTGCAGACAGATAATAAGGCTTGATTATAGCAAGAGGGAAAATGGTTGTGTTGCGTTGCAAAGTGGTTTCATCGTGTCCTCCTGGGAGCGATCCTGCGTCACGGTAATGCACAATTACTTCTTAAATATAGATGACATTGAGTGCCTGGAAAAAGCTAGTAAGATGATTCAGGCACATTAAACGTCTTGAGTGAAATTCATAGGTAATGTAATTAAAACAAGGAGGGACATATGTGTAGAATGGTTCCCAACACTTTATTATTGCCATAGTAAAATATGTGCCCAAGTGAATATAAAGGTGATGCTATATTTGCATAGTAATGATGGCTTGGTGCCAAAAATTAAATGCATGTGTAGCTAAATTATATGTTGAACCTATGGAACATTTGGACACCCCGTACCAAGCTTACCTGCTCCAGCAGAGAGGAAGCGTGCTGGAACTTGGAGGGTGCCCTGTCCACGGGCACTCTCAACGGCTCCAGTCCTGCTCAGGCGAGTCGGCTGCACGCAAGCGTCATGGCAGCACTCGGCAGGCATGGCTCTCCTCTGCGCTCCTCCTGCAGTGAAGGTGTCCACGCTCCCAAAGGCGGAGGGTTGATTACGATGGTCCTGATCTCGAACCTGTTAAGGCGGCGATGCTACCACAGCATCCTCAGTCGATCCAAGGGGTCAGGCCAGATGCAGTCCTCATTGCCCCTGGTGACCGAAGAATCAACGCTGCTGACACTTCCCGGGCTCCCATGCGATCCACACAGCCCCTCTTGGCATACAGGGATTCAACGCAACTGTCAAAACCAGGCTTCATCCCTTGCCGATGGCAGTCCTTACCGGCCGCCTGGCATACGTTGTCACTTCTACGGTGTTAAACAGGCTTCAGCCCTTCTCTGCATGGCAGGCTTTTCCATGGCAGCCCCTCCTGGCACAAGGGGTCGCCACAACAGTTCCGCATATGCTTCTGCCTTTCCCGCACAACAATTCTTTACAAGGCTATCTTCACTGCTGTCCTCTCCTGGCATACGGGTTTCACCGACTCAAGCCTGCACATGGGGTATGACCCAATCGGGGCAGCAGACATCTCCTCACACCTCTCACTGGGAGTTCACTTAAAAGGGCTCCCCATTGGACCTCGCTCCCTCCTACGCTCTCCTCTTCCTCACAGGGCACACTGGTCTTGGCAAGCAGGCTGACTCTGGTGCTCCAGGCTCCAGGGCAGGTGGCCTTAGCTCCCCCAGTTATGTCTTCTCACCCAGCAGAGTCTTGCAGAGTTTCCCCTCCTCACACAGCCTGCTTGGCTGCTTGGCAGTTCACACTTTTTGGGGTATCAACCTCCCCTTCTGATAGTTGATTTCCAGAAACCAAATGTGATTTAGGGTCTGGTTTTTTGTAATTTTATGTTGGGATTCTGCTTCTTTTAAAGTACACACTTCTCCTCTTCCTCTTGAAAAGATGTCTGTGACAGCAGAAGAGCCCTTGAAGCTGCCCGTCCCACAATACAGTCCATGGGAGTGACTAGATTTCACACCTGCATGGCAGACGCAGTGATATGTGCATCAAAAGGTTAATCCTGGGCTCCCAGCTCCAGTCTTCATGATTCCCTTATCAACCCCATCTCCTTCATGAGATGCGTCCATGCCCTTATGATTCCCTTATCAACCCCATCTCCTTCATGAGATGCGTCCATGCCCTTATGATTCCCTTATCAACCCCATCTCCTTTATGAGATGCGTCCATGCCCCTTCCTTGTGATCTCTCACTGGATCAAAAAAAAACCTTTGAAGTGCACAGAGGGAGCCTCACTCTCCCTCTCCAGTTTGCCCCACACAGCTCACAGGAGTGCAGCAACACACAAATCTGTCTCTGGGATTCCTCCTTCTCATGTCTTCACCAGGCAGGCCTGGGCCTCCCAAACTGGAACCCAGGGTCCTCCATGTAATGTACCATTACAAGCACACTTCCACTCAGTGTGTGTACACAGCACACACACTGTCCAGCACTGCTACTTCCATGTATTGTGCCATCACAGACACATACACTCAGCAAACTCATTCACTCTGCGCACGCTGCTCAGTAATGTAGCCTTTCTGAGTTGCCTCTTGCAGGCACACATGCATTCAGCACACACATTCACTATGAGCGCACAGTACCACACTACATCCTTTATGTGCTGTACTCCCCAGAGGTACACGTACACCACCATGCACGCACTGCACAACAGTGCTCTATCCCTGTACTGTACCCTTTCCAGGCACACATGTATACAGCACAGAGTCACCTCTCCTGCGCTGCACAGTACTTCACACTAATTTGACGTAGGCCAAGGATGAGTTAACCACACAGCAGTGGAACTTCAAAAAGGTGAGTAGGCCTATAGGTCTCACTCCAGTGACACAGGATAACAAGCATTGGCATAGCCAATAGGTCTCGTATTTGGGACCTTATAAGTGTTTAGTTATGCAGCACAATATCCTTGGTGCAACAACATCAACTGTTGCAGGGCTAAAAACTTATAAGGTCCCAAAGGCAGACCTATTGACCATGCCAATGCTTGTTCAAGAAGCGACAGCATTGATTCTAGATTTCTTTGTTATGTTTGTAATGCTTCAGAAACCTGCACATAATTTCCTGGTGGATGAAAGGAGTTATTCAGCGTTAGTTTAGGTAAACAAGAAATAATCATTACTGTCAGCCGACCCTTCACTCAGTGTGCTATTAAAAAGTCTTAATGTTTCCTTTGGTGTTTTATTTCTCCTTTCCTGGGCAAATATACTCAGATCTACATCAGGGAGAGTGTACTCCGGGGGTATTATTTCTGAGTGAGTCTCTCCATTACTACCCAAATTTGTCAAATGTTCTTGATGCGGAACACAGGTGGCTCCTGACAATAGTTGGGTATTTAAAGGAATGTTTTCACTTATTTCATTTGAGCCCATTTCTTGGAATGTAGAATCCTTTACTGCATTCTCATTCTTTTTGGAGGATTGTCTTCCTAATGGTGTAGTTTTCTGTTTAGGGAAAAATTTGAGAATGGAGGAAAAACCCTCTAACGAACCAGCATGGAGAAATTTGTTTCCTTACTCAGTGCTACCGGTGGCCTTTTCATTAAAACTGAGCAACTTCTTAGCTTTTTATTAGTCGTTCTCCCCAATACTTCAGCAATATTAGTTAGGATAATCCAGGCATGTCACTGCTGCTGTAGGGTCAAATACCTGACAATTTTGTTCTCCAAAATAATGACAAAAGATTGGCCAGCCCAATCCAGTAAGAGCAAGGGTGTAATAGTTAAGTAATAATAAATGTCGGCCAGAAGTTACCTTGCCTTGTGTCCACAGGGGATATTGTGGGAAGAGGAGAGCCTCAAACCTCTTGACTACTTACAATCTAAGGCCTTACTGAACACTAAGCCATCAATGGAACATCGGTAAAAACAACAGGCCCTCGAGGGCCAATGTCCTCCAGGAGCAGGGCTGGACTGGGAACCAAAACCGGCCCAAGCAAAGAGCTCAGCTGGCCTAGTGGAGAGGGGGGGTGTTAGCAGGAAAGGTTTGTGCCGCTTTTGCGCTTTTATTGCAGGGGACCGATATTGCAGCTATGCTGCAAAACCGACCCCCGGTAACACAAGCATTGGCAAAGCCAATAGGTCTCGCCTTTAGGACCTTATAAGTGTTTAGCCATGCAACAGTTAATGTTGTTGCACCAAGGATATTGTGCTGGATAACTAAACACTTATAAGGTCCCAAAGGTGAGACCTATTGGCTATGCCAATGCTTGTTTTAGTTTACTAAGGGGTGGGAGGAAACACTGAGGGAGGAGGAAGGACGTGACAAGGGGGAGGGGTGCTGTGACAGACAACAGAGGGTGGAAGGGCATTTCTGTGAGAAAGCATACAGATATCAGAGCGTGGGAGTGAGAGGCAAGTTTATGACAACGGGGCGAGCGAGTAAGGGTCTCGGGAAACAGATGGCCAGTGGCGGGAGGGGCTACTGGGACAAACAGATGAACAGCTCTGGGGCAAGTACACAAGGGAGACAGCTCAAAAAGATGAACTCTTGTAGGGTGCTTAACGACAAAGTAGTGCCTACAAAAATGAACAATGGAAGAACACAAGTAATTTGTCTATACTCCAGGGAAGGAACAAACACACTTAAAGGAAGGAAGCCTATGGCAGCGGACCACTAAGAAGCAAGGAAAGGCGTGTGACTATGAAACCAACCAATTGTATGCCCCTAGACAGTTTCCGACTCAACCAGTTAAAGTAATCAAATCCTAGAATGAGCTGCACCAGTCATCAAGTCCTAGGGTGAAGTAGCAGGTGTACAAATAGCAGGAAGTAGCAAATGTATAAGTTAATACGAATAATCATAACTTTTGGTCATGAACATGAAAGGAAGAAACCTGACAGAGTTAAAGTGGACATCTGCATTTAAAACAGAAAAACATTGGTGAAATTTCAAGGAGTTCACATAATGCCCAGGCATAGTAAATCACAAAGTGATATTCCTGGCCTGACTGAACAACTCAGACTTACCCTAAATAAATAGTAGAACATGTTCATGTCATGTTTGGGAAGAACATAAACTATAACTAGTGAGGTCCGGCATCCCACGCTGGGCCGGTCGATTCTGCGGCAGACCCGAAAGCCCCGGGAAGTGTAGAGCAGTGCTGGAGGGGCCACCGATCAGGACGCGGTAGATGCGGCACGTGCTCACAGCAGATATTAAGAGGAGGCGACCCCCGGAGCAACGGAGCAGGCCTAAGGCAAGCGGCATCCAGGACTGTGGTATGGTGCGGGCTCGCGCCCCAGCAATGCAGAGCTGAGCACTGGAGATTTGGGCCCTGGGAAGTGGAGCAATGAGACCCGGCCTCCCATGCCAGGCCGGGCGAGCCTATGGCAGGGTCGAGAGCCCCTGGAGGTCTGGAGCAGTGCCGGAGGGGCCGCCAATCATGGCGGAGTAGGTGTGACGCATGAGCGTAGCAGTCACTGGGAGGTAGCGTGCCTAATTAAGGGAGCGGGCCTAAATCAAGCGGCGCCCAGGCGGCATAAAGATCTCCCCTAGCTGAGACGAAACAAGGGACAGACGTTATGGCAGCAACTCAGACGATCAAGCATTGGCCGCGCGGCCGTTAAAGTGACGCGGCCGCGAAACTGAAAGTGATTGCGGAGTAGGTGGCGATCTTCTGAATGAAGCCGTTGAGTTTCGAGTGATTACAATTCGAATTAAAGTGAAAGTGATCGCGATCTCGCTCGCGGGCTGTAAGGGCACCCGCGAGCGATGAGCCATGGCAAAAGTGAAAGCAGGCTGGCGAGTGGTGTGTGATGTGTGCGCATCATGATGAGAGAGGAAAGCCAGATGGCGCCTCTGCTCGTCATTGTGCGCGTAACCGCACGCTCTACGCCAGCCAAAAAGCTGTGGCAGGACTTTTAAAAGCCGACACACTAAATGTCTCGCAATGCAGCGCATGCGCTGGCTCAGGCGAGACCTAAAAAGGACCACTTCCCACATACTGACGGCTACACGGTACGCTGCCACCACCGAACTTGTGCTGTTTAACTCTTGGTGCAGGCAGTAACTTTCCGCCTGGTGCAGGCAGTAACCTTCCGCCACTATGAGGGTAATACTTTGGGCGTCCCTCAGGTCCAATAAGACCACAATCCTTGAGACAAGCCTATTTCATTGCGCACACACATTATCCGTGTTTGCCCATCACAACAAAAATCAGCATTAGGGATCCAGGCAGTAGCATAGTTGGGCACTCAGGGCAGGGGTACACGTCCATAACCATGCAGGGGACTTTGCCGTTCACCACCAAAGTGTATGCATTGTAGTTGTATGAATAGTGACTTGGGACCTCTACAGCTTGGAATACGTCTAAATAACAGGAGCATGAGTCATAAACTAATACACTTTATAACGTGTGCCTTACGGCGTGTGCCCATGGATAACGCTACCTGCTGCCTGATCTCTGATGTGCCATGGCCCAGTTATAGGTCATGCATGTGCCTTTTAACACAATAACATAGGGGGCCCAGGCCTGCCTGGTGAAGACATGAGTAGGAGCAGAATCCCCCCATCTGCCTGTTTGTTATGGACCACAAATGCGGATTGAGGGAGTTTTCTCTGTGATAAGAGAGTCACAGATGGAGTTTGCATTTGTTGTGGGTCAGTTGTGTCTAGTGTTTTTCCACACTCTAGCCATCAGAAGCATAACAACATATCACACAGCTAATGCTTAATAAACGTATGTTATGCAGAATTTAAATATAATATTTTATATGATGCTTCCTCCATGGTGCGTTGCAGTCAGTGGCGGCTCGCAGAGGGAGTGCTGCGGGGCAGTGTGGCAGGGTGGGGGAGAGGCAGTTTGGGGGGGGTAGTGGAGTAAGACATACGACAGCAAGGAGTAAAGTAAGTAAATAAATAAATAAAACTATTTACCTTGCGCTCGCTGCATCGCCAACTCGGCGATGCAGCGAGCGCAAGCTTGATCGTTTTATTTATTTATTTATTTATTTACTCCTTGCCGTCGTATGTCCGACTCCACTACCCCCCACACCGCATCTCCCCCGCCCCACACCACTCCCTCTGCGAGCCGCCACTGGATGCAGTGCTGTAACATGCATTCGGTGAACGGAAATGTCTTTTAGGAGTGACACTACTGCTTCTTGGGTGCATCTGAAGGTTACAGGAGGTCATGTAGGCGGTGCGCTTTAAGGGATGGTCCCTTGACAGCTGTGTGAAAAGTGACAATGGCTGGGATCTGTCACACCTCCCTTTCCTCCTCCCTTCATCAACCAGAGGATCTGCTTCGTCCAATCTCAGCGCCTCCAATTCTGGTTACTGTAGTGACTATTGCCAAGCAAATGTCCTATGTCACAACCTGACACATGCTCTTTGACATTAAAGGATGAAGGTACATTAAGTTACACAGGGGAAGGAGCTTGGGGGTGCTGGGACATCACACTGAGCAGGAGGGACAGGAGCTGAAGTTCAGGCCAGGAGGCCAGAAGGAGGGAGAGTGCACTGTGCCCTGAGATAGAATATTGAAACCTGAAAAGAGGACTCTTAATGTTTGAGGCTCTGTGCACATCATGTGCCAGCTCTGGTCGCAGTCCTTTATCAAACGTTTATGCATTAATAATACATGAAGGAACCTTCAGCATACACGCAGTGTGAGCACCATGACTCGCTCCACCTCACTTCGCCTTCTCCGCACCCACAAACACACAATTAGATTAATATTAATACAGAAAACAACCCTTGAACATTGCATGGACATTCAGACCTGGTAGTTGTTTATAACCCTGAGAGTACATCCAGATTCAGGGCAACTCACTAGAGACCCTCACGGTCTCTACCCATTTGATACCATTGTGGTTCTCCCTCACTCCGGACCCCCAAGGTCCCCTCTTTTTCACAACCTCAAGTTTCCCTCAACATGGCCAGCTCGAGGCCCACTTTTAGTCCAGATCCTTGATATGCCCACTGCCTGCACATCCACCAGGTCTTCACGCACCCAGGATCCACCATTTCCTCTTGAATGTCTTGCTAACACTTGAGGACCCTTCCACTTCCTGATGCTCAGAGCCTCCTTGTCAAGACTCCAACAAAGAGTAGGTCTTCCAGCCTCAGGGCTGTACAGATGTACAAATGACAAATACCAACATTTTACCTCAACATTCTACCTTGAAGCCCCACGTTCCAGCCTGGTGGGTTCATGAAAGGGAAAATGCACAGAAAGGACATGACGTCATCTGCTAGGGGCATATGTATCAAACGATTTTGTATTCGCAAACGCTGCGAATCGCAAAAAAACAGCGTTTGCGAATACAAAATCGCAAAAGGAGATGTATGAGGCATTTCAGCCTCGCAACCTTAAGGAATCGCTAAATTTGCGGTTTCTTAAGTTTGCGTAAGCATTTAAGAAATCGCAAATTGCCATTTCTTAAATGCAATGTAACACGCACCCAAGTTGTGCGATTTCTCGTTAAGAAATCGCAAATTACCACCAACTTCAAGTTGGTGGTAAATTGCGATTTCTTTGAAATATGCACTTTTTTTGCATATTTCAAAGTGCCATGTGGTGCACATACATGCCCTTAGGCCATGTATGTGCGCCATATGTGCACACATGCTGATTTCAGGGGTGCATCAGGGTGTCATCATGACACCCTTGCACCTTTGAAAATATTCTCAATTTGCGATTAGCAAATAGTGATTCGCAAATTGAGAAGGACTTCCCATTCATTGCTATGGGCCTCCTGGCCCATAGGAATGAATGGGAAGGTATTCCTTAATTGCGATTTCACAATTTGCTAATCGCAATTAAGGAATTTTAAGAAATCGCAAAAATTGTGCGATTTTTTAAATGCATCCCGTTTTGCAATTCTCAAATAGCAATTCTCTAAAAATCGCTATTTGAGAATCGCAAATGGAGATGTTGATACATATGCCCCCTAGTGAGCTTGGGAAACAACACCGCTCATCTGCCTCTGTAAACAGAACTGAAAAGGCGATGAAGGAAGGCATGCAAAATCCTTGTGGTTATTAAAAGGTGTCTAAGAAAAATAAGGCCAGATTTGCATGCAGGTCGCAAATACTGAGTGCCAATAGTACGCAAACATTTTGCGCCCTGCTGCTCATTTTGTGACGTGACCTATTTACTGTTAGTTGATGTACTTGTAACAGTCTATTTACTGATAGGTCACATCTCAAAATGCTCAATTACAACAGGGTTACAGAAAGACCTAACTAACAAATACTAATGAGGCAAGTTGCTACTTGTGACCCCCTGTGATTGGTTACCAGTGTAGAGATGGGGGCCAGCAGAGGACTGCAGGACCTTAAGTTCGCATTGCCATACAGGAAATCTTTTTACTTAGCAGCCCATGTTCCTTGTAGGTGATGCTTAGAAAAGTTTCCTATTTGGGAAGACATCAAGGGAGCAGGCAATGGTCTTCAGAATCACGGCATGCTTCCCCCTAGGCTGCCCTACACAATTCCCAAAGAAAGAGCTGTCCCTCTGAGGGGGACATGGTTTTGTACTTCTGACCCATCTCTTTCAAGTGCCTGGGCAGGGTCTATACCAAAAAGATTCATGATGTCTACAACTCACCTTTCTCCTTTCTCACCTGCCATCTCTTTACATCTTTGTCTGGATGGTCACCAGTTAAAGATTGGTGGGCGAGCAACCCAAAAGAACTCCACATCTTTAGCCTCCTGTCTGTCTGCCTTTTTTGTTATTGGCCATAACAGGACAAGAAGTTAAAGTAACAGCTGTTTTGGTTTCCACTGCCTGTTAAGCAAAGCACGGTTTTGCTTATATTCAACACCTCCCCTTCCTCCAAAGCAACAGTCTTACCATTAAACCATGAATTTGGTGTGTATCCCGACACTTTAATCACTTCTACCTGAATGTGTGTGCTTGTGATAAGATTATTTTTATACATGATGCCAAACTGTGCTCTATATTTGTCTTGTGCTGTTTTTGCATGTGCTCTTAATTCCTTACAAACCTACTTATAGTACAATTGACCTACTGAGCCCCGTGTAAATGTGGAAATGGGCATGCCAGCCCTGAAAGCTGCAAAGCGCACACATGGCATAATGAGATGGCGATTTCTTCTGTAAGGAAATAGAATTTCATGTGACATGTAATGTAATGTAATGTAAAAAAGGACTTATAAAGCGCACTGCAACTCATCGAGCATCCTGGTGCTAAAGAGGGAAAAGACGGGACAACTATTATAATATAAGCAGAAAGGTGTTAGATTCTGGGGAAAAGCCAGGTTTTGAGTAGTTTACGAAAAGATAGAAGATCTTTCAACTGTCGCAGCTCCAGGGGTAGTTTGTTCCAAAGTCTTGCAGCAGCAACACTGAAGGCTTGTCCCCCCAGCTTAGCTCTTCTGAACCGAGGTACTTTCACCCAGCAAGCTGTAGAGGATCGAAGGCCGCGGAAAGGTAAGTACCAGCAGAATTTACTCTGCAATGGTATGGGCATGGCCATTCATGGTTCGTTGTTCACAGTTTTTTGCCTGTACATCATCCAATAGTTCACACGCTTCACAAACCCACTGGTTTGAGGATTATCTAACTTGTAAACTTCTCATTTTCTAGAACATAAACCTGACACCATCTTGTCTGGAAAATCATTTCTATAAAACAATTCCTGACTACTGTACTTAGCCTTTTTCCCATTAAAAAATGTATTTTGAGTTACCCATTAATCTTGTTTGTGGCCATAAGCTCCAGTTTTCCTCTGAAATAGGATTATAAGTATCCTGGTATTTCCAGGCATATTTCCACCTGCAAACAGCAAGTGGGAAGATACCCTGAAATTGGTCTATAATTTGCAAAAAAAGTAAGGAAAATATTTACATTTATAGGCATCTTACACCACTGGCCACAGGGCATTGCCTTTTCAATGATCTTAAAGGAGACTTTACCAACTGAATGTGTTTGTTGCTTGTGGTAAAGGGTAAAAGCTATTAAAGGTAATCTCTATAACTGTCTATTGCTAACAAAGAAAATGTTCTCAGATTTTCCTTCTTGTGTGCAACCTTCACAGGTGCCCCTTTGGAAATCCATGGTCTCATAATGCCTCACGATATTACTCTCCCCCGGATTTATAAATCATCTGTTCGACAGTGTATGCTGTACAAGACTTTGTGCATTGTTCACTTAGCTTCTCATAGACCAGGGCATATTTTTCTAAACAGAGCAAAAAACCTTATATCCTTCACAGACCTCTAGGATGAGGTGCTCAATTCGGCCATCAGTTCCCATGCCTTTTGCGTGCTCATTGTTAAGCGGCCATTTAGTGAGGTGGGAGCTAGGTTATGGAACAATCTTCCAGAATATCTCATGCATTATCCCAAAAACCTTTGTTTTTGGAATGCATTAGAAACAAATCTTTTCTTCCTAATCGGTTGAACATAAGGACAGATATGGAATATGCTACTTACCAGTATGCATCTGTTCTTGGCATGTAGAGCTGCA
Organism: Triturus cristatus; assembly: GCF_964204655.1. Lineage (NCBI taxonomy): Eukaryota > Metazoa > Chordata > Amphibia > Caudata > Salamandridae > Triturus > Triturus cristatus. Next base: position 1,109,236,378 of record NC_140594.1, on the reverse strand, counting down.
GAGTTGTACACTTAGCATAGATCGCCATCTGGTGTTGGGCCCGGATGTTTGCAGTTTGTTTTTCTTCTTGGACAGTCTTTGGAAGTCACGAGTTTGGTGACTCCTCCTTCGGTCCGTACTGCGCATGGGCTTCGGCTCCATCCTCAGATTGTTTTTCGCCAACAGGGAAATGATGGAGCTTAGTAATAACAGTGAGAAACCCATGTGTGTTGTATCTAAATAAGATGTACTGGAACGGATACAGGTAGCCGGGGAGGCGGGTGGGCGTGTACAACTCTGCAGCTCTACATGCCAAGAACAGATGCATACTGGTAAGTAGCATATTCCGTTCGAGGCATATGAGCTGCAGATTGTACACTTAGCATAGATTATATAGCAGTACCCAACCTTAGCGGCGACCACCGGTATCCGTTGCAGTGGTTTGAAAAAGTGTCTTTAGTACAGCCTGGCCCACTCTAGCTTGCTGCTTGGAATGCACATCTACACAGTAATGTTTTGTGAAGGTGTGCGGTGTAGACCATGTGGCTGCTTTGCAGATGTCATCTAAGGGTATATTCCCTAGAAAAGCCATAGAAGCCCCTAACTTTCTTGTAGAATGGGCTTTAGGCGGAACAGATAATGTTCTTTTTGCCTTTTGATAGCAAATTTGTATGCATTTTACAATCCACCTAGCTATCCCTGATTTAGAAATGGGGTTGCCTTTATGTGGTGGAGAGAAGGAAACGAACAATTGTTTAGTCTTCCTGAAGGGTTGCGTTCTTTGTATGTAGTATAGCAAAGCCCTTTTTACATCGAGTGTGTGTAAGGCCCTTTCTGCAACAGATTGAGGTTGCGAGAAGAAGACAGGTAATTCCACCGATTGATTGAGATGGAAGGGGGAAATGACCTTGGGCAGGAACTTCGGATTTGTGCGAAGTATGACCTTGCTGTGATGTATTTGTATGAAAGGTTCCTGTATAGTGAACGCTTGTATTTCACCAACCCTTCTAAGGGAAGTGATAGCTACGAGAAAAGCTGTTTTCCAGGTGAGAAACTGTAGCTCGCATTTATGCATTGGTTCGAAGGGCGGACCCATTAGTCGTGTAAGAACTAAATTTAGATTCCATACAGGGGAAGGTGGTGCCCTGGGAGGAATTACTCGTTTAAGGCCTTCCATGAAGGCTTTAATAGCGGGCACTCTGAAGAGTGATAAATGCTGTCTGTTTTGTAGATAAGCAGCGATCGCTGCTAGGTGTAGGCGTATGGATGAATATGCCAGGTTACACCTGTGAAGATGGAGCAGATAGCATATGATGTGCTGTATGGATGCATCTAAAGGGTTGATTGTATTGTTACGGCAGTAAATTACAAATCTTTTCCCCTTTGCGGCATAGCATGCTCTAGTGGTAGGACGTCTGGCTTCCATGATGATGTTCATGCAATCAGGGGGAAGGTTAAGGTATCCGAATTCAGATTTCAGGAGCCAGATCGCCAGGTTGAGCTGAGCTGGGTCCGGGTGCCTGATTTCTCCATGGTTCTGGGTTAGGAGGCATGGGGATAGGTGCAGTTTTTGATGTGGTACCACTGACAGTTGTAGTAGCGTGGTGTACCACGGCTGCCTGGCCCACGTCGGAGCTACTAGAATGAGTGTGAGGGAGTGTTGTTGTAGCTTCCTTACCACTAATGGAATTAGCGGGAGAGGTGGAAAGGCGTATGCAAATCTGCCTGACCAGTTCATCCATATCGCATTGCCCTTGGACAATGGGTGTGGGTATCTGGCGGCGAAGCTTGGGCATTTTTTGTTTTCGTGGGTGGCGAAGAGGTCTATCTGAGGATGCCCCCACTGTTGGAAGAATGGCTGAAGAACTTGTGGATGCAGTTCCCATTCGTGTAGTTGTTGCGTTTGTCTGCTGAGCAGATCTGCCATGGTGTTTTGTACGCCTGGAACGTGCTGTGCCAGGAGAAAGATGTTTTGGGGAATTGCCCATCTCCATATGCTCTGGGCTAAGCGGGAGAGCTGGGGAGAGTGTCCCCCCCCCCTGTTTTTGGATATAATACATTGCAGTCATGTTGTCTGTGCGAATGAGGACTGCTTTGCCCGAAATCTGTTTTTGGAAAGATTTTAGGGCTAGAAAGATCGCCAAGAGCTCCAGATGGTTGATGTGGAGCGATTTTTGCTGTGTCGTCCATAGACCTTGCATTGTGAGGTGTAGGAGGTGCGCTCCCCAGCCGGAGAGCGATGCGTCCGCTGTTAGAATCACCTGAGGAACCGGGTCCAGGAACGGCCGCCCTTTGGAAAGGTTTGTGGTGTTCCACCACTGCAGAGAGTGATGTGTGCGGCCGTCCACCAACACCAGATCCGTCAGCTGACCCTGGGCCTGGTTCCACTGTTGTGCTAGGCACTCTTGAAGTGGACGCATGTGGAGTCTTGCATGGGGCACTATAAAGATGCAAGACGCCATCATTCCTATGAGCTTCATGAACACTCTTGCTGGAAGAGAGTGTTGGGGAAGGAATGTTTTGCGTAAGGCTTGAATGCTTGTGATTCTGGCTGAGTTTGGATAGGCAATACCTTTGGAGGTGTCTATAGTGGCCCCGAGATATTGCTTTGTGTGAGATGGTATGAGGTGGGACTTTTGGTAGTTCACCGTGAAGCCTAGCTGGTGGAGCAGTTGGATGGTGCTGTTTGTATGCTGCACGCATTGGTGGTAGGACGCGGCTTTTATCAGCCAGTCGTCTAAGTAAGGGAAGACGTGAATGTGTTGACGTCTGAGGTGTGCTGCTACTACCGCTAGGCATTTGGTTAACACCCGTGGTGCGGTGGTGACCCCGAAGGGGAGAATCGTGAATTGGTAATGTTGCCCGTCCACCACGAACCTGAGGTATTTCCTGTGAGAGGGGTGTATTGGGATGTGAAAGTATGCGTCTTTCAGATCCAAGGTTGTGAGAAAGTCTCCCTGGCAGAGGAGCGGGAGGACTTGTTGTAGGGTGACCATGTGGAAATGGTCTGAATGTATGTAGGCATTTAGAGGCCGGAGGTCCAGAATGGGCCTGAGGGTCCCGTCTTTCTTTGGTATTAAGAAATATAGGGAGTAAACCCCTAGATTTTGCTGATTGATGGGGACCTGCTCTATAGCGTGTTTTTGGAGGAGGGAGAGTACCTCCTGTTTGAGCAGTGTGGAATGTTCTTGAGACATTGGACGGTGCCTTGGTGGGATATTGGGTGGGGTAGATGTTAGCTCGAGACAGTACCCTGACCGAATGATTTGGGTCACCCATTTGTCCGATGTTATGGACTCCCATGCGTAGATAAAGTTTTGTAGTCTGCCCCCGACCGGAGTGGAATGGTCTGGGGGGAGCGGAGGGAAGTCATTGTGTGGGCTGGGTGGCAGAACGGGTGGTGTTAGTTTTGCCCCTGCCCTTATTGTTGTTGCCTCTGTAACCACCCCTTTGGTTGCCCTTTGAAAAGGTATTTTGAGGAGGGGACTTGTAGGAGGTAGAGGTGCTATCGGTGGAGAAGCCTCTGCCTGTGCCACGAGGAGCGTCGAAAGGAACGTTTAGAGGCTTGTGTTTGGAGTGCCCCCATAGACTTTGCTGTGTCTGTGTCCTTTTTCATCTTTTCCAACGCTTCGTCTACCTTGGGCCCAAAGAGAGTTTGTTGGTCAAAGGGGTGATTGAGTATGGACGCCTGGGCTTCAGGCTTAAACCCTGAGATCCTGAGCCAGGCATGGCGACGAAGCAGGACACTGGTATTTATGGCTCTAGAAGCAGTGTCGGCTGCATCGAGGGCACACTTAATGGAGGTGTTTGTAATTAGTTTACCCTCCTGTATTAGCTCATGAGCCCTACGCTTGTGTTTCTCGGGAAGGTGCTGCATAAGAGCCTCAAGTTCGTCGTAGTGTGCTCTGTCATAGCACGCAAGTAGCGCCTGTGTTTTTGCAATGCGCCACATGTTTGCAGCTTGAGAGGCGGTGCGTTTGCCAGACGCGTCTAGGAGTTTGGATTCCTTGTCTGGCGGTGGGGCTTCTCCTGAGGACTGGGAGTTAGCCCGCTTTCTAGCTGTAGAGACAACTAGGGAATCTAAGGGAGCAGGGCCCTTAATGTATGCAGGGTCTGTGGGTGCCGCCTTGTACTTTTTCTCTATTCTAGGGTTTAGTACCCTGGCCCTGACAGGGTCTTTGAACACCTCTGCGGCATGCTTGGTGACACCCTTAAGCATGGGTAAAATAGATGTGGATTTGTCCTGTATGTCAAATGTATCCAGTAAGAAGTCGTCTTCCACTGGTTCAGTGTGCATGTCCACCCCATGGTAGTGTGCTGCTCTCTGCACTAAATGATGAAACCCTAAGGAGTCCTCTGGAGGAGACGGCCTGGATGGGTATAGGTCGTCCTGAGGTATATCGGGTATATCAGGGTTATTGTAATCCTCCCATGGGTCTGGGGTCCCCGGTGGAGTGGGATCCATTGGGGCGTCCGCCGGGTAATTGTCCGGGTCCCCGTCATCCGGATCTGGGGACGGGGTCGGAGAGTAATGAGGTAAAGGTGGCGGAGACCTGGGAGGGGGAGGGGGTGGAGGAGGTGGAGGAGGTAGGGGAGGCGGTAGTGGGGAGGGCACTCTGAGGGGAGAAGTAGCAGAGTCCTTCCGTTTGGGCGGTGGAGGAGGAGCCGGAGTATCAAGGCGTCTTTTCTTGATAATTAAAGTCAATAGCCCAGTCTTTGGATCTTTGGACAGAGTCTTTTGTAAAGGGTCTGGTGTAAACAGAGCCAATGGTGCCGAATCGTCCGTCGGCACCGGTGATTTCGGAACCGAGGGCTTCGATGGTTTCTGTGCGCCATGCTTTTTTGGGGCCTCCGGTTTTTTCGGCGTCGAAGGAGTTTTCGGCGCCGGAGCGTCGGTGCCGACAGATTTGTGTTTGTGTTTGGTCGGCACCGAGAGTCCAGGCTTCGGCACCGGTGGCTTCGGAGTCGAGCTGGATATTACTTTCTTCGGTGCCGGATGCTGTTTTTCGGCACCGGGCGTCGGCTGGCTCGATCCCGAGCTGCCGTGAGACTTTGGAGGCTTCGACACCGGGCCCGAAGGTGGGGTGATAGAAGCTTTGGTCTTGGTTTTGCCCAGGCCGGCAGGCGAGGGAGTAACCTGAGTCTCTTTGGTTTTGGGCGCGGGGGTGGGAGGGGGCACAGTACTCACGACCCGCTGCGCCGGTGTGATGTCCTCCACGTCGGAGTCGTCGGCCTCGGAAGCGCTGACGACGTCTTCCTCCTGCTGGGTGTGTATTTGCCCCGAAGCTTCGGCGCCGTCTCCGAAGATGTCCGGTGGAGCTGCAGACGATGAGTGCGCCATGGTGCGTCGAGCTTTTCGATCCCGGATGGTTTTCTTCGATCGAAAAGACTTACAGGCGGGGCAGTCTCTGGCCTCGTGTTCTGGAGAGAGGCAAAGATTACACACCTGATGGAGGTCGGTGTGGGGAAATTTAGACCCACATTTTGGGCACTTTTTGAACGGAGTCCTTTCCATCGGCCGGGACCGGAGTCGAGGAGGGCCCGAAGGCCGGTGCCGATGTACGGGATGGAGAAAGTGCCGCTTCGAGAAATGAAGATGATGATGAAGAAACTCGAAGAAACGAGGATTTTCCGTCGAGGCTGGAACCGTAGAAGTTCGAAGCCGGAGCACGAAGTATCACATCCGAGCCCGATGGCGGAAAAAAACAATCTGAGATGGAGCCGAAGCCCATGCGCAGTACGGACCGAAGGAGGAGTCACCAAACTCGTGACTTCCAAAGACTGTCCAAGAAGAAAAACAAACTGCAAACATCCGGGACCAACACCACATGGCGATCTATGCTAAGTGTACAATCTGCAGCTCATATGCCTCGAACACATTGTTATGGTAGTCTAGGTCTAAGAATCCACTGATGAATATGTGCCAAATACAATAATGAAATAAAGTCAAATAATAAATTCTGAATATGCTTTAGTAACATTTTGACCCAGGTCAATTGACAGGTTTTGGATCCAAAAGTCTATTAAATCAACAGCAATGTTCTTTCAGTCCCAAGCTGAGACAACTACAGATTGCTATTGTGTTACTTGAGTGAGAATTCCAAAAATGTATGCATTTTGAATCACTGAGAGATCTATATATATTCAATTTAAGGATGTATCACAGAGCTATTAACGCAGAAGTAGACGGTACAGCAAAAACAAGGAAATGTAATTTATATATATATGTATATAAAGTATAATGTCATAAGCTCTAGAAGAAACACTATAATATTACTGCCTAAAAAGTTCACACTGTTTCGGCAGTGGATTATTAAGAAGCGATCATCAGGACTAGTGTTCTGAGAAGCACTGAGAATTTTTAATGAGGCTTAATAGTCTGTCGGGTCTGGTTGCTCAGTGGACTAATGCGTTCACTGTAGGGGCCTGTGTTTGACCTCATGGTCACAAATCCTGGTGGGTTCACTCAGTCTTTCTTTCTTCTAAGGTTGCTCAAATGTGGGAACAAACCATTACAACGCAGTTTTACAACGCACTACCTTTACAACGCAACTGCATTTACATCGCAGGCATTACAACGCATGGCATTACAACGCATACCATTACAACTCATTATATGGTAAGTGATGGATTTTCTTTTAGTTTGCGGGTGGGTATGGGTTTGGGGGTACATGGGAATAGTAATTTTTACCCCTACACTATTCAACACTTACCCTGCTGTTGCGCTAACTGGAGTGGAAATAGTAATTTTTACATCTACACTATCCAACACTTACCCTACTGTTGCACTCCCTGGAGTGAAAATAGTAATTTTACCCCTACACTATCCAAAACTTACACCACTGTTACCCTAAAAGTGTTTTGCGTTGTAATGGTATGCGTTGTAATGATATGCGTTGTAATGGAATGCATTGTAAATGTAGTTTCTCAAAATGCGTTGTGATGGCATGCGTTGTAAAATCATGCGTTGTAATGGATGTTGAGATGTAAAAAACACATTGTAAAAGCATGCGTTGTAATTTTTTGCGTTGTAATGTGTCCTATTCCTAAAATGTACCACTGAGTTGGGTAACAATAAAAACATCTGTTATTCAGCACCAAGTTACCCTTCTGGGTGAACGTGCGCTTTACAAATACACGTTATGTTATACATTCATGAGTAAAAAGTGAGGCATGAAATAATTGCTGGCCAAGGGCTGGAACATGAAAGTATATTTCTTACAAACTACCGAAATAAGCTGCATGGAATTCATGGCTGAAAAATTCATGCTAAATTTGAAATGAACAGAAGGCAGCAGAGTGACTATCGCGGTTTGACAAACTGAGACACTGCTAGGAGGCTGGAATTTCTCAGCGGTGAATTTCCGTCATACTTCTAGCTCCGCCTTTGCTATTATTAAATGCCTATAAGATGTATTCACATGTACAGCACCTTAAAAGTTATTGCTATAAAATCTCTGACCATGAAAGGCCATACCTACCTGTAACTCAGCCACAGACATCTTATGATAAATCTTTTCTTCATCTCGCCTCTCATCCTGTGGTACCGTGATGTTGGCTAGAGTGGTCTCAAGCTCCAGAACCTGCTTCATCTGCTCTTGGGTAGAAGACTTCTCGCCTCCGAGCAAGATCCCAAGCTCCACCATATAGTCCAAGTACGCCATCAGCACCTGTGGAGATACCATAAAGATGGTGGTCGGATGTAGTGCGCAAGTAAAGTACCATAGAAGAGAGTATCATATTTTCAAATGATCGGGGACTTATTCAATAAGAGGAAGTAATGAATGCGGAAATGTTCATAAACAACACTGCGTTCTCAGCAAGATTCGAACTACTGGGATTTGCATATAATTTGTTTAAGCATCTCTTTCCACATAACAATAACACTTATTTCCTCATTGGTCCTTGGCAGATTGTACTATTGCAACATTCTAATGACTCATTATACTTTTAGAGCACTAGGTAAAGTTATATACCTTGCCACCAGAACCCTCTTCATTCGTCCCAAACACTCTCCCATGTCATACTGGCATCACCATGCCAGCTGGGTTCAGCAAAACATTGAGCCACCTACAAGCATAGACGGCACAGCCCAAAACTACCTTTCCGGGCTCATAACTCTTTATGCCAAAACATATAACTTACAACTTACATATAACTTACAATCAGATAACCAAACCCTCCGGGTCAAGCCGGGACCACGGTGTGCATCATCCATACTCTGCTCCTTCAGCCTACTCAGATCCCAGCGCTAAAACTCCCACAGTAAACTGCACTCAATCTCAGCACTGAACTCATTGAAGACCAACGTCAAGGAGCATCTCATCTTACAACAACAGACATAACTGCTAGTGGTCTGTGATGTTGCATCACCACTCACCATCCTCCCAGTTTCTATCCACAACAATGCTTATTGCAAATGTACCATTGAGACTGTTCTTTTGAATAGTATTTATTTCCAAAATGGTCATATTTCTAATAAAATACCAAAAGCACCACAGTATGGTTATTTTACATTTCAATAGATGCTGAGACTTCTAGAGCTGTGCTTCAGACAAAAGTACTTATTCACTCTCTGACCTCATCTGCCCGCCGGACCCTTTTCCCACAATGGACCTAGACGGGACATTCTGCCATGGCTCCGCTTCGCACAATCGATAAACCCACTTTACCTTGTCATTGGTGGTTTTGTTCAGATAGTAATCTCGAGAGGGCAGAAAAAGACCAGACTGGTCCACCTGCAAAGGAGAAGGACAGAAGACTGCGTGACCCCTCGTTGATTCAAAGTACATTTGTCACCTCCTCCACCTTGGTTTGAGGAGCATTCACACTCTTCAAATTTCTAGATAAATACTGGTTTTGAAAAAAACTACAATTTCCAATTTCCTACCCAAACATGTTCTTGATCTAAGTTCTGATCACATACTATTGCCTTTGAATTCCTATTATTTTTCATGTGACAAACAAATTCACCTGACCATACCACTAGCCTAATCCCAGGCAGGAATAAGATCATCCTATAAACAAAAACACAAATGCTAATTCCTTCATTCATAAGCACAAATTAATTCAAACACACACAAATTCTACAAAATCATTACTACAGAGTGCTCAGTTGTGAGAGAACGAATTTTTTCTCCAATTTTAGACATTGCCTATCCTTCTCATAGTCATTACAACTTTTGTGAAATAAACGCTTAAACCCAGCGAATTAATCACACAAATTTCCCCAGGTAAAACCTAGCAAATTGTGTGAGTCGGGTATGAGGGACCTGCTACAGTCCAAGTTCCTAACTGCGAACAGGGGCAAACATGAGGCATTACTGTTCTGTGCTGCTGAAGTTGGAATGAAGATTAATACCAGTATACATATTACCACAGTAAAATACCAACCCAGCTAGAATGCAGTCCATTAAAAGGAGAACTGAAATCTCGCCAAAGTCCTCAGTCTGAACAGGATTACAACTTGTGGTACATAACCACACAGACCTGAAATGCATTTTTTTTATTTTAAGAGTTTTATATAGCGCAAACTAGACCCGAGGATATCAGGTATCAGAGCACTTTACACGAGCACCAGTTTTGTTACAGATGGACACATTCATTTTTGTTAAGCACTGGGAGATTAAGGGCCATATGTATAAAACTTTGGTTTTGCGATTCTCAAATAGCGATTTTTAGAGAATCGTTATTTGAAAATCACAAAATGCTATGTATGTAGGATTTGCAAATAATTTTGCGAATCCTACATATTCCTTAATTGCGAATCGCAAATTGCAATTCGCAATTAAGGAATACCTCCCCATTCATTCCTATGGGCCTAGAGGCCCATAGGAATGAATGGGAAGACATTCTCAATTTGCAATTCAATTAGAGAATCGCAAATTGAGAATGCAATTTCAAGGGTGCCAGGGTGTCAAAAGGACACCCTGTTGCACCCCTGAAATGTACATGTGAGCACATGTGGCACACATACATGCCCTAAGGGCATGTATTTGTGCCACATGGCACTTTGAAAAATGCAAAAAAGTGAATTTTTCAAAGAAATCGCAAATTACCACCAACTTGAAGTTGGTGGTAATTTGCGATTCCTTAAGGCCAAATTGCACTTTTTCTGGGCCTCTTACATTGCATTTAAGGAATCGCAATTTGCGATTCCTTAAATGCATTCGCAAAATAAGGAATTGCAAATTTTGCGATTCCTTATTTTGCGAGGCTGTTTTCCTTTCATACATCCCACTTAGCTAAATTGCGATCGCAAACGGCGAATTTCGGCATATACATATGGCCCTAAGTGATTTGCCCAGAATCACAGGATGCTGAGCGTCATTGCCGAGATTCTAACCCAGTTCCCCAGCCTTGAGGTCGACCGCTCTAGCCGTTAGGCTACATCCTCTCCAAAACGTTGCTTTGACATTCGAATTCCGCAAGGTATATCCTCCAAAATGTGTGTAGGGAAAAAAAATGATATTCTGGATTTTCAGCTCATAAAGGTGGAAACATACAATATTACTGCGTTATCCCATAATGACGCATTAATACAGAACCTTAAACATCTAAATCTGCAGTAAGACCCGGCACGATATTACAGCATGATTTTACTAACCCTTACAGAATGAACCCCTCACATGAATTCTGTATTTAGAATACCTCCAAAGTCTCTCTGTCCATGTATTACTCTTTTTGAGAAAACTTAAAGTTGAAACTCATTCCCTTGATACTTTTCTGCAAACCATTGAAAAGTTCCTTTTCAATCTGTGTTTCCACCCATGTTAACGGCTCGATTTGAAATGTTATGGAGTTTTGTCTGTTTCATAGTTCACTCATGGGTTGGTTAGACTCTCCAGAACTAATTGTGGATACGTGTCAGGTGTTCTCCCAGTAGATGAAGGAGCGCACCCCGAATATCGACCCCAGAATATCGATGGGACACAATATTGGGAAAAAATATTGATAGCTGAGTAAGTCTAGAGTGTATACATCTATTCCACATATATGTACCTATAAGGTACATATATCTTCAAAATACGTAGATGTGGAATTAGGAAGAGTAAATCTATACTTCCCTATGTGCACTTACCTTTCGATACTTTGTCCCTTGTTATTCTGCCCTCAATATTCTTGTACCACGATGTTCTGAGGGTTGATATTTAGCAGTACAAACCTAGGCGAAGGGATTCAGCCTCTTCCTACTAAAAAGTGACAGTAGGTTGGACACAAGCAACAGGTCTGCACCTCTGGTTTAATGTCAAAGGTGTCAGAAGCCCTCAGGCACGTGAAGAAAATGCCCCATGCCCATAAGGAGGTACTGTGGGCCCCACAAACACCTTGGACCCCCTGACTTGGCACCAGCTCAATTAATAGCATCTAGCCTGTTGTGACTTACTTTAGCCTAAAACTACTTCAGTGTTTGACCTCATCTGAGAGCCCCGGCATAGCCTACACCTGCACATAGGTTGAATGGCTTGTGTAAAACAGTGTGACTGCAGGGTGTTGTTGTGGCTACCAGCCATGAGTGTCCAAATGGGAAAATTATGCATATGTTCTTTTTTTTATAACTTATATTGCTATGATCAGGACCCATATAATTAGCATCAATATTCATGAGTCAAAAGTGGCAGCTCTGAATGCAATCTTTAAAAATAATTTTTGACTTTACAAAAGTTGGACAACCACTTTGACAATTTTCCCAGACACTACTTTTAACAACCCCTTCAACTCATGTAAAGGCGCCCTGATATCTCACTCAAGCAGTTTCTGATTATACCCGTCATGTAATCTAAATGTATCCTTGTTCATTTGCTTACAAACCCCCCAAGCAAATACCTCTAAAGCGAGGCATACGTTTGTGATTGTATCGTGTATTCATTTGAAGTGCGGCTCGGCAGCCCAGTTGTCTGCAAGACATATTGTTACCAAACTTTTTAAATATACATAGTGTTGGGTCTGGCTCTACCTAGAGGAGTATTGCCCTCTTATTTCATGTTATTGCATAATTGGTGTATGATTCTGCCTTCCAGGAAGTGCTTCCATTAGAATGTATGAGGGACTATTTTACATCTGAAAAGTATACTCAGTCATGATGCTCTTTATCAAATTCAATTTGTTATCTTTTATTTATACAGAAATCACATATTCTTTGCTTCTTTTGTCCCAGAATTGGAGGTGCCACTAGGACAGGTTCAATGTGATAAACAGCAATTGTGCATTCAACACATTAAAACAGAATTTGTGAATGCCTGTGTTTATATGAGTTGGCACATTAAGGCCTGACCTATTGGCTTTGCCAATGCTTGTTGTGCTCTTGAAGTAGTGGATGCAATACCAGTGTTTGGTACTGCTCTCCATATTTATCTTTTATATATACTGTATTATAAACTGCATCAATGTGAGGCACACTGATGCCCAATGGGGCCGTGTTTGTTTTTATATTGCACTTCCAACAGCAAAGAAAATAATAAAAGCACAGAGAACTGTATTACCATGGGCTCTTATTAAACCGGAATCTGAGCTGGTGTCAACAGGGATTGTGCTTTACAGCTTGAGGGCGTCTTCAAGTGTGGCCTTTATATACACTTGCGTTTTAATTTGGCGTCTGAAAAATTGTCTCCTACTCCCCTCATCATGGGAATACATATGATAATTACTTTTGAGTATTTTTAAAATTACTTTTCTAAAACAAGGTTTATTATGTATTGCAAAAGTTGCTCGTCACCGGCTTCCCAACATATATTGGTGTTTGGTCTTAACAACCACAGCCTAAAGAGTTTCTCTCATTTGTGAGAGCACACCGCTGCTCCTTTAACAGTCCGGCTCCCCTTCATCAGCTTTAAATAACTGTACGTCTCTAAAGAATGGGAAACAACCTAGCATTGTAGTCTGCTGCTAAGAGCTATATCTGTGTTAAAGATTCTCCACAGGAGTTATACACCTCAGCCCTAGGTGACTACAATGAGGGAGAGTATATTTAATGGCTGATATAGCCCAATGAAGATTGCTATAATTTTGTCCTTGACGTGGTTTCCCCTGACATTTTGCCTCCAGACCTCCTGTGCTGCTGACTTCATTTTTCCTGGATTTAGGACTCTGGGCACTTTGCCACTGCTTATCCACAATTGCCATATTTAATTTACTTGCAAGTCCCTAGTAGAAGTGCACTAAGTGTGCCCGGGGCCTGTAAATTAAGCGCTACTAGTAGGCCGGCAGAACAGATTGTTCAACCCACTCAGTAGCCCTTTAAATATGGCTCTGGACTGCCATAGCAGAGCCTATGTGTGCAGTTTTAAACTGCCATTTGACCTGGCAAGTTAACCTAATTGCCAGGCCCAAAATCTTTCCTTATATTCAATATAAGTCAGGCAGCCCTAAGGACAGGGTGCAGTGTATTTAAAAGGCAGGACATGTATTTTTCAGTTTTACATGTCCTGGTAGTGAAAAACTGATACATTCGCTTTTCACTACTGCAAGGCCTATCTCTCCTATAGGTTAACATGGGGATTGCCTCAAAACATCATTTAAGTGTAATTTCCCCTTGAGAGTAGATAGAACATTGCAGTCTGGTGTCTCTGGATTCACAATTTAAAAACACATATTTTAGTAAAGTTAGTTATAAATTGCAGGTCTGAAAATGCCACTTTTAGAAAGTCGGCATTTTCTTACTTTTACCATCCTGTGCCTCTGCCTGTCTCTGAATACACGTCTGGGGCAGGGTGACAGCTAGGCTTTGTGCATTCCCTCTAGACAGACACACCAGGGAGTTGGGGTGTGATATTTGCATCCTGATGACCCATCCTGAGGTAGATTGGGAGGGTGGAGCTGACAATTGCACCTGAATAGGGCTGTGCATGTCCCCACACAAAGAGCTGTATACTCCCTGTGGTGCGCCTGGAGCCAGGGAAGGAAGGGCAGGAACATTTTGAGGTTCAAAGGCCTCTTTGATGTCTCCCCCACTTCAAAGGCACATTTGGGTATAAGAACTGGACTCTGACACCCCAATACAGTTCACTTTTGGGTCCTGAGGATACTCTGCCAAAAAGAGGAGCAGCGCTGCTGGGGGGGACTGCGACCCTTGCTACTTGCTGTGCTGGCCTGCTGACTGATGAGCTGCCAGGAGGGCCCACATTTTGTAACTTGCTCTGTGTATTGGTCTGCAGTCTGCTACCTCTGGCAGTGAGGGGGGGCTGAAACGGCCCTCTACAGCCTTTTTGTTACCCAATAACTCCAAGGGCTTGTTGGCTTACCCCTGTTGTCGAGGTCTCAGTGCCATCAAAGACCTCGTTTTCACCAGATTGGGCACTACGCTCTGCAACTTTCCAGCGTTTGCTATTTGACTTCAAATTACAACTACAACAATCCGCACTCTGCACCTATCATAATCACCCGCTCTGTGTTTGAGCCGACATTGCAGCGCTGAGGGAAGCCTTCACCTACCATATCCAAATTCCCCTTTGATATGATAGACCCCAACATCCTCATCTAAAAACCTAAGGGTGCATTCCATCCCTACAATGAAGATTTACAAATTCATAACCAACACAGCAACAGTAGCCCGGGTTCATTTACTGAACATATGGAGACTTTTCTCCAACATTTCCTTCCGCACAGCCAAGACACATCTCCTCATTTGGTTTAGCCAACTTTCTACTGTACCTGTCTACTGGAAGGTCTCTCCTTCATTCTTTTGCTGCATTAGATAAATCTATACATTTCGCTAGGTGAACTTTCTATACAGACGCATACGTCACAATACCGCCACCACGTCAGCCGGTTGTCAGCTAAAATCAGGTCTGTATGCAAGCTAGTGACCCTGATCTTCGGAGCATAAACGGCTCCTCCCCAAACTACCTTTCTACAAATGTGCCGACTTGCAATCTATGCTCAGCCATCAAAAGCGTAATAGCTACAACCAAATCTCCCGGTGCAGCATATAGGTTCTTTCTTTTTGAGTTATTAGGAACTTGTACATTTGAGTTCTCTTCCTGATGAAAATTGATCAGTCACTCTACTCAGATCATTTAAAACCACTCTTGAGGAACACCTCTTCTTACAAGAGCTCTCTTAAATACTGTATCTACACACTAATCTATCCCTGCTATTTTTTTCATATATGTATAATTGGTTAATGTATGTATTCTCCTGTATTGTGTGTCATTCATCCTTCACAACAGCCAATCCCCAGCTCAATGTATGACTCAAAACTGCTTTGATGTCCTATGTACCATGTTCAGTTTCTTGTTGAAATGCCTTGTAGTGTATAAAAAGAAGAAATATTTCCCAAAAAAATAGCTTGGAATATCTCAGATTCAGCCTATTCACTCTCAAGAACCCTCCTCAGTTTGGTTTAACAAAGGGACTGATTTCATGTTTGCCGGATGGAGGACAGGCTGTCAGGGTGGCGAAGGGTATTACCTCCCCAATCCTGATGGGCTACCGTCTGCCAGATTTAGAGACGACCGCTGGCCCAGCAGTCATCTCTCTAACTCAAAGGAACAGCTGTCATGGCAGTTCCATTAAATTTCCAAAATGTTTGGTGGGCGGCTACCCACCCAACTTTTACATTTTTTTTTGTTTTTCGGAAACAAACTTCCAAGGTAGAGCTTGGTTCTGAAAAACCTAAAAACTAATGACCCACACACCCTCGGAATTTTCTCCTAGGGCGTAGAGGGGTCATTATTATTTAGCCTGGCTCTCACCGCCAGGTTTTTTCCCGGTAAAGATGGGCAGGAAATAAAAGATATTACACTGACCACTTTAAATAAGGAAGGCAGTATAATATCCTTCCTCCAACGGCTTCTACTCTGCCGGGCCGTGGGAGAAAGTATTCAATATTTTGAGTCAACGGGGTCTATGTTGCCTATCTCTAAATGAAGCCGGCAGATCAAGGGATTGGCATCATAGTACTATGTTGTGTTTGCAACAGTGTACCCTGTCTCCAAACACTAAATCTGGCACATAGACAGATAAAAAAAGAGATTGAAACACCTACTTCCCAAATTCAACCAGACATATAAATATATATAGCCAAACATAAAAATGTGATATGTTTTAAATTTGCACATCTAGATAAACTCACTCCCCACCTAATGTAGGCCTAGGTTAATGTTCTATTCAAACCCCACAAATGCCTGATTGTGAGTACAGGTGAAAAAACAAAATTTCAATGGGAGATATTTATGTAGCGTGGGTATTTTGGGAGCAGATATGTTTTTGAGTCTGTATTTTTGCAGTGTATCTTTCTTCAGTCTATGTTTTGCATGCTACCTTCCTTGGCTTCTCTCTTGATATTACTTCCACTGCAAAGGATTGCGCTCTATCGAATAATTCAGTGACCGTGAACGATTCTACATCAGCTGCCTGAAGGCACCTTGATCTGCCATGAGTTTATTCTCAGCTTCCTCTTTCCTTCACCATGGGTTTTTCGGGAAACCGTTTGTAGAATTTGCCTTAGCTCATAGCAACTGCCTGTTCATGTCAAAGTAGTTTTGTTTAGCTCTGAGTGTGAAATTCCACTCCACTCACAGAGTTTGCGGAATTTTTGCCTCGCTCGCACTCGCCAACGTTAAGTTGGCAAGCGAGGAAAATCTTACTCCCGACCACCTCCCGGCGAGATTTCTCAAAGTAGGCGGTTGCTGATGGCCGCGACCGCCCGTGTTGAGAAACCTTCCATTCATGTTGAGGAAGCTGCCACTCGAGTAGCAAACCTACTCGAGCAGCAGAAAGAAGCAGTTCCCATGGTGCCGTTCACACGGATTTTCCAGCGCGGGACAAACACCTTTGTGCTAAAAACAGCATGACCTAACACACTCCGCCGCTTGGGGAACTCCGCGTAGCGTGGCAGAGGTTTTTTTTGGTCACTTTGCAGAGTTCCGCATACCGTCCGGGCCTAGTTTTGTTGCAAGACTGAGGTATTTGTGACCAGAACCAAGCTGACTCTTGAGCACAACCACGACTGGAGCTTGGGGTCCCTGTGCTCATGAGAAGTGCCACAAGAGAATTTTGAAAAATGTACATATTTTTGTCATGATCCAGTAGTTCCCATTAACTTTCATGTTAATGGTTAGGAATATTTTTCAACTATTTTCACCCATTTCATATTTGCTGTGGCTTGTTTTATAGATGCTGCTTCCTACACTTACTGCAAGATATCCTGTAACTGTGTAGTAACTGTGCTTATTCGCAGTGGACGCCTTCAGTGCCATTCCTACAGATGTCTGTTCCCGTTAAGGAACCCTTGCCACCACTTGGTGAATGCACCCAGGAGGCAATGATTCCCAATGCTCATTTCAGGATGGGTCAAAGGCCTGATGTCTTGAGCCACTCAGCCCACCTAGTGTATGACTTTGGTCCATCTGCTTTCGACACGGGCACGGAGCATCCGTCCCGATCCATGCCCTTACTGGGGCCCTTACTGGGGTGCCGCAAGAGGGAGAGTATGAAGAATCCCTTGAAACTGTCTGTTCACTTATATGGACAATGGTACTCTTGGGAGAAGTACTAGAGGGTCTGAGGGATGCTATGAACTAACCATTCCACAGATCTTTACACTGCTGCTCCTGGGAGGGCACAGAGGCTTGAAGCACCCCATACCTTTGAATCAACCTATTGAGGTGATGTTGCACTTTAGGGGGTAAGAAATGGAGATGAAGCATCTCTTGACCCATCAATCCACCTACTAGGATGATGTTGCTGGTGTGCTGAGAGGCCACAAAGGGGCAATGCATGTGTCTGTCCACTTATTTGTATACTGTTGTTCTTGAGGGGGCAGGGAGCACCCCCTGACTTGGAAATCCACCTACCTGGATGATGTTGCTGTTGGAGCTCTTGGAATCCGCGCTCACGTACAAGCTGAAGAAAGGGGAGGCCCGATATGTTCCTGAGACGGTTTTGAGAACCTCCATGAAGTTCCCTCTGTTCCAAGATCCTGTGATGTTCCATCCGCCTATCTAGAGAAGACAAGATCAGTGTCACGACGCATGCCAGGCTGGGAGCAGTGCAAAGCATTTGAACATATACCAGAAAGTTCTGCTGGTCCTACCAAAGTAAATGAGTGCATTCGTCTTTCATAGCAGGCGATCTACGGTTATGGAGATTTGGTATTTTTCTGTTTACTTTAAGATGTGTGTTAAGGCTGTCAGTTGCAGGCAACTTTACAGTCACTGTGTGGATAAGAGATATTTCCAGGGAGTCATAGGGGCTCACTCCAATTCACTGAAAACTGGGGTGTCTTTGTGAGGACACAGTTGTGGCCAAGCTGTGCTTCATGCAGTTCAGGACTTAGGTGGATTTGCAGAGCTGCTCAAACCGTTCTCTACACTGGGGTATCAGTGAGTGTTGTATATCTAGAATGGGGTGCATTGGAGCCTCTTATTTGGGCAAGTGTCAGTAATGCAATTGGAAGAGGGCACTGCCAGGCTGAGGGCTTATTGGAAGAGCCGTGGGTAGGATCCTGGAGCTGGATTATCAGAGGGTGGTGCAAGTAAAGACTGAGGCACTTTGGTGGAGGGTGAGGTTAAAATACTAGACTATCAGAGGGTGCAGAAAATCACGACTACGTTGCATTGATGAAAATGTGTGTGCACGGCCTCAGTGCTGAACTATCACAGGGCCTGGCAGGTCAGATCTGAGGAGCATTGCTAGTACTGGGTGTGTAAGGTCTCAGAATTACACTAACCCAGAACCTGCAGGTCAGGACAGAGGATCATTTGTTAGTACTGGGTGTGTAAGGTCTCAGTATTACTCTACCCCAGAACCTGCAGGTCAGGACAGAGGAGCATTGTCAGTACTGGGTCTGTAAGATCTCAGTATTACACTACCCCAGAACCTGCAGGTAAGAACAGAGGAGCATTGTTAGTACTGGGTGTGTAAGGTCTCAGCATTACACAACCCCAGAACCTGCAGGTCAGGACAGAGGAGCATTGTTAGTACTGGGTGTGTAAGGTCTCAGTATTACTCTACCCCAGAACCTGCAGGTCAGGACAGAGGAGCATTGTTAGTACTGGGCGTGTAAGGTCTCAGTATTACACTACCCCAGAACCTGCAGGTCAGGACAGAGGATCATTTGTTAGTACTGGGTGTGTAAGGTCTCAGTATTACTCTACCCCAGAACCTGCAGGTCAGGACAGAGGAGCATTGTCAGTACTGGGTCTGTAAGATCTCAGTATTACACTACCCCAGAACCTGCAGGTAAGAACAGAGGAGCATTGTTAGTACTGGGTGTGTAAGGTCTCAGCATTACACAACCCCAGAACCTGCAGGTCAGGACAGAGGAGCATTGTTAGTACTGGGTGTGTAAGGTCCCAGTATTACACTACCCCAGAACCTGCAGGTCAGGACAGAGGAGCATTGTTAGAACTGGGTGTGTAAGGTCTCAGTATCAAACTATCCCAGGACCTGCAGGTCAGGACAGAGGAGCATTGTTAGCACTGGGTGTGTAAGGTCTCAGCATTACACTACCCCAGAACCTGCAGGTCAGGACAGAGGAGCATTGTTAGTACTGGGTGCGTAAGGTCTCAGTATCAAACTATCCCAGGACCTGCAGGTCAGGACAGAGGAGCATTGTTAGTACTGGGTGTGTAAGGTCTCAGCATTACACTACCCCAGAACCTGCAGGTCAGGACAGAGGAGCATTGTTAGTACTGGGCGTGTAAGGTCTCAGCATTACACTACCCCAGAACCTGCAGGTCAGGACAGAGGAGCATTGTTAGTACTGGGCGTGTAAGGTCTCAGCATTACACTACCCCAGAACCTGCAGGTCAGGACAGAGGAGCATTGTTAGTACTGGTTGTGTAAGGTCTCAGTATTACACTACCCCAGAACCCGCAGTTCAGGACAGAGGAGCATTGCTAGTACTGGGTGTGTAAGGTCCCAGTATTACACTACCCCAGAACCTGCAGGTAAGAACAGAGGAGCATTGTTAGTACTGGGCGTGTAAGGTCTCAGTATTACACTACCCCAGAACCTGCAGGTCAGGACAGAGGAGCATTGTTAGTACTGGGTGTGTAAGGTCTCAGTATTACACTACCCCAGAACCCGCAGTTCAGGACAGAGGAGCTTTGTTAGTACTGGGTCTGTAAGGTCTCAGTATCAAACTATCCCAGGACCTGCAGGTCAGGACAGAGGAGCATTGTTAGTACTGGGTGTGTAAGGTCTCAGTATTACACTACCCCAGAACCTGCAGGTCAGGACAGAGGAGCATTGTTAGTACTGGGTGTGTAAGGTCTCAGTATTACACTACCCCAGAACCCGCAGTTCAGGACAGAGGAGCATTGCTAGTAGTGGGTGTGTAAGGTCCCAGTATTACACTACCCCAGAACCCGCAGTTCAGGACAGAGGAGCATTGTCAGTACTGGGTCTGTAAGATCTCAGTATTACACTACCCCAGAACCTGCAGGTCAGGACAGAGGAGCATTGTTAGTACTGGGTCTGTAAGGTCTCAGTATTACACTACCCCAGAACCCGCAGGTCAGGACAGAGGACCTTTGTTAGTACTGGGTGTGTAAGGTCTCAGTATTACTCTACCCCAGAACCTGCAGGTCAGGACAGAGGAGCATTGCTAGTACTGGGTGTGTAAGGTCTCAGTATTACTCTACCCCAGAACCTGCAGGTAAGAACAGAGGAGCATTGTTAGTACTGGGTCTGTAAGGTCTCAGTATCAAACTATCCCAGGACCTGCAGGTCAGGACAGAGGAGCATTGTTAGTACTGGGTGTGTAAGGTCTCAGCATTACACAACCCCAGAACCTGCAGGTCAGGACAGAGGAGCATTGTTAGTACTGGGTGTGTAAGGTCTCAGTATTACACTACCCCAGAACCCGCAGTTCAGGACAGAGGAGCATTGTTAGTACTGGGTGTGTAAGGTCTCAGTATTACACTACCCCAGAACCCGCAGTTCAGGACAGAGGAGCATTGTTAGTACTGGGTCTGTAAGGTCTCAGTATCAAACTATCCCAGGACCCGCAGTTCAGGACAGAGGAGCATTGTTAGTACTGGGTCTGTAAGGTCTCAGTATCAAACTATCCCAGGACCTGCAGGTCAGGACAGAGGAGCATTGTTAGTACTGGGTGTGTAAGGTCTCAGTATTACACTACCCCAGAACCTGCAGGTCAGGACAGAGAAGCATTGTCAGTACTGGGTGTGTAAGGTCTCATTATCAAACTATCCCAGGACCTGCAGGTCAGGACAGAGGAGCATTGTTAGTACTGGGCGTGTAAGGTCTCATTATCAAACTATCCCAGAACCCGCAGTTCAGGACAGAGGAGCATTGTTAGTACTGGGTGTGTAAGGTCTCAGTATTACACTACCCCAGAACCCGCAGTTCAGGACAGAGGAGCATTGTTAGTACTGGGTGTGTAAGGTCTCAGTATTACACTACCCCAGAACCCGCAGTTCAGGACAGAGGAGCATTGTTAGTACTGGGTCTGTAAGGTCTCAGTATCAAACTATCCCAGGACCTGCAGGTCAGGACAGAGGAGCATTGTTAGCACTGGGTGTGTAAGGTCTCAGTATTACACTACCCCAGAACCTGCAGGTCAGGACAGAGGAGCCCTGTTAGTACTGGGCGTGTAAGGTCTCAGTATTACACTACCCCAGAACCTGCAGGTCAGGGCAGAGGAGCCCTGTTAGAACTGGGTGTGTAAGGTCTCAGTATTACACTACTCCAGAACCTGCAGGTCAGGACAGAGGAGCATTGTTAGTACTGGGTGTGTAAGGTCTCAGTATTACACTACCCCAGAACCTGCAGGTCAGGACAGAGGAGCATTGTTAGAACTGGGTGTGTAAGGTCTCAGTATTACACTACCCCAGAACCTGCAGGTCAGGACAGAGGAGCATTGTTAGTACTGGGCGTGTAAGGTCTCAGTATTACTCTACCCCAGAACCTGCAGGTCAGGACAGAGGAGCATTGTTAGAACTGGGTGTGTAAGGTCTCAGTATTACACAACCCCAGAACCTGCAGGTCAGGACAGAGGATCATTTGTTAGTACTGGGTGTGTAAGGTCTCAGTATTACACTACTCCAGAACCTGCAGGTCAGGACAGAGGAGCATTGTTAGTACTGGGCGTGTAAGGTCTCAGTATTACACTACCCCAGAACCCGCAGTTCAAGACAGAGGAGCATTGTTAGTACTGGGCGTGTAAGGTCTCAGTATTACACTACCCCAGAACCCGCAGTTCAGGACAGAGGAGCATTGTTAGTACTGGGCGTGTAAGGTCTCAGTATTACACTACCCCAGAACCTGCAGGTCAGGGCAGAGGAGCCCTGTTAGAACTGGGTGTGTAAGGTCTCAGTATTACTCTACCCCAGAACCTGCAGGTAAGAACAGAGGAGCTTTGTTAGTACTGGGTGTGTAAGGTCTCAGTATTACACTACCCCAGAACCCGCAGGTCAGGACAGAGGAGCACTGTTAGTACTGCGTCTGTAAGGTCTCAGTATCAAACTATCCCAGGACCTGCAGGTCAGGACAGAGGAGCATTGTTAGTACTGGGCGTGTAAGGTCTCAGTATTACACTACCCCAGAACCTGCAGGTCAGGACAGACGAGCATTGTTAGTACTGGTTGTGTAAGGTCTCAGTATTACACTACCCCAGAACCTGCAGGTCAGGACAGAGGAGCATTGTTAGTACTGGGTGTGTAAGGTCTCAGTATTACACTACCCCAGAACCTGCAGGTCAGGACAGAGGAGCATTGTTAGTACTGGTTGTGTAAGGTCTCAGTATTACACTACCCCAGAACCTGCAGGTCAGGACAGAGGAGCATTGTTAGTACTGGGTGTGTAAGGTCTCAGTATTACACTACCCCAGGACCTGCAGGTCAGGACAGAGGAGCATTGTTAGTACTGGGCGTGTAAGGTCTCAGTATTACACTACCCCAGAACCTGCAGGTCAGGACAGAGGAGCATTGTTAGTACTGGTTGTGTAAGGTCTCAGTATTACACTACCCCAGAACCTGCAGGTCAGGACAGAGGAGCATTGTTAGTACTGGGAGTGTAAGGTCTCAGTATTACACTACCCCAGAACCTGCAGGTCAGGACAGAGGAGCATTGTTAGTACTGGGTCTGTAAGGTCTCAGTATCAAACTATCCCAGGACCTGCAGGTCAGGACAGAGGAGCATTGTTAGTACTGTGTGTGTAAGGTCTCATTATCAAACTATCCCAGGACCTGCAGGTCAGGACAGAGGAGCATTGTTAGTACTGGGTGTGTAAGGTCTCAGTATTACACAACCCCAGAACCTGCAGGTCAGGACAGAGGAGCATTGTTAGTACTGGGTGTGTAAGGTCTCAGTATTACTCTACCCCAGAACCTGCAGGTCAGGACAGAGGAGCATTGTTAGTACTGGGTCTGTAAGGTCTCAGTATCAAACTATCCCAGGACCTGCAGGTCAGGACAGAGGAGCATTGTTAGTACTGGGTGTGTAAGGTCTCAGTATTACACTACCCCAGAACCTGCAGGTCAGGACAGAGGAGCATTGTTAGTACTGGGTGCGTAAGGTCTCAGTATCAAACTATCCCAGGACCTGCAGGTCAGGACAGAGGAGCATTGTTAGTACTGGGTGTGTAAGGTCTCAGTATTACACAACCCCAGAACCTGCAGGTCAGGACAGAGGAGCATTGTTAGTACTGGGTGTGTAAGGTCTCAGTATTACTCTACCCCAGAACCTGCAGGTCAGGACAGAGGAGCATTGTTAGTACTGGGTCTGTAAGGTCTCAGTATCAAACTATCCCAGGACCTGCAGGTCAGGACAGAGGAGCATTGTTAGTACTGGGTGTGTAAGGTCTCAGTATTACACTACCCCAGAACCCGCAGGTCAGGACAGAGGAGCATTGGAAGTGCTGCCATTGAATCTTAGAACTGGAATAACAAGCAATGCTCCGTGTTTGTGTATGAATCACCCATCTGGAACAGCACAGACTCCTGCAGGACAGACACCGGGCCTGGGTCTCATTAATGCAATAGCAGGTTACCTGGGCTTGGTTGAGTTGCTCTGTGAGAGCTGCAAGTCTGTCCCAGGGCTTGGATCACAGGATGTGGGCATGCAAGGACTGACAGACAAGTATTAGTACAGCTCAGCTAAGTCGCTTCACAGCTCAATAGCAGAGTGTTCTTCAAATCACTCCTGTCAATCTACTCGTGCGCCTGGGAGCAGGGGGTCACACTTGTCAATCAGCTTGTGTGCTTGGGAGCATGGGTCACATTTGTCAATCAGCTCATATGCCTGGGAGCAGGGGGTCTCACTTATCAATCAGCTTATGTGCCTGGGAGCAGGGGTCACACTGACCTTGTCAATCAGCTTGTGTCCCTGGGAGAAGCGGGTTACACTTGTCAATCAGCTTGTGTGCCTGGGAGCAGGGGTTCACACTGACCTTGTCAATCAGCTTGTGTCTCTGGGAGCAGGGGTTACACTGACCTTGTCAATCAGCTTGTGTCTCTGGGCGCAGGGACCACACTCACCTTGTCAATCAGCTTGTGTCTCTGGGAGCAGTGGTCACACTGACCTTGTCAATCAGCCTGTGTTTCTAGGAGCAGGAGTCACACTGACCTTGTCAATCAGCTCGATCAGTGGTTTTGCCCCCAGCTCCTCAATCTTCGGCTCCTTCAGGCAGGAGAGGTAGAAGCGTCTCGTCTTTGTCTCAGCCTCGCTGCTGGAGTTGAAGGTGGCATTCTCTGTGGGTGAAACCAGGGCACCCGTTAATTAACATGGGAAGACCCTGGAAATCCAAGAGCTTTGAAGAAAAGACATTAATCTAATGAACACACATAGACCCATGGCTAGCTCACGGGAAACAGCGGTTTCAACGTGGGTCTTACCACGCAGGTAGGTAACAACGCGGTCATTACAACACTGCGTTGTTACCACGCGTGGCTTTACATCGCAAGTAGTTTCTACTATTTGCGCTAGGTGGCGTGCAACACCAGGGAATGTGTTGGATTTTAAATCCAACACATTCCCTGATGTTGCGCTAACTGGAGTAGGAATAGTAATTTATACTATTCCTAAGTCCAGTTCGCCATCTAGCGCAAGTCGTAGAAACGACTTGCGATGTAAAGCCATGCGTGGTAACAACGCGGTCGTTGTAACTACCACGTTGTTACCTACCTCGTGGTAACACCATGCGTTGTAAAGAGACATATTCCTAGCTCACTGCATGGGAAAGCAAAATAACAACACCAGTTTCCATAGGCTCACTAAGAGTAGCTACTCGCTTGTTCAATTGTCTAAGACCAAAAGTCCTCCCAACCTCGGCAGCACTCAACTAAGTGCAACAAACACCCCTTTTTGGCAGCTATTAGACAACAATGGCACCCACATTCAGGAGCCTTCAAATAACAAAGCCACACAGACAGCAACCATTAAACAAGAAGACATCCTTTTTCAGCAGGGGTTTCAGATGTTTTTGAGGGGCCCAGGGCATAACATTTGGTGAGGGCCTCCTAGCTCGGGGGTGGGGGGGGAGGCAGGAGGGGGAATTCTCCAAAAAGCAAGAGGGGAAATCCACTTTTTTTTGGTTTGCCTGTCGAATGAAATTGGGTTAAAAAAAAATCAAATCTCTACAGGCAAACTAAATAAATTGATGGATTTCTTTCCATAACACACAAAAACACCATTATACATCACTACACACTTGTGTTTGGGCTGCCTGCACCTCAAGGAACGGCTTAATGGCGTGCAGAGAGGTGTGAGGTGTCCAGACCGATCCCGACTGAATGGCTGATGTTACACTCCAGGCATCTCTGTCACTGCACCTTAATCCTCTGCTGCAGCAAAGTCGGCCATCGCAGTCCTGAAGCCCACAGGGCTCTGTCAGTGCACGTCAATCCTCACCTGCAACAGTCCCGCTAATCGAGCACCGAGAGGACCTGCTGTAAGATTGCACCTGTCTCCTTATCACAAGACTCCAGTTCACAGGGCTCTGTTGTGCCTGCCCTGAGCTACTTCTGCCCCTTTGGAACATTCTGGTGCTCAGTCTTAGTTCAGTCCAGTTGACCTCGATGCATTACCACACCTACAAATAGTGCTTGATTTGTAAAATAAATAGGTGCTGGGCCCTCACCAGGAGGACAATGCAGCTTGCACCACCCGCTGTCCCCACCAGTGCCTGTAACAACACAACTATTAACCATCACACTCCTACCGGTGTGCCAATTCAGACTATTCCAGGCCTCCAAACCTAAAAGAATGGCTTGGGCGACATGTATTGGTCGTTTTTAATGTATATTGAACTAATAAACTACTAGTGTTGCTCTCTTCTGCAAATTACACAAACAGCACCACCATGTGGCAGGCTGTCATAAGTGCTGGTGTAGATAATTAAGTGCTGGTGTTGAGCCTGGAAACCACCGGCTCAAATTAAGCACTGCCTAAAAACTATAAGCCTGATTCACAAAGGCCCCGCAGACGTGGGGGAGTCTCCTCTCATTGTGATGATTCCGCCCAAGTGTGGAGACTCCCCCCACGACAGAGATTCCACCCGAATGTGGGAACTCCCCACCGACTGCGGGCCTCCGTCATAAGTGCAGAGGCCCTTTGTGAATCAGGCCCAATGATTTTTAAAAGTCCTGGACCTGAAGCGCCTGGTTACAATACGCACATCAGCTGTGACATAAGGCACCCCTGGGACTTCATGTCTAGTACTTGCACTGAGCTTTGTCACCCCAACCTTGACTTGGGCATGGCTTGGAAGTCTAGAACTGGCCTCCACATACAGTTTCCCAATGCACTGTAATATGTCCCAAATGTTTAGTATTAAAATGAATAGGTATCCAGGAAACAAATTGTAATTGTACATTGTCACCTAATAAAATTATAAAACACTAAGGGACTGACTTAGAATTCAGCAGATGAGTCACTCGTCACAACGGTGACGGTGTAACCCATGCGCCAAAATCTAAATCAGGCCCTTAGAGCTCCCAGCTTCGTCTGGCAGGAGTAATCAAAATGAATCTCCATCCACCCCACTTAAAACTGTAATAACAGGGTCACAGGCAGGTTTGCTGTCGTATTTCTTTAATTGTCCATTTAGCGCTTGACGCGTTTGCGGCAGCGCGAGGCACTGCAAAACCTCGGCCCGGGACAGTTAGCCAAGGCTACCCCCTCGCTTGCGATGGGCCTGGTCTTCAGGAGCCATCAAATTAGGTTGGCACACATTTTTTGCAGCGATTAAATCAGAACAACATTCGAATAGGAATGACACCAATTTTAAGCACGTGTCCAACCAGAACGGCTATCATATACGAAGGAACTCGTCCCTCGTGGTCAGAGTTCATCATACAAGTCAGAATGGCATCGGTGTTCTGCAGCCACCATGCACTGGCCTCCATTTCCAGTGGCCTTCAAAGAAAAACAGCATCCATCTTGGACAGTCGTCAAAAAGAACACATATTTCGAACTGCTCTCAAATATCACAGCCAATCACCAGCAGCTGTCACACAAGGACCCTCCCTTCTTTAAGTGCCCTCAGATAAGACAGGGAGACACCACCCACAACCCTCAAGCACTGAATGCCAAGGTGGCCCAATGGGTACATGTTTTGAGCCTCCCAGGCATTTCTTCTGGAATTATGACATAATCATGCAACTAATTTCCCTTCTCTGCTCTCTGAGTCTGTTTAATAAACAGAGAATGTCTCCTGTCCATTTACCTGAAGCTCTTGTTCATTTATAAAGTATCTTGTATAGTGCTTTATTAAAAGGTAGTCACAGCTTGATTGTGTTTTATAAGAGTGCAATGGTTCCGATGTTTATGCCACAACACTTGTACATTACATTACATTCAGCATACATGCAAAGCATAGTGAGATATTTTCCATACACCTGTAAAAAATATTATTAATTTTAAATAGTATTAGAAAATGCAGTTGATTCGTTTATTTTATTGATTGCCAAATAAATAACCGTTAGCCTGCCAAGTCACTGACCGTGAGTCCAGGTGCTGCTTCTTTGGCATTTGTAAACAGAAAGTGATTGCATCTTACACGTAAATAGGAATATTTTTTTTATAGTTAATGATTAAAAGCTGAGTGGATCTTACACCTTAGTAAAAATATTTTTAAACATGATAAGTAGTAACTGGTTGGTTTTTACACTTTTGTAAACATAAGGGGCCCGATTCACAAAACTAACTTAAGACAAAATCCTAAACTTACTACCATTTTGGTATTCACAGAAGGCACTTACTCATTTTGGTATTCAGAGAAGTTAGTAGTCCTAACTTAAGGACTCCTAAATGCCTTCTGTGAATACCGAAAGTCTTAAAGTTAGGATTTTTCTCAGTTTAGGAGTAGTAAAGTTAGGAGTCCTAACTTTACTACTCCTAAACTGAGAAAAATCCTAACTTAAAGACTTTCGGTATTCACAGAAGGCATTTAGGAGTCCTAAAGTTAGGAGTCCTAACTTTACTACTCCTAAACTGAGAAAAATCCTAACTTAAAGACTTTCGGTATTCACAGAAGGCATTTAGGAGTCCTAAAGTTAGGACTACTAACTTTACTACTCCTAAACTGAGAAAAAAACTAACTTTAAGACTTTCGGTATTCACAGAAGGCATTTAGGAGTCCTAAAGTTAGGACTACTAACTTCTGTGAATACCGAAATGAGTAAGTGCCTTCTGTGAATACCAAAATGGTAGTAAGTTTAGGATTTTGTCTTAAGTTAGTTCTGTGAATCGGGCCCATTTTTTCTAACTAATTGTGGGCAGAGGCTTTTAAGTACACACATATAAGTAAAGCCCACGATGTGTGCCAAGGAACGAGAACACAGAGAGGCAGACATAAAGACACACAGAGAATCATGCTCCACAATGAGAAAAAAGATTTTTTTAAAAGGACATGCTCCCTTGGGTAAGACTGAAACCAGCACACACAAAAAAGGAGTAACAGGCATTGCTCACACCTACTGTTCAGCACTATTTGTTTACGATGGGATATATCTGTAGTGTCTAAAGGGGGGTTTGCGTTTCAGAGGAGTTGTTTTGACTCTTAATCTACAATCAAAATATCTCTGAAAAGTCTTTATGTGGAAAGACGTGAAAAGTACGGTGCGTTGTAAAAAACTAGCACTGAAAAAAACAACTTCCATGCTAACCCTAGCATCCTCTATCTATCTACTTGAATGTTAACTTTTGTGACAGACGATGGCCGTACTCGTTCCAGACTGAGTGTAGGACATAGTCACCCCAAGGCAC
Organism: Triturus cristatus; assembly: GCF_964204655.1. NCBI lineage: Eukaryota > Metazoa > Chordata > Amphibia > Caudata > Salamandridae > Triturus > Triturus cristatus. The sequence continues at coordinate 1,109,207,227 of NC_140594.1, read as the reverse complement.
ACTGCTCACCTTATTTTCAGTCGCCAGCTGCAGCAGTGATTTATTTCTCACAAATGTACTTCCGCCAACGGAGTAAGAGCACGTTCTTTAGAAATTAATGCCAAGCCGTTGCCATGTTTTCTGGCTCTTCAATATAATTTTTGTGTGTTTTGCACAAGCAAAGTCTTAAATCAGGAAATAATTTCTGGGAAACAAAAAAGCCAATGGACTCAGTGTGCAGGGAGTTTTTGCCTCACATGCCGGGCACACACATAGAATATATGCATCCAGGCAACCGCCCACAGGAGGTGGATAGATGCCTGAAAGACTGGGGCCCTGGTGGTGATAGCTCACCAGCAGTGCTTAATATGAGACGGTGGTTTCCTGTGCTCCTCACTGGTACTTAATTGTCAACACCGGAATGTATGACAGCCGGCCACATGGTGGCACTGTTTGTCCAATTTTGTGATGAACACGACAACAGTTGGTTAATAATTCTATGTACATTAAAAATGACTGATACCTGCCACTCAGAGCTATAAAAATAGCTTGGGTGGCAGGCATTAGTCATTTTGAATGCATAAAAAGTCTGAATTGTCATTAGTAGCGCAATGGGTGGTGCAATCTGCTGTGGTTTCCTGACAAAGACCCTGGCACTTATTTCATTCCAAATTAAGTACTGGTCGCCAGCTCTGCATGACCACAGGCAGGGCTGGAAGAGGCTCCACCCTTGGTCCATCAGCCGTTCCACCACCTATAAATGAGGCTGGGAAATGGTGCAATGGAAGAGCTGCTGATTTATGGCGGTCCTCCAAGTCTCTCAAATTCTATTCGATTCGATTCATGGCATTTGTAAAGCGTACAGCCACCTCCGAGGAGGTGTCCCGGCACAAAATTCTAAATGACTCAATAGGAAATTAGGGGATGGTTTAATCCCAATTTCCAAAGTGTTTATGTAAGAAGAACACCTGCCATATATATGTGTGTAGAGATCCACATAAGCTGATGTGTGGGGACATGATTTGTGCCTTCATTGATCTCTGCGCCCAATGGGAATGGATCACCTAGAAGCTTTGACTCCTGAGTCGCTACCACCACCGGTCCTTCTCCCACCGCCCCGGCTCACCTAGCAGGTGCTTCATGATGGCCTGGTTCTGGTCCCAGATGCTGTTGAAGGTGTTCCAGCGAGAGCGTCCATCGGGGAGGGGGTTCCGCTTGATCCACCCCCCGCAGGCATACTGGTAGAAGTCATCGCAGGGGTTCACCTCACGATCCAGGGCCTCCAGAATCTTACTGGCTACCGTGATGCAGGCTTCGCTCAGGCACGTGGTGTGGGAAGGATCTGTGCGGTGGAAAGAAAGAGCAAGAAGAGAGAGATTGGGAGAGAGAGAAAGAGACAGGGAGAATTAGAGATTGAGAGAGGCCAAGGGAGGATAAAAAGACAGAGAGAGATAGAGAGAGATAGAGAGAGAGAGAGAAAGAGAGAGAGAGAGTGAGAGAGCGAGAGCGAGAGAGAGCGAGAGAGCGAGAGAGCGAGAGAGAGAGAGAGAGAGAGAGAGAGAGAGAGAGAGAGAGAGTGAGAAAGGCATATTGAGGTCTTTTCTCAAGGTTTACTTCTCCACAGTACCTAAACACTATTGGCAGCCATGTTGGAAATGTTTGGAGGGATGTACGCTGAAGTTGGATTTTGGCACTTTGTACAGAAAGGTGAGTTTTTTGGCCGCAGACTCTTGTTGATGGTAACATGTCCCTACTTTAAACACCTTCACTTTCCCCATACTTTTAAGTCATCTCCTGCACTTCAACCTGATTCTATTTTGCTTTCATCCCTAACACTGAAATAACCTTTACCATGTCCCCTTTACTTTGTCTTACTTTCACCTTCACTTCATTCCCCAGTGCTAATCCTAAATTGCAACATAATGCTAACCTATTTCCGACGCTTCACTTATTTTCATTCCTTTTTAAACAGTACTAACATTAACCCTAAGTCTAATTAAATAGAAACAATTTAAAGTAGTTCAACTTTTGTTGTCTTATTCTAATGCTAACTCTAATCAGGGGTAGTGGAAGTGACATCCCACACCTCATGATCATTGATGACACCCAAGAGTTGACCCCTTGTCCTGCCCTTGGCTCAACAATGGAACTTAGGATGTGCCACTCAATGTAAGCCTTTCACAAGAATTTAAAGACTTTCCTTCACAGTCAAGGATAAACTCCTTCTCCTGTCTGTGCTTTGTCTGTTGTCCTGCTTAGCGCCGGTAGACCCTGTTGGGTAGCTGAGCGCTCTATAACTCTATATAACATAACACAACATAGCAAGAGACCTCTATTTGCTGTTGATGGACAGGTGGATATACAAGAAAGTGTATGGGGTTCATGGTCACTTTCTGTACTTGGGGGTGTCTTCATGAACCTTGAGCCCAAGGTGAGCAGGTGTAGTGAAGCAGCAGCGACGTCCATGCTTTTTGTACTTCTAATGTTAATCAATACTCTGTAATCAATTCACATGAGCCACTCAAATAAAATTAACATATATAAAAATTAATTATTGCCCTAGTCCTTAATTATAGAAACGCTGGAGTTGTTCGTGGGATTTGGAAAAAAGTTAACTAAACTTTATCAGAAGAAAAGAAATCGGGAACCAATTATGTCCCCCATCTGAGTGGTCAGCCTAGATATGAAGTTGATAGGTTATGGGTAATGTGTCAGGGCAAGTGCCATTGAATACCTCAAAGCCTTCAAAAGTGCACACTGGCCTTTACACCCTTGGAAGTCCAGGCTGCACTGAATTCCTTCGGAAGCGAGGGTGCCCCAGATACAAACGGACATAAAGCCACAATATTAAAAGCCAATGCTCCTTTATGGACACAGATTCTGTCTCTGCTAAACAGAAACTGTTCCTGAAAGTAAGTGGGGGTCATTATTAATGCCACTTTATAATCTATTAGATGTAGAGGGCAAATGTCTTGTGAATTTTATTCACAAAGAACTGGAGGCATCGGCCTCTAGCAAAGACCTAATTCTGTATTTTTGAAATTGGAACCCCCGAGTCGATGCCGCATAAAAGCTTCTTTACTGGCTCTTTCGTTACTTATACCAAAAATGTTCCACAAACGAGAATCTCCTCCATGCTGCATTTATCGATATCGCAACTGCCTTCGATTGTATTGGTAGATGGAGATGATGGAGAAAATTGATAAAATTGGAGATCCCACCGTCTTTTCTTAAAACTTTAAAACCACGGATATAGGTTAGAGTCAATCTAAGGCAGGGTTGTCTCCCAGAGAAAATATTCATCGATAAATGCCTTAGGCAGGGCTGCATTCTTGCACATTAACTTTTTAACTTCTATCCAGCAGACTTAGGATAGGATCTTTGTGAAGCGAATACGCTTCTCCCTAAAACATCTGGACAAATGCTGGATGTACTCCAGGATGCAGATGATACAGTGATGTGGGCCCGGGTCCCTTGTGGGCGATAGAGAGCTTTCAGTGCTTCGCACTGACTGGCAAATAACCTAAGAATGACCAAAGATAAGACTAAAATACTAGTTTGGGGCTGAAGGACAACTAAAAATGTCACTGGCACTTAGAAGGCATGCTGTTGGAACGTGCAAATAGTGACAAGTACTTGGGAGTGTGGTTGCACTTTCTGACACTTTCGTCCACTGTGTCAGCTTTAAGCATCTCTTTTTCTGTAATAAGTCGGCAGGCCTCTCTTTTACAAATGTTGCATTTAGTTGCTATTAAGTTTAAACCTACTCTCACATATGGCTTGATAGTTCTCTAAGGTAGCGATGTTTAACCTGTGGTTCAGTGACCCAGGGGGTCCGTGACTGTTTAGAAAATTAAACAATATTAATAATATTAACCAATTAATAAAGAGTATGTAAATTAAAAAGCAAAAATGTATTTTTGAAAATTTTAAAATGTTCTGTAGATGTGAAGGAATTTGAAATTGGAGGCTAAAAAAAATATTAGAAAAATATATATAAAAAAGATATTACCAGATCTACCAACTCACACAGTGCCACCATTTCACTTGATTTCATCTCCCTTTTTAAAAGATGTTTTTTTAGAGTTTTTGTATAGCGCAAACTAAACCCGAGACATCGGGTATCAGAGCGCTTTACATGAGCACCAGTTTTGTTACAGATGGACACATTCATTTTTAGGTCGAGCATTCAAGACTTCTTGTATATACTTTAGTATATACTTATATGTGTATGTACGTTGTGGGCTCTGGAGATCAGCCCTAGGACTTGTCTGCTTCTGCTTAGGGACTTTTTTTTCAGTTCAACTGCCTCTATTTAGCTGTCTTGATAGAAACGACCAGTAGAGGTCAGTAAAATACCAGAATTGCTTTCTGCTTGTTCAACTGCCTCTATTTAACTGTCTTGATAGAAAACGGCCAGTAGAGGACAGTAAAATACCAGAATTGCTTTCTGCTGAGGGACTTTCTTTTTTAATTTTTCTGGCAACTGCCTCTATTTAACTTTCTTGATGAAAAACGACCAGCAGAGGTCATTAAAATAACAGAATCACTTTAGCATTCTCTAGATTCCAGTCCATAGAAATTGTCTTCCACAAGCAACCGTAGACAATAATATTTTTTTCAAATCTTGTAATTTCAGTGATATGACCACCGAAGGCCCTGATTTTATATTAAAAACAGAGCTTTGGACCATACCATTTCCCGCTGCAAGGCAATTTTTCTTTCCACGTGTTCCTATACCTGGCGTGTCATGCAGTTTGGTGCTTACTTTCCCTCCATGTTAAAGAACAGTAGATGTTTCAGCACCCAGGCTAATGTGCTGCATAGCTAAATACATATAAGGTCCCAAAGGCGAGACCAATTGCATTGCAAATGCTTGGTTTTTTTTGTTAGGCACGGGGAGATTAAGTGATTTGCCCACAATCACAGGATGTTGAGCGTTGTTGCCGAGACTCGAACCCGGTTCCCCAGCTTCGAAGTCGACCGCTCTAGCTGTAAGGCTATATCCTCTCCCCTCACGCGGTCACACAGCGAGGAGCTGAAATCACATGGTGGCAGGGAAAATGAGCTGAAAACCTCCGTAAGCAGTTCATTTCCAGCTCTCTTTCAGAGGCAGTCAGCAGCCGATGCTCATTAAGAGGTGTGAAAACACCCCAGGACATCAGCGACAGTCTCTTTGAACCTTCGTTTTTCTTTTTTTACGGGAGGGGATGGCAGGCATGGTGAGGGGCAGAGTGCCTCTTAGGTAGCTCTCAGCATGAGGCCTCACTCTCTTCAAGGCCCTGCCCCCCCACACACACAGTGAAATTCATTTGTAAGTTGGCAGGTATGGATTAATTTGTGGGACTAGTGCAAGAGCTTCTAACAGAATATAGTATGGACAATGAGTGGCCTCAATTCAATTTAGAAAATATCCAACATTCCTATTAAAATTAAAGGTTTGATATTTTTATATTTGTTCTTGAACTAAACAGACCATTTAATAATTTATGTATTTGTTTGATTAATGCACGTTTCAGCATTTTTTTTCAGTATTGTTTTGTAGTTCAAATCATCGAAAATGCCTGGGTCAGGGTCCCCTGCTTACAGTAATGACTCAGTGGGGTTCTTCATATTCCAATAAGGATTCAGCACGGGTCCCTTTTGATGAAACAAGCTGAACTTGCATGCTTTCACCAGGATATAGTGGACTTGGGTGCAAGAAGACGCTCCTGGATGGCGCATAGCGTATATGAGTTTCTCGTGAAGTAAAAACATACGGCACACCTATTCATTTTCAATCAAAAGAGAACATGAATGAAATGTAGGTTCTCTTTGATTCCTCTCAGAGATTTTCAATACAGGAGGTTAAACCCAGAAAGAGACTCTATTTGTCGTCAATGTGCTTTGATGGAGAAGTCACTGATCCACAAACCATGTTTTTGGGAAAAATTGAATACAGGTGGATGACAACTTTTAAGATAATATTTTTACATCTAAGCATACGGAAGTGTCAAGAAGTGGTCAAGATATGTTTGCTGGGATTTGACCTCCCAATTGACTGGAAGATTTTTTTTATGTATGTCGATTGCTTTTAGAAAAGTTCTGACACCGGTGGTAGACATTTTTACTTGAAGTTGAAAACTCAATTATACCTGAACAGCAGCCCATAGTGCTAAGATGTAGATTTTAATTGTAATGATTTAAAAAAAATTGTACAATGAAATTTTACTTTAGTAATTCTAAATGAAATTAGATGTATATAAGATAATCATAAACCTTATTCTAACCCTAGTGATTACCGTAGCACTAATTTTAATTACGTAATAATTATATACCTTTATTTTAATTTATTAAAACTAATAATAACACTAACTACATCATTTAATTACATTAATTACTAAGAACATAACATTATTGCAGTACTATCACTGATCCTGAATTAATTTTAATTATGTTAATTTCCAATTGATGACAATAGTGCTAATCTGAAAGCTGACTTTAAATGAAACCCTAATCCTAAAGAACATTCTTATAAATTATATTAAAAAATTGTAGTGACAACCCTAATTCTAGATTATACTCACCTTTAAAGTTGTTTTCCTAATGGTTAGGGAAAAGTGATGGTTTGGATTGGCCAATACAGATGAAGTAAACGTGTAAATGAAGTAAAGGAACAATTTATCTAACAACGCAATGACGGCAGAGTAAATGTTGGACATTGTTCTGCTAGCTAACCTTAAGTGACTGAGTTTCCATAATTTCACAACCAAACTTTCAAAGTCTGACCATGCCTCCAAAGTCAGAGGAACTATCTTATATTCAGTGCCTAAGATCTTCTATTCGATGGCCTAGTTAGTGTTCACATCCCACTAAGCACATGTCATGAGCCAATGAGAGGGCTCAGGTTAACCACTAACCACATTCCCATCACAACTTGTGGGAAGTGGTGGGATTTTAGCCTTTCAGGTCCAACCCCAAATAACTCGCAGTTGACAACAACTCTCAGCACCACAAAGTACAGAGAGGTACAAGAGAATTGGAAAAGAGGACTTAGAATGGTTTGTGCCTAAAAGATCAGGTGAATAAGGAAAGGAACTCTGACTGCCGGGCATCGGAGTCAAGGATATCGCTCTTTGATCAGGCTGAGAAGTCTGTGAATAGATGACTCCCCGAACCTTGGAATTCTTTCTGTTGCAGGACAAACTAGAACCTGCCATTTTTTATCCCTCTTTGAACACAAATGATCATGAGCTATCCTTCTTTTTGACCTTCCATTTGATTGAGTGAGTACATAAAAATGTCCAAGGAGGGAGTAGATCTGAGGTTTACCATTAGCAGGATAAACACATGTACAGTATGAAGCCAATACTTGCAGCCACAGACGCAGGAGCCCAACCCCAGAGAGACGGTGGATCCTGTGTAATCCCCTAGAAGGGGGCTGAACAAGATCTGAATTAGTCTTGAAGCTCAGTCTAGAACGCTAGAACCAGGCGAGAGCAGTGTGGTGTCAGGGGATATACAGATCATTGGTGCAGCTGTTTCAAGAACAGCATCCCTTGGTAAGGGATCTTATCAGCAAACAAATCCAGGATACTGCAGGCAGAAATTGGCAGTGACAAGGGCTCTGGCTTTAGGGAAAGGAAGTTAGCCAAGACCTTGGAGATGGCAGTGAGGGATACCGGTTTTAAAAAAACAGACACTGGGCATCTGGCTGTGTTCTACCACTGAAATTTAAAAACACATTGGAGGTCAGGAATTGGACTAGCCAATAATTGTCTCCTAGGAAGGGGTTTCCTTCAGTTGATTTTGATCTCAACCTAAAGACCAGTTTGGGACAACAAAATGAGGTGGTGGAGATGGGAAGGAGGCAAAAGTCCTAATCTCATTAAGCCAACCTTGCAAACTCATAAGTACAACAAGGCTCCAAGGACTCCATCCCACTAATGATGACAGGCATGACAACCATGGCATGCCAAACAAGGCAGCCTGAAAAGGCCTATGAAGCATTCTGCAGAAAAACTAGTGTTCAATGAAAAGAAACTCCAGCGAACTGCTGAACACTGAGCTGCTGTTCGAGCAGGACCTTGAAGAAAACTGGGCCCTGAAAGTTTGCCGTCCACTCCAGAGGGCCACCAGACCTTGTCTGGACTCCCCAAAACACTGGATCAGGGATAGATAACTTGAAGGGCAAAGTCAGGACCCACTATCGGTATCAATTGTATGAGTAGGTGGGACCGCTATACATTGAGCCATGCAGGGCCTTTTCAAGCATCTTCATTGTTTTAAAAAGTTCATACAGACTTTAGACGTAAATAAACACCACAACACCCTGAATTTTACAGTAAACGGGTTACCGGACAATCTTTCCACTCCTCATCACTCTGACGGAGACCCCAAGGAGAAATGTTCAAGGTGTAATGCGGTGGGGTGCCTCTCCTTGGAGTCAGAGGAAAAGTGTTGAGGAACTCTAGGGGTAGTGTACAAATTGACACTACTTCCTGGCATGATACGGTGCTTTGGGGTGCGCTGGGTCAGTGCAGAGTTGTTGTTAAGTACCCGGAGAACGGTGTTGTGTTGGCAATGTGTGGGAAGCGTCTGCTGTTCCTCTTACCTTTGCTGTACTGGACTCCCAGAGCGATCACACAGCCAAAGAGGAGGACGGCCAGCAACAGAGTCACCAGACACAGAACCAGCTCCAGCTGAGTCCTGGCACCCAAGGGACCCAGGAAGTGTGCCCGACCCTTCCGGAACCCAACCTAAGCGATAATGATGGGATGGATTGAATTGGGAGGAGAGAATGGAGGCATGAAGGAGGGGATGTATGGATGGTAGGGTATATAAAGAAGAAGAAAGGACAGAAGGAAATAATGAAAGCAGCAAGGACGGGAGGAATAAATAAAGAATGGTATTATGAAAGAAGGTAGGACAGAAAAAAGGAAATACAAAGGAAGGAAGGGACAGCAAGAAGGAAGAAAGGGTAAAGGCAAGAAAGGAAAGACGAACATGAAGGAAGCGAGAAATGAGGACAGAATGGAAGGAGGAAGAGGGAAATAATGAAGAAGGAAGGACAAATAGGAGGAAAGGGTGGTGAGGAATGGAACAGCATTTTGGGAAGGAAATGAAAATGAAACAGTAGAAAAGTGCGAAAGTGCAAAAGGAAAATATGCGAACAGGGAAGAAGTACACATTTAACAAAGGAAGGAAAACAGAAGATAGAAAAGGGGCAAGATGGAAGATAGAAAGGGTAATAGAACAAGGGAAGAAAGAGGAGGGAAAGAAGAAAGGATGGAAGGAAAGATAGAGGGGTGAAGGAAAGACAGAAGGAAGGAATGAAAGAAGAAAGGAAGAAAGCGATGAATGAAGGAGAGAAGAAAGGAAGGAAGAAAAGAAGGAAGGAGGAGGAAAGTCACAGAAGTGGTAAAGGAAGTGAGAAGGAGAAGGTACAAATCAGAAAAAGGAAAGAAGAAGGAAAGAGAAAGGAGGGTAGAAAAGAGGGAAGTAGGCAGGTAAACGGTGATCAATAGAGCAGTCAGGCAAGAGACAGAGATGGGAGGTAAAAATGAAGAGAATAGGAAAAAAACGAGAAAAGTGTTTAGAATGCACAAGACACACCGAGACCTACTATAGTACAATGTGCAGGGACAAGATACATCAATGTTTTACAGACCAAGGGCTATATCTATGCCTTCAAAGATGAAGTTATTGGCGAGCAACTGAATCCTTCTGGTTTCAAGATTAGCAATCCTGATGATTTAGATTTTACATCAGGGTTCAAAGTCATAAAAAAAGCATAAATTGTAATGAAAGTGACTTTATTAGGAGTATTTGAGCTGATTGTTTTTTTTCATAACCTGCAGAATGCGCAGTAGTAGAATATTGTGGAACAAATATTATACTAAAAAATATTATTGACTACCAAAATGCCATCAAGAAAAATATGTGTAAGTATAGATTTACTGTCTTATCTCTACATATATATATCTTAAAGATATATACATTTTCAAGGTACGAGAGACGAGTACACGCTGACCCCTACTCGCTCCATCGAGCACCAGGCATAAGAAAGGTGCCGCTGTTTGGGGTGGTGGGGGGCACACAGACCAGTTGCTGGAGGGATACTGAAATACAGAGTTCTGACTTCAGGCTTTAAGGTATTAAAGTTAGATATGGAAGCTTTGTATGACTTGACTATATTAATTCAACTACACTTCTCAACAGCTAGTTGTATTTAGGTAGGGATGAGACTAATTGATTGGGGACGCCTGATGAATTAAGATTGGGCCACGTCTAATATTTTTTGTAATGACTATGTCTTTTACTTGCTAAGCTGTTTGTAATATTATATCAGTTTTTGTTTAAGTAATCTGTAGATGAATAGTGTAAAATAAATAATCCTAAAAAATAAAATACCACTACTTGTGCGTGTGCTGAGTTCGGGGATCACGGAGGGGCTCTATCGTACCACCTGCAGCGAGCGGATACTGTGACAGGTTTTTTCTGACTCCTAACACTCGTGCTATAAGAGCATAACTCAGCGGGGAAAGTGAGATACACCTGGCAGTTCCCCATTTCCCTGAAAAGGTTGCAGTTTCCTTTTGCGGCTTCGGTAACTGGGTGTAACGTCAATGATTTGAGAATAACACATCATCACCCAGTATCGCACTGGTCATCAGGGCTGTAAACTTGACTAGGCCTTTGTGAAATTGTTTTATGCTTTGAAATTCACAGAATTTGTGACATTTCACAGAAGATGTTTTCTCCACAAGCTAGTCTACTGCCTTAGCTTTGCTTGACATTTAAACGTCAGGTATATTCTCACATTAATTTGTCCCTTAAGATACCAGCAAGACAATTTTGCAAAAAGTCATCTATTTCCTGTAAAAATGTATTATTCGGCTTCTCTCCCAAACATGCAATCATTACAGTTTTGCACTGATGATATTTGGCTCAATGTGTAAATTTTTCCCCCAAAGGCATTGAAATCCCAGCCCAACTCCTGATGGACATCTAGCCCTGGATACCTCAAATGACCTTAAACCCACTTAAACAGAATGTCTTCTGATCTCCCGCCCAAACTGCTCCGTCCATGTCCAAGTCTGGCTCTTGCTGAACAACCACCACACCATTGTGGAATGTGCCAAATCCCTAAACTTCTTGGGCAATAATATGAACCTACATGCACATGTCAGATCATTGGCTAAAGGGGCACAACTAAGCTTAGGTTCCTATAAGATATGAAATCTTGCATTCCATTAGATCATTTTATAGAAGAGAATCAATCCGATGAATTAGTCAGGATTAAGGCTGAACTACACCAAGCCCCTCACAAATCAGCTTTACCTGTTGAGGCTCAGCTTGCCACCTGGTCAAAAAAAAGTTATTATATTGCTCTAACTCTGATCACACAAAACTGGCTCACCGTTGAGGCAAGAAGCACCTATAAGCTAACCTGCATCATTTACAAGGCACTGACTTCTGGAACCCCCAACCTATCTTCCTGTGAAACAGGGCCAAGGCAAGCGAAGATCTTTGAAACCCTTCCTCTTCAAATCCATCATTCGGATAGAGAGAGACCTTATAACGATCCTTCTCTTTGAGTTGTCCTTAGATCTGGAACTCCCTCTGCAAAGCCATCAGAACAACATATCAGGGTAGTTTAAAAAAACTTGTAAAGTGTTTGTTGTTTCAATACCACGTTGCATCCCGAGGGACGTGTAAAGGCACCCAGTATTATCCTGTAACTAACAGCCTAATTTAGATCTTGGCGGAGAGGAATACTCTGTCACAAACGTGAGGGAGATCCCGTCTGCCATATTACGATTCTATTGTTTCTTATGGAGATCGTAATGAGGCGTACAGGATATCCGTCACTTTTGTGATGGAGTATTCCATCCACCAAGTTCCAAATAAGGCCTTAAGACTGATATCTGTCCTCATGGTCATACACCTTCACATATGGCATGATATTATGCTACTCTTATTTAGATTATATTTATGTATTATGTCTAGTGCTCACAGCATTAACTGTAACCCTGGCTAAAAGTTAATTATGCCGGGTCCATGTATTGTAAAGATGAGCATGCACAAAAAATACAGGTCTCAATCGTCAACTCAATCCAAAAAGAGGGAGTGGGCGAACTATTTGGGAGTGCTGGAAAGGTGAATCTTCTACCTGATGGATCTCAGAAATCCAGAAATGGTCATGTAAAGATAAGGCCATCTCAATTGGCCTGCTCTAAGCTATGCATAGACACTAACAAAATAAGTTAGTACTATCTGTGGCAGTGCTCAAGCCCCTGCCAGATCAACTCACATGGCTGGGAGTCACATACAGCACATACACACTGTCAGGCTTTGACCTGTACACACTCAGCAGATAATAACTGAATATCATGCAGGTGATGTATGTGAATAAACCATTTAGGAAATGAGTAAAAAGTGGACCAATGATAAACAGAAACAATGCGTGACCAGAAAAGGAAAAGTATCAAAAATAAAAATGTTATTACTTTTCAAAACCAAATGTTTATGAAGAATATTTTTTAATATTTTTTGGTTTTTAAATGACAAACAGGAAAAAAAATACAAAAAAATGACATCAATAACAATTTTGATAAATATTTCTGTTTTGGCCAATGCATTGAGTGCAAAATATGGATATATTGCTAATAGTCTTCAATCATTCTTATCCATTCATACATGGCCGAATAGTACTGCATATTAATATATGTCAGCAATTTTATTATTATTGTAGACATAAGGACAGAAAATTCAATTTTAAACTATCAAAACAAATTAGTCATAAGATAACGTAATTCGTGTCTACGTGCGTTTCGGCTGTACGCCTTTATCAGGTAGCCATGTTGGTCTAATATATTCTAGAAATTACTCAGTCATAAGAATATCCATCACGGTGCAAAACTTGTGTGAATATAGTGGTTTGTGTGAATATAGTTGTTTGCAAGAAACAGTAGTGACTTGTTAACAACCGCTTTTTCGAAGTGTGGTTTTAGGGCACAGCGGTATGGGAGATCGCCAATGAGGACCGTGAGGGTGTACGGGCAGTAGACGATGCTCGGATATCGCTGCGGAGGCCTCGTATGAGATTATATCTTCACCTAGGCTACCACACACATTCAATTTGGCTATATCATTAGAAGGATCAAAAGTGTTTCATCATTGTAATTTGAAACCCTCATTGCCAATACCACGCCGGTCCCGCAGCATAAACACTAGTCTTCCCACAAGTTCCCCAGATAAAAGCATTACATCGTCTAAAGGAGTTTATCGCTTGTTTTGCAACCACACTTCGAAAAAGTGATTTTTAACAATCGTATTAGAAATGGGCACATATTACATAACAGAGAGTGAACCATATTATTTTCCTTCGTTTGCTGACATACCTTTTTTTTTTTTTTTTAAACTTTATTTGTGGTTTTAAGCAATTATTTAACAATGTAATGTTACAATGCCAGCAAGTTCAAAGGATCAATGACTGAGAGGTACACAATCCAGAATACAAATATACAAATAGCTACACTTGTGCAATTGCGGAGTCAGATCGATGGCTCGGGCAGGAGTGTGAGAAATAAACAATATAAACCCATCAAGGCAGAGACCCCATACATGCAGTGCAGACCTACTCTGTCCAGGTGCTAATCCACACCCACTCCTGAACCTCTACGGAACCCAGGCTGTCTCCGCCAGGCAAGAGAGCGCAGCTATGCAACGAGAGAAGGTAGAAGCGCCAGTCACTCCTCGCCCGCATTGCCAGTCACACTCAGCGTAGTAGCGCCCCCTGCAGGATCATGCGTCAGGAGGTATCCCACCAACGGCCCCCATATATCCCTGGGCTGTGAGGCCCACGGCAAAAGCTCAGCATAGGTGGTGCTCTGTTCTTGGCAGAATATCATGTCAGCTCGCCATTCCTTGAACTTCGGGGCCCGACCCCTACCCCATCTACAGGCCACTTTCCGTTTCGCTAGCAGCATTGCGATGGCAACATATTTTTTATGTGTCGGAGGTATGTGAGCCGTGTGCCCCAGGAGCGCAAGCTGCGGGTCTCCTTCCAGCTGAGCCCCAAGCATGCTTCCCAGTGCCGTGAACACCTGCTCCCAATAATCACGCACCGCGACGCAGCTCCAAGCAAGATGCAGAAACCCCGCTCCCGGCTGCCCGCATCTCCCACAGCGATCATTGTCAGCTAGCCTGAAGCGCAGCTTCTTAACCGGCGTGTAGTATATCTGATGCAAGAACTTAAAGTGTATGACCCGGAACCTACTACTAGCCGATATCTGTGCCATCTGGCGACATCAATATCGCCATTGCTCATCAGTGAGTTCGCTCCCTAGCTCCCCCTCCCAGCGGTACGTTTGCTGACATACCTTTGAAGTCACTACTGTTTCATACAAACCACTATATTCACACAAGTTTTACACCGTGATGAATATTCTTATGACTAAGTAATTTCTAGATTTTATTAGACCAACATGGCTACCTCATGAAGGCGTACTGCCGAAACGAGCGTAGACACGAATTACGTTAGCCATGACTAATTTGTTTTGATGGTTTAAAATTAAATTTTCTGTCCATATTTCTACAATAATAATAACATGACACGAATTACGTTAGCCACGATTAATTTGTTTTGATGGTTTAAAATTGAATTTTCTGTCCTTATGTCTACAATAATAAGAACATTGCTGACATATATTAATACGCAGTACTATTCGGCCATGTATAAATGGATAAGAATGATTGAAGACTATTCGCAATATATCCAAATTTTGCACTCAATGCATTGGCCAAAACAAATTGTATATTTATCAAAATTGTTATTGATGTCATTTTTTTGTATTTCTTTTCTTGTTTGTCATTTAAAAACCAAAAAATATTTAAACATATTCTTCATAAATATTTGATCTTGAAAAATAATAAAAATTATATTTTTGATACTCTTGCTTTTCTGGTCACGCTTTGTTTCTGTTTATCATTGGTCCACTTTTTACTCATTTCCTAAATGGTTTATTCACATGCAGTATTTCGACCCTGATTTAGGAAATGTATTCAGGGGTACTCCTATTTTCACACATAGTATCATGCAGGTGATGCAACCAGCAAAAATAGTGCTGCCATTTGTTTCCAAATAATACAGCATATGAACTCTGCAGAATGAGTTCTCAGTAGATCAATGGACCTGCTGCAGAGATCTATGTTCTACACTTTTGATTGCAGACGGGTGAATCAACACATCATAATTTGTAAGTTGATAAAATAAGTACAATTGAGTAGGCGTGTGTGATTTCATGCGTTTTATGAAAGGACTCACTTCTCCTGTGCCTGTGGTTGAGACAGTTGCAGGTCAACCATGCATGATGCAGGTCATCATTCTCCTTAGGTTACGAGAATGAGAGTCACTCAGGTGTGCAATCGTACAACTGGTACATGTATTCATGGTGGATCTGTCAGTCTGTAAACCACAGGAATTTTTAGGAGGAATTTCTAATATCAAAAACAGCAGGAGCCTGAATCTTAAGGAGGTTCTTGCCACTGCCAATCCCTAAACCTACAAAATCAAAGAGTTGGTGAAATATGGCAAAGCAGACCTTTTAGAACCAGGCTAGCTGTCCCTTAATACCCCTAAAGCAAAACAGAACATACATACATTTGCTTCATACAGCAGGGTACAGAAAATGTACAGGTTATGGACACATGTGACAGAGATATTTCTCAGTTATCTGAGAGCAGATCTTACTCTAAGTGACATGCAGAAAACAAGTATAAACTCTTGCTTCAATGACTGAGTCTTAGAACACAGCTATCTTGGATGACATTTTTAAATGAAAATATAAACTTCTCTGGCTGTAAAGATTTAATTTATGAATTCTGGCTGATATATTTTGTGCTGTGAGTGAGGAGAGAGAGGCATCTAGCCTCCTCACCCCGTTTTGGATTTTACCATGGAACTGGTACCAAATGGGTGCAACAACATGCAGGGTGCTATGCTGTGTGGCATTACTTCTTGGAAACAATCCTTGCAACGCCCATGGCTGGCATGCCTAAGAATCAACTAAAAGTTATCCTGACTGGCATGATTGAGGCTGCAATCTATCCTGGCTGAAAGGACTGGAGACTTACATTAATCATCCTAGCTGGAATGATTGAGGCTGCAATCTATCCTGGCTTCAAAGATTGGAGACGTAAATTAATCATCCTAGCTGGAATGATTGAGGCTGCAATCTATCCTGGCTGCAAAGATTGGAGACTTACATTAATCATCTTAGCTGGAATGATTGAGGCTGCAATCTATCCTGGCTTCAAAGATTGGAGACTTACATTAATCATCCTAGCTGGAATGATTGAGGCTGCAATCTATCCTGGCTGCAAAGATTGGAGACTTACTTTAATCATCCTAGCTGAAACGATTGAGGATGCAATCTATCCTGGCTTCAAAGATTGGGGACTTACATTAATCATCCTAGCTGGAATTATTGAGGCTGCAATCTATCCTGGCTGCAAAGATTGGAGACTTACAGTAATCATCCTAGCTGAAACGATTGAGGCTGCAATCTATCCTGGCTGCAAAGATTGGAGACTTACAGTAATCATCCTAGCTGAAACGATTGCATCCTCAATCGTTTCAGCTAGGATGATTAAAGTAAGTCTCCAATCTTTGAAGCCAGGATAGATTGCATCCTCAATCTATCCTGGCTTCAAAGATTGGGGACTTACATTAATCATCCTAGCTGGAATGATTGAGGATGCAATCTATCCTGGCTTCAAAGACTGGAGACGTACATTAATCATCATAAGTGGAATGATTGAGGCTGCAATCTATCCTGGCTGCAACGATTGGAGACTTACTGTAATCATCCTAGCTGGAATGAATGAGGCTGCAATCTATCCTGCCTTCAAAGATTGGAGACTTACTTTAATCATCCTAGCTGAAACGATTGAGGATGCAATCTATCCTGGCTTCAAAGACTGGCGACGTACATTAATCATCATAAGTGGAATGATTGAGGATGCAATCTATCCTGGCTTCAAAGACTGGAGACTTACTTTAATCATCCTAGCTGAAATGATTGAGGATGCAATCTATCCTGGCTGCAAAGATTGGAGACTTACATTAATCATCATAAGTGGAATGATTGAGGCTGCAATCTATCCTGGCTTCAAAGATTGGAGACTTACTTTAATTATCCTAGCTGGAATGATTGAGGCTGCAATCTATCCTGGCTTCAAAGACTGGAGACGTACATTAATCATCATAAGTGGAATGATTGAGGCTGCAATCTATCCTGGCTTCAAACATTGGAGACTTACTTTAATCTTCGTAGTTGAAATGATTGAGGCTGCAATCTATCCTGGCTTCAAAGACTGGAGACGTACATTAATCATCATAAGTGGAATGATTGAGGCTGCAATCTATCCTGGCTTCAAAGATTGGAGACTTACATTAATCATCCAAGCTGGAATGATTGAGGATGCAATCTATCCTGGATTCAAAGATTGGAGACTTACATTAATCATCCAAGCTGGAATGATTGAGGCTGCAATCTATCCTGGCTTCAAAGATTGGAGACTTACATTAATCATCCTAGCAGAAATTATTGAGGCTGCAATCTATCCTGGCTGCAAAGACTGGAGACTTTACTTTAATCATCCTAGCTGGAATGATTGAGGCTGCAATCTATCCTGGCTGCAAAGACTGGAGACTTACTTTAATCATCCTAGCTGGAATGATTGAGGCTGAAATCTATCCTGGCTGCAAAGACTGGAGACTTACTTTAATCATCCTAGCTGGAATGATTGAGGCTGCAATCTATCCTGGCTGCAAAGACTGGAGACTTACTTTAATCATCCTAGCTGGAATGATTGAGGCTGCAATCTATCCTGGCTGCAAAGACTGGAGACTTACTTTAATCATCCTAGCTGGAATGATTGAGGCTGCAATCTATCCTGGCTGCAAAGACTGGAGACTTACTTTAATCATCCTAGCTGGAATGATTGAGGCTGCAATCTATCCTGGCTGCAAAGACTGGAGACTTACTTTAATCATCCTAGCTGGAATGATTGAGGCTGCAATCTATCCTGGCTGCAAAGACTGGAGACTTACTTTAATCATCCTAGCTGCAATGATTGAGGCTGCAATCTATCCTGGCTGCAAAGACTGGAGACTTACTTTAATCATCCTAGCTGGAATGATTGAGTCTGCAATCGATCCTGGCTGCAAAGACTGGAGACTTACTTTAATCATCCTAGCTGGAATGATTGAGACTGCAATCTATCCTGGCTACAAGGATTGGAGACTTACTTTAATCATCCTAGCTGGAATGATTGACTGCAATCTATCCTGGCTGCAAGGATTGGATACTTACATTAATCATCCTAGCTGGAATGATTGAGGCTGCTATCTATCCTGGCTTCAAAGATTGGAGACTTACATTAATCATCCTAGCTGGAATGATGAAGGCTACTATCTATCCTGGTTGCAAAGATTGAGGCTGCAATCTATCCTGGCTGCAAAGATTGGAGACTTACATTAATCATCCTAGCTGGAATGATGAAGGCTGATATCTATCCTGGTTGCAAAGATTGAGGATGCAATCTACCCTGGCTGCAAAGATTGGAGACTTACATTAATCATCCTAGCTGAGATGGTTGAGACTGAAATCCGTCCTGGCTGCAAGGACTGGGACTTAAAATGCAATGGCTGAGATCAGCTCCAATGCAATCAGAATTAATGCAATCCAATCAATCCTGAATGAAATCTGTACTTAAAATATCACTATAATGGGTGACATGACTTTGACCGCGATTGATTGAAGACACAATGATTGAGACTTAAAGTATTATTAATCCATCTGACACAACTGTGGTTGCAACTGTCATGGCTGGAACAAATGTGGCTTAACTATCAATATAGTATCTGCCAGGATTAAAGCTAGAACGTGTTTTAGTGCAATGATTGAGAATTACAATGTAATTATCCTGATTGCAAAGACAAGCAATGTATTTATTCTGGGTGCAATGAAAAGGGTTTCAAGAATAATTATCCAGGCAGATAAGAGTAGCTGTAGTCAATCTTGGTTGCAAAGATCAACACGGACATTAATATTATCAGATGAATTTGCTCTATCTATCATTTATCTATAGCACCACTTTACCAATTTATAGAGCTCGTTACAAAGAACATGACAATACAGTTCATGATTGAAACTTAAAATATATTTATCCCAGGTGATAGTGATGGCGACTGCATTTAATCCTAGCTGCAATGATTGAGACTTAAAATATATTTATCCCGGCTGATAGTGATGGCGACTGCATTCAATCCTAGCTGCAAGGATTGAGACTTAAAATATATTGATCCCGGCTGACAGTGATGGCGACTGCATTCAATCCTAGCTGCGATGATTGAGACTTATCCGGGCTGACAGTGATGGCGATTGCATTCAATCTTAGATTCAATGATTGAGACTTAAAATATATTTATCCCTGTTGACAGTGATGGCGACTGCATTCAATCCTAGCTTCAATGATTGAGACTTAAAATATATTTATCCCGGCTGACAGTGATGGCGACTGCATGCGATCCTAGCTGCAATGATTGAGACTTAAAATATACTTATGGCAGATGACAGTGATGGTGACTGCATTCAATCCTAGCTGCAATGATTGAGACTTAAAATATATTTATACCAGCTGACAGTGATGGCGACTGCATTCGATCACAGCTGCGATGATTAATACTTTTAATATATTTTCATCCCGGCTGGCAGTGATGGTGACTGCATTCGATCATAGCTGTGATGATTGAGACTTTAAATATATTTATGGCAGATGACAGTGATGGGGACTGCATTCGATCATAGCTGCGATGATTGAGACTTTAAATATATTTATGGCAGATGACAGTGATGGGGACTGCATTCATTCCTAGCTGCAATGATTGAGACTTAAAATATATTTATGGTGGATGACAGTGATGGCGACTGCAATCGATCATAGCTGCGATAATTGAGAATTTTAATATGATTATCCCGACTGGAATGACAGAGACTGCATTTTTTCCGGCTACAATGAATGAGGCTTATGCTATCAGTGTCCTGGCTGACCTGAAGAAGACCACAACGTATCTAGGTACAGTGACTGTGACCTGAAATATGATTATCATGTCTGTGAGGGTGTAATTATTCTGCTTGCAATAATATAAACGTCAAGGAAAAATTATCCTGGCAGTCACAACTTCAGCTGCTATTAGTTGCGGCTGGAAAGATTGACACATTACATTAATCCTCTCTGGTGGATTAACTTTATTTATAGTGTTTCAATAGCCTCACTTTACGAATTTAGGGCCAAATGTACTACCCATTTTTGCATGCGCAAATGAGTTTGCGAACCCGTTTGCGCATGCAAAAACCTATTGGGCCCTGTACATAGCCTATTTTGCGACTTGCTAAATAGGTTTTGCAACTCGCTATTTGGAAGGGCCGTTCCCTTCCAAATAGCGAGTCTCAAAACCATGTACAAATGTTTTGCGACTGCAATTGCGGTTGCAAAGCACTCGCAATTACCACCTACTTCAAGTAGGTGGCAATGCATTCGAGATTCCGGCGGGAGAAGGACGCCACGTCTGCGGATACACAGACTTGTTCACCACTAATATCGTGCTGAATGACTGAAGACTGAAATCACCTACTTACTAGGATTATCTTACCCGCGCCGGAGGACCGTGTGGGTCGGAATTAACACCACACGATAATAAACACAAATTTAAGCCTTTCCAGCCTTGAAAAAGTCGCAAGTGTAATACTTGAAGGCGGCGAAACACGTGTTGGCATCTGGCTCTCAACCGAATCACAGTTCGTGAGAATAAATGTTTGGACCAAAGAAACACTAAAGACTCAAGCTTTTTATCATTATATACAATCATTTTGTGTTGGATCACACTGTTAACACTGTAATGATATGACTTCTGTGTGCTAAGGATTTTGTATTTGCATTTGCAAAGGGGAAGGGGTTCCCAGGGGACCCCTTCACCTTTGCAAATGCATGCAAAATTAGGTTTTAAGGGCAGGCAGTGGGCCCAGGGACCCCTTCCTGCCCTAAAAAGCATAAAACAAAAACGTTTCATTTTTATTTTTGGAATGCATCCCGTTTTCCTTTAAGGAAAACGGGCAGCATTTTAAAAAACTGCTTTATTTAAAAGCAATCACAGACATGGTGGTCTGCTGAGCCCAGCAGGACTGGCATTCCCAATGGGCTCGCAAATTGCGAGAGGCTCATTAATAATACTGAGCCTCGCAATTTGCGACCCCATTGGGAATCGCAAACAGTGTTAAACACACTGTTGTACATTTCAGTTAGCGCCTTGCAATTTGCGACTCGCAATAAGTTGCAAATTGCGAGGCACTAAATGAAATGGTCGTACATCTGGCCCTTGGTATTAGAATTCTTTACAAAGACCATACAAATGTTGATAGACTGATGTCTCTATGTTGTAATGATTGAGACTTAGGAAATAGTTCCCCTGGTTGGCATGACTGACAATTCAGGTATCTTGGCTGCTATCAGTGAGACATCAAACATTCTTTTTCTTACTAGCTCGATTGTGAGTGCAATCTACTATGGCTGCGAGGATTGAGACACACAATATTAAAGATCCCGCTAACATGATGGCGACGGCCTTATCGCTATAATGAAAGAATGAAGACTTTGGCTATCTATGTCTTGACTAAGACTCAATGTAAAATCAAAGGGGGGAATGGATCACTTGTACCTGCCACCAGGGTCCGTTATGTCCTTTCCGTCAGTACTTCAAAATGGAGTACTTAAAAAACCCTCATTCACGCAGGTAGCTCATGCGGCGGTATATCTTGACTCTCCGCCTCTCGTTATATGCGTGACAGCATCATCATAGGGTCTCTCTTTTGTATGCTTCCTCCACCTGGAGGGAACCACTGGTTTTTCAGTAGTGATCAGAAATCAAGGAGGTGAGTGAAAAGTGAGGTGTAGTGCTCCTTTAAAAAGTAATCCTCATACTAGCCAAAAATAACCTTTTTATTCTGTCTGGTGTATGGGAGAACTATGTAAAAAAATGTTTATGTGCAGTGATGGGCTAATTATGAGTCCACCGCACTATGGTCGACATGTTTCAGCCCGGTATCCGCCCCATGAAGGGTCGATGGGCTTTCTTCAGGACTTAAGAACTGTGCATAAATTGGGTGTTTACCAATTAGAGTAGTCAGGGTAAATACCCTGAGGTTAAGGTCAATAGTACCTGGAGGAAGAGACAGAAATTGAAGAAATGCTGATGCTCATCAAGGTTCAAATTGAACATGAAGTGAAAAGTACAATTAAAATAGTGAAGTTCATCATTGAACAAACACGGGACATTAAAAAATTTGAAAATAATAAAAGAAGAGAAAAAGTAGCAATCCTTTAGCTTACAAAGCATACTATGGCAAATGGCAACTCTTTAAATGCTGTGGTTTATGTTAGCTGTTACCAACTGTTGCAAATACACACTCGCGCATAATCTTTCACATATAAAATGGCAACTCTTTTTGATGATGCTGTAGTACTTATTGTGACAACAGAGTCTCTGATTAGTCATATGTTGGTATGCTCTAGTTTGTGTTATATCGTCATATGTATCATACTCTATAAGGTGTAATGTAGCGGTACAGCGTATTCAAATAGAAGCATATTCAAATACAGGGAGATCATGGGCCCATCTCAAGCGCTGATGATATCGTTTTTGCCTACCAAAGAGAACTTATTGCAGTGTACTCTGTAATTCATTACGCGCTGTCTGTTAATCTGTGGGGATTTAAAAAAGGCGTCACCTCTATAGTAAAGACTGTCGGGGATATCGTATCTACTCGTGACACAGGAGCCTCAGTGTTTTTCGCTAGGGCGATGTTATTCGTTTACCTTGTACAAAGTATCGCTTAGTCACATCGTATGGTCGTTAACGTGGGATGCATACCTTTTTTTGAAGTCCCAAGTTGGGCTTCAAGCGGGGCCACTGGCAGCGTAGTACCTGCTAATGGATTTAAAAAGGAGGGGTTGGATCACAAACAGTTCTGTTTCGAGTACATTACGTGTCTTGCTGTGTGGGGTCCAGCGCTGATCCTACCTCTTCGGCGGTGTTGGCACGACTTGTGCTGACGCAGCTTGCAGACTCCCGTATGGCGCGGGGTCTCAAGCGTCAGCAATAAATCGTCAAGGAGAGGAGAGTGAAGAAAGACTCTCGCAAGGCTGAAGAAAGTTCTTTTTTATATAGAAAGGGCCATTTTTATTAAAAACAAAGAGAAAACTCTCTCTGGTTGTTGATATTTCTGAATTTTTAAGCTACAGTTTTTCTGTAGCTTGATAAAATAACGATCATGTAACTGAAAAGGTGATTGTCCGATGGCACTAGTGCTTATTGAGGAGGGACACAGCGGAATATTTTTTCATGGTGTGGCGTTGTATCTCTTATTTTCAGCTTCGGTTTTTCACTTTATGCTGAGCCATGGTATATTATCGTTTAGGCCAGTAGTGTTCGTCTTGAGGCGATGCACCCATCTTTGCTCTTTTTCAAAAAGGATTTTCTCCGCATTCTGGCTTGTTCTAGTCAGTGTCTCAATGATTACCCAATTGAGTTAGTCAATGGAATGGCCATGTTCAATGTAGTGTTTGCTCATCTTTGTTGTTTCATGTTTGCAGTTGACATTGCTTCTATGTTCACAAATTCAATTCTCTGCTTGATTTTGCGACAGGTCATACCAATGAGCCTGAGATTGCATGGACAAGTGATCATGTAGATCACGTGTGTTGTATTACAGTTGGTGTGTTGTCTGATTGTCCATTTAGTTCAGGGGTCAGTTGTAAGTTTTTTGTAATGGTTGTGAGTTTGCAAACTGAGCATTGTCCGCAAGGGTTGTGGCCCATTACTGCTGGTATGTTCCACAGTGTGTTGGTAATTCTGTTTCTTTGGGGGGTTTGAGGCCGTGTATGTACTAAAATGTCTTTTATGTTCATTGTTCTTCTATATGCGAACCTTGGTTTAGGCCAATCAAGTGTTCCTGAAGTTAGTATTCACCAGTTTTTGTTAATTATCTTTTTGACAATATTGCTGGCTGTGCTGTATGTGGTGACGCATGTTAGATTGTCAGGTGTTGGGCTCTTTTGTGTGGATTCGAGTAGGCTTTCTCGTGGTTGGTTTCTTGCCCGTTTTTGGCATTTTGCCACTGTTTTATTTGGATAATCCCTCTTAGAAAGTTTTATACACAGATCTTTTGCTTGTGTTTTATATTCTGTCAGTTCACTGCAGTTCCTCTTTAGGTGCAAAAATTGGCTATAGGGTAAGTTGTCTCTGAGTGGGCGCGGATGAAAGCTGTTATACGAGAGGAGACTGTTTTTCGCAGTTGGTTTGAAAAAAGTCTTTGTTTTGATAGTGCTGTCCTCTATGTAAATGGTTAGATCTAAACAGTCTAGTTGCTTCTGATCTGAAGTGTAGGTGAATTTTAGGCAGTCGTCCTGCATGTTCATCCATTCGTGGAATTGGCTGAGGCTGGTTTTATCGCCTTCCCAGATCACCATGCTGTCATCTATGTATCGCTTCCAGAATCGAATCTTGGAAAGGTGTGGGTTAGTTGTATTGTGAACAAACATTTTTTCAAAATTGCTGACATAGAGTTCTGCTACGCTTGGAGCAAATGTGCTTCCCATGGATTTACCGTGGCATTGTTGATACAAGGTTCCATTGTACTCAAAATAGTTTTCGGTGAGTGCAAGTTTGCAACATTCCAGAACGAAATGTCTAGGTGTTTTGTGAGGCCAATTTTGTTCAAAAAGTAGTTCCTCCAAGGTTTCCATCGTTTTCTTTTGGGGCAGGCTAGGATATAGGCTTTCAACGTCAAAGCCAACTAAAATCATTGTTTCATTGGAGAAGGTTTCTTCTCTGAGAAGGTTAAGTAGATCTCGAGTATCCTTGAGGTAAGTAGGAGTTTTTTGGACCAATGGTCTTAGATATTGGTCTGCGAATTGTGATAGGGGTTCAAGGACCGACCCTATACCTGATACAATAGGGCGTCCAGGTGGCGGTCTTCTCTCTTTGTGTATTTTTGGGAGTGAATAACAGTAAGGTACTTTTGGTGAAATGGTCTTTGAGAAGTCAGCCTCATTTTTCGAGATACATCTGTTGACCTTGGCTTCCTCTACCATTATTCTGATGGTTTGTTGTAGTCTGGGTGTAGGATCAGTCTTAATGATCTTGTAGAACTTTACATCAGATAGGAGTTCGAGGCATTGCTGATTGTAGTTCTCTTTATTCATAAGGACAAAGCCACCGCCTTTATCAGCCGGTTTGATTACGAGGTCTTTGTTTTGTCTTAGGTCTCCTAGTGCTTGTTTTTCTGCTTTTGTCATGTTCATGAATGGTTTTTTTGTTTGGATTTTGATGTCTTCAATTTCGCCCATCACTGCCTGTTCAAACGTTTGGATCTCGATTGGGATCTGGTGGTTCATTGGGCAGAAAGGGGATTTTGGTCATAAGGGAGTGTCACCATCTGTTATCTTCTTTCCCACTGAAGAAGGCTTTTAGTTTTAACTTTCTGCAGAATTCTGCTACTTCGCATTGTATTTTGAAAACGTCCAGTGTGGGTGTAGGTATGTAACCTAAACCTTTGTTTAGTACATTTTCTTGTTCTTCAGTTAGAGTGATGTCACTCAGGTTGATCACAAGCGGGTCGTGCTTGTTCCTGGTTTTTCTTTTGTCAAGCTTGACATTCTCCTGGTGAGTATTTGCCTCTCCTGATCTGTCCATGTTACTCCTTTTCTTCGTCCTCTCTGATTTGGTTGGCCTCTCCCTAAAAAAGGCGGTTGTTGCATGAATTAGCCCACAAAAGGACCCATTGGTGGAGGTCCTGCAGTGTATGGGTTCATCCATCCATGGTAGTTCGGTGTGAAATGTTGAAGGAGAGGTTGTTGTTGGTCTCCATAGTGAGGGTTGCGCCACATATTTGGTCTGCGGCGTTGTTGGCGTCTGTATCTTCCTCTGTTCCTTCTTTATTGTCTAGTGTCATCATTACTCCAATCAGAATTATCTTTTGAGTTACCGCTGGTATCGTTATCTGATGTGTTTTCTGATACTTCGTAATCATCCTTGCTGTAAGGATGCATTTTCTCCATTGAAAAGCGTTTGAGGTCTTTTCCTAATTTTTGTATTTTGTTTTGGGTTATGTATTCCTTGGTTTCGTTCATCTCCCTATTGATTTCTTCCAGTCCTTTTTTGTAGACGGTTATGTGTACCATGTTTTTCAGTTTCGCCTCACTCAGTTGTATTTTAATCGTCAGGGCTTCTGTCAATCTTGTTGCGGTTTTAATAATAAGGACTAGGTAGTCCCTGGTGCATTTCCATGAAATAGCCGGCCAGTCTTTCCTGAAGGCTAGGTCATGGAGGAAGATGCGTGGTGCATTGTGTAACCAGAGGCCTCTGGGGGCAGCATTTGCACGAAGATATTCGGTCATGAATACGCCATGAATAGCGGTTCTTACTTGTTCTTTTTTGGTCTCTGATAGGTCTTCCCAGTCAGTGTTCTGTGCTAATGTTTGATTTAGATCTTTATCTTGTAGTAATGATTGTAAAGAAAGGATTGCGTTGATCTCATCTACTGAGTAGCTCAGACCTAAGTTCTCTGCCATTGTGGAATCCTTTTTTTGTTGTTTTTTGTTATTTGGCTGGTCTGAGTGGATTGATTATTAGAAAAAAGGGAGAAAGTGATGATCGAAATTCCCAATTAGGCAAAGTCGATGTTAATAATTCCAAGTAGGAACAAGAAAACTCCCACAGCTGTACGCTGCTAAATATATTCAAATCAGGGATTGGGGGAGTAAGAAGCGATTGTGATCCATTCAGCTTCCTGTTGTACAATCAAAAAATCAAAGGGGGGAATGGATCACTTGTAGTTGCCACCAGGCTCCGTTATGTCCTTTCCGTCAGTACTTCAAAATGGAGTACTTAAAAAACCCTCATTCACGCAGGTAGCTCGTGCGGCGGTATATCTTGATTCTCCGCCTCTCGTTATATGCGTGACAGCATCATCATAGGGTCTCTCTTTTGTATGCTTCCTCCACCTGGAGGGAACCACTGGTTTTTCAGTAGTGATCAGAAATCAAGGAGGTGAGTGATACGTGAGGTGTAGTGCTCCTTTAAAAAGTAATCCTCATACTAGCCAAAAATAACCTTTTTATTCTGTCTGGTGTATGGGAGAACTATGTAAAAAAATGTTTATGTGCAGCGATGGGCTAATTATGAGTCCACCGCACTATGGTCGACATGTTTCAGCCCGGTATCCGCCCCATGAAGGGTCGATGGGCTTTCTTCAGGACCTAAGAACTGTGCAAAAATTGGGTGTTTACCAATTAGAGTAGTCAGGGTAAATACCCTGAGGTTAAGGTCAATAGTACCTGGAGGAAGAGACAGAAATTGAAGAAATGCTGATGCTCATCAAGGTTCAAATTGAACATGAAGTGAAAAGTACAATTAAAATAGTGAAGTTCATCATTGAACAAACACGGGACATTAAAAAATTTGAAAATAATAAAAGAAGAGAAAAAGTAGCAATCCTTTAGCTTACAAAGCATACTATGGCAAATGGCAACTCTTTAAATGCTGTGGTTTATGTTAGCTGTTACCAACTGTTGCAAATACACACTCGCGCATAATCTTTCACATATAAAATGCCAACTCTTTTTGATGATGCTGTAGTACTTATTGTGACAACAGAGTCTCTGATTAGTCATATGTTGGTATGCTCTAGTTTGTGTTATATCGTCATATGTATCATACTCTATAAGGTGTAATGTAGCGGTACAGCGTATTCAAATAAAAGCATATTCAAATACAGGGAGATCATGGGCCCATCTCAAGCGCTGAGGATATTGTTTTTGCCTACCAAAGTGTACTCTGTAATTCATTACGCGCTGTCTGTTAATCTGTGGGGATTTAAAAAAGGCGTCACCTATATAGTAAAGACTGTAGGGATATCGTATCTACTCGTGACACAGGAGCCTCAGTGTTTTTCGCTAGGGCGATGTTATTCGTTTACCTTGTACAAAGTATCGCTTAGTCACATCGTATGGTCGTTAACGTGGGATGCATACCTTTTTTTGAAGTCCCAAGTCGGGCTTCAAGCGGGGCCACTGGCAGCGTAGTACCTGCTAATGGATTTTAAAAGGCTCAATGTACCCCGGTGCAATGATTGAGACCTGGAATGTGACTAGCCTGGTTGCAGCTACACAAACTTCAGGTTTACTCATCCTGGCAGACATGACTGTGAATGCAATCTGTCGTAGATGTGAAGATTGAGACTTGAAGGTGATTGATTATCTCCTGGCTACAATGAGTAAGACATGTAATTTTAAGAACAATGGTCCTTAGCATAAACTGAATTGAAAAAAACTGTTGCAACATAGACTACAATGAGACCTATGTGTATTCCTCCTAAGTCCAGCCGGACAAAGGAACATTTATTCTAAAGTTTTTTAAAAATAGAAATAGGGAAATGAAGAGTAATCAAACAAGGGCACAATCCTGTACCAAGTTTTCAAAAAGAAAGAAGTGGAGAAGTGTAGCTCACTGGTTAGAGGAGGCATACCCTGAAGCAGAGATCAGACCCGGGACCTGGGCTCGATTCCCGACGCGGCAGGGTCCAGAACCCAATTGTCCATGGACTTGATAATTCTCGCTTCGGTGCCCACTCTAAGCACGAGTTCACACTATGCAGCTCTGGGCAACAAGCCTGCTTAATCTCCACAACGGCCCCCCGCGGCGGGATGCCTGGCTTTCACCTTGGGGATGCCCAGTACGGGTTATCTTACAGGGAAAAACCAGGATGGGTTCCCAATGCAAGCGCCAAGATGCCCGTAGGGTGATAGCTGCGCTCTATAAGTACCTCAATCAATCAATCAATCAAAAAGGAGACAAGAAAGTCAGATTAAAGTGGAAGGAAATAACAGGCAAAAGGTTTTAGGAGCAAACAAGGGGGCTTACAAAACAATAATCAACTTAAGTAAGCACAACCCAGCAGAAACCACAAAACATTTTCACAGTGGATAAAATTGTGGTACTGTTATAGAAAGTCGACGACGTTTCGATCCCTAGCTCCTAGTACAGTGGGATCATCATCAGGACTAAAATTTGAGAAGGAGTTGCCTGGTATAAATTGGCAATGCCTGTTGACATAAATGGGGGAAGAAGGGGGAGAAGAAAACAGACAAAACAAGGTTGTTCAGCAGTTCAATTTTTGACGTACAAAGAAACAACAGTTGTGAGGTCCGAGGACGTGCCTCATGCATATGGTGAGTATTGGCGCTTTTAGAACAGTGAACGGTTCATGAGCGCGGGTGTGGAGGGATCATCCCTTAGGTAGTGCTAGGTGCCACCGCTGAAAAAGCTTTGAATACGAGGCTGAAACTCTGGTGAGTCGTGAGGGTAGTGGTTAGCGTGCGTGGCCAGGTTGAGTTCATGTGGCTAGATGCTGATCATGCGCGGAGCGTCTAAGGTGAGATCATGCATTTAGATTGTACATCAAGAGAATTTGATTAGGACTTGGCCGGAGAAGTTATGGTTGTTGGCTTGTAAGCTGAAATTTCTGATGCGAAAAGGTGCCTTCCATAAAACACGCAGTTACATTAAAACAATTACCTACGAGTGTCGGCGGGAGAAGCTATTCGCACTCGCGGCAGGGCTTGATTGAGCAGGGCGGTCAGATGCTGAAGGCGAACACTGTGAATGGGAAGGGGGAGGGACGTTTGAGGGATGTGGCACAAGGGGAGATGCAAGAGCCGAGAGTGAGAAGTATAACGGCTTACCATTGGAACAACAAGAATTGTGTTCCGATGGGGCGGTTTTTAGGACGCGATCATCCGCGTGAGAAATGGGCGGCAGCAGCAATGGCTAGGTCTTGTTTAAGGGAACAAAGCTACAATGGGAGGGAAGAGCAAGGGAATAGTGAGGGACGGGAGATAAAATCGTGGTGTCAGACCTGGAAAACAAGTTAGACAGGCTTACCTGCGATAGTTGGCTCAGTGGGAAAAAGGTGAAAGCACGTCCAGGGGATACAGCGAGCGGCAGCTACAGTGGCTGTCCGTTTGTAGATACGAGCTGAATTGGGAGGGAGGAGCTCGTTAGTGGACGGTAGGGGTGGAATAATATAGAGTGTATTGCTCGGGTGAGCGCTTACCTCAAAGGAGTCTCAGCAGGACGTGTGTGGGCATCCGATGTGGCCGTCGATGGGGACTGGGCTCGGAGGCATTGGTGCGGTTTAAAACAACGCGAGAGAGTAAAGATAGTGGTAGGACTACGCGTAGGACCGTGCAAGGGAGTGAAAATAGTGGTAGGACTGTGCCAGGAAGGAAAACATCGGCCCTGGTTGCGGGGGACATTGTGAAGTGGGGAAAAGTGAAGGTGACTGTATAAAACAATGCGGTTATACTTAATATAATCAACATGAGTTAAATACATAAACTGGTGATTTGGAACAGGAACCAAATTAAATTGACAGCGAGATTATTCGGTTGGGCTAACGCTGTAGCTTTGATGAAAAGGCGATTAACATGAGCACCAAATTAGGACATCATGAGCAACCATGAATAAACATGAATAAACATGTACAACCGGAATTTGAACAGATTTCAAAAGTGTTCAGTCTTAGTGTATAAGATGTGTGATTACTGGAAGGGAAAGTTCATTGTTATTTGAAAGGTTCTTAAAGCAGTGTTGTCCAATCTTCTGTCCTGTTCAGGCCATTGCGAATTGAGTCATAGGTGATGATAGATTTAAGTTCTTCTCGGTTCAGTAGTTGGGCAATGTTGCCTCCACGCTGTGGTAGTTTCAGGACTTTGAAAACTGTCCAGCGAATTTCGTCTTCATTGTGATTGGCCTCTGTAAAGTGGTCGACAAGAGGCGCATTTGGAGTCCTGCATCATATTCTGCTTCTGTGATGGCAGATTCTTGTCTTTACTTTCTGTGTGGTTTGCCCAATGTAGATTTTCTGACATGGGCAATAGATGAGGTAGATTACATTTGCTGTATTACAGTTGGAGAAAGAGTGGCTAAGTGAAGTAATGTTATTGAAAGTGAAACTTTTACCCTCAATGGTAAATGCACAAACATTACAACAACCACATTTGAAATGACCAATGATGGGGGAAAGGCCCCAAACAACATCAAGAGTAGGAGCATTGACAGGAGAAGGCAAAGAAGCTCGGATAAGATGATCCTTCAAATTTTTGTTCTTTTTAAATGCGAACAAAGGTTTCTCTAGTACTAGATTACCTACATTCAAGATTGGCCAATGATGGAGTATCATCTTCCTCAATTTGTTTGAGACTGGAGAGAATGTTGTCACACATGCTAATCTTTGTGTTTCTTTTTTGGGTTTGGGGGTCAGCAGGATTTCCCTTGGGCAATACCATGCGCGTTTTGAAGCATTTTTCACTTTTTTTCTAGGGTAACCTCTAGCTTTCAATTTCGCAGAAAGATAGTTTGCCTCTCTGAAATAGTCAGTTTTGCAAGAGCAATTCCTCCTAATTCGTAGGAATTGGGAGTAGGGCAATGAGTCCCTAAGGGCCCTAGGGTGATTGCTAGTGTAATTCAACAATGTGTTTCGCTCTGTGAGTTTACGGTATAGGCGTGTAAGAAGTTCACCTTCCTGGTGGAAAATTGTGAGGTCTAAGAAGGCAATTGAATTTTTGTCAGTCGTGATGGTGAAGGAGAGGCCTGAACAATTGTTATTCATCCAATGTACAAATGAGAGAAGGGTTTCTGTGTTCTGTTTCCAAATGATGAAAATATCATCTATGTATCTACGCCAAAGGCCGATACAAGGAAAGAAAGGGTTTGAATCAGTGAGAATGACATTTGTTTCTAGTAGGTCCATAAACAACACTGCTAGATTTGGGGCAAACATTGCACCCATGGAAGTGCCTTTGATTTGCTGGTAAAATTTGTTTTCAAACAAGAAGAAATTTCGTGTGAGACAAAGTTCAAGGAGTTGTAAGATGAAGTAACTGGGGACAGCGTGTGGACGGGGACGTGAGTCAAGGGTCTTTTGTATTGCCAAAGGAGCAGCTGTCTGTGGTATGTTGGTGTACAAGGACTCGACGTCCATGGTGCAGAGGGTTTCAGATGTCGGATTGTATGGATGATGTTCAATTAGGTTAATCATCGCCATGGAATCTCTAACGTAGCATTGGGTATTTGGGACAAACCCTTTGATGAAAAAATCTACGTATGCCCCTAATGGTTCAAGAATTGAGCCGCAAGCTGAAACAATTGGTCGGCCTGGGGGGTTGGATGTGTTTTTGTGGATTTTGGGAAGTGTATAGATGACAGGGATGCGTGGAGTTTTGACATTCAAGAAATTGAACTCTTTTTTGGAGAGAAAACCAGCCTGAAGTCCTTCTGTGGTGGTTTTTAGGATCAATTCTTCGATCTCTTTGGTGGGATTTTTAACCAGAAGCATATAATGATCTTTGTTGTCTAACTGACGTTGAATTTCAGCTATGTAAGCTATTTTCTCCTGAAGGACTATTCCACCTCCTTTGTCTGCGCTCTTGATGATTAAAGTGTCAATGGCTTTAAGATGACTGATCGCTTGTTTTTCTTTTAAGGTAATATTAAAAGGAATGAATTGCTTTTTATTCTGTATTGAGGAGAGGTCTTTCAGAACCATTTTTTCAAATGTCACTATTTCAGGAGGAATCATTCCTGCAGATGGTAGAAAGGTTGATGGAGGTCGGAAAGGAGTATTGCAAATTTGTTCAGGTGTGGGGTGTAGCTGAAAAAAGGCTTGTATCCGAGCTTCTTTGCCTTCTCCTGTCAATGCTCCTACTCTTGATGTTGTTTGGGGCCTTTCCCCCATCATTGGTCATTTCAAATGTGGTTGTTGTAATGTTTGTGCATTTACCATTGAGGGTAAAAGTTTCACTTTCAATAACATTACTTCACTTAGCCACTCTTTCTCCAACTGTAATACAGCAAATGTAATCTACCTCATCTATTGCCCATGTCAGAAAATCTACATTGGGCAAACCACACAGAAAGTAAAGACAAGAATCTGCCATCACAGAAGCAGAATATGATGCAGGACTCCAAATGCGCCTCTTGTCGACCACTTTACAGAGGCCAATCACAATGAAGACGAAATTCGCTGGACAGTTTTCAAAGTCCTGAAACTACCACAGCGTGGAGGCAACATTGCCCAACTACTGAACCGAGAAGAACTTAAATCTATCATCACCTATGACTCAATTCGCAATGGCCTGAACAGGACAGAAGATTGGACAACACTGCTTTAAGAACCTTTCAAATAACAATGAACTTTCCCTTCCAGTAATCACACATCTTATACACTAAGACTGAACACTTTTGAAATCTGTTCAAATTCCGGTTGTACATGTTTATTCATGTTTATTCATGGTTGCTCATGATGTCCTAATTTGGCGCTCATGTTAATCGCCTTTTCATCAAAGCTACAGCGTTAGCCCAACCGAATAATCTCGCTGTCAATTTAATTTGGTTCCTGTTCCAAATCACCAGTTTATGTATTTAACTCATGTTGATTATATTAAGTATAACCGCATTGTTTTATACAGTCACCTTCACTTTTCCCCACTTCACAATGTCCCCCGCAACCAGGGCCGATGTTTTCCTTCCTGGCACAGTCCTACCACTATTTTCACTCCCTTGCACGGTCCTACGCGTAGTCCTACCACTATCTTTACTCTCTCGCGTTGTTTTAAACCGCACCAATGCCTCCGAGCCCAGTCCCCATCGACGGCCACATCGGATGCCCACACACGTCCTGCTGAGACTCCTTTGAGGTAAGCGCTCACCCGAGCAATACACTCTATATTATTCCACCCCTACCGTCCACTAACGAGCTCCTCCCTCCCAATTCAGCTCGTATCTACAAACGGACAGCCACTGTAGCTGCCGCTCGCTGTATCCCCTGGACGTGCTTTCACCTTTTTCCCACTGAGCCAACTATCGCAGGTAAGCCTGTCTAACTTGTTTTCCAGGTCTGACACCACGATTTTATCTCCCGTCCCTCACTATTCCCTTGCTCTTCCCTCCCATTGTAGCTTTGTTCCCTTAAACAAGACCTAGCCATTGCTGCTGCCGCCCATTTCTCACGCGGATGATCGCGTCCTAAAAACCGCCCCATCGGAACACAATTCTTGTTGTTCCAACGGTAAGCCGTTATACTTCTCACTCTCGGCTCTTGCATCTCCCCTTGTGCCACATCCCTCAAACGTCCCTCCCCCTTCCCATTCACAGTGTTCGCCTTCAGCATCTGACCGCCCTGCTCAATCAAGCCCTGCCGCGAGTGCGAATAGCTTCTCCCGCCGACACTCGTAGGTAATTGTTTTAATGTAACTGCGTGTTTTATGGAAGGCACCTTTTCGCATCAGAAATTTCACCTTATAAGCCAACAACCATAACTTCTCCGGCCAAGTCCTAATCAAATTCTCTTGATGTACAATCTAAAGGCATGATCTCACCTTAGACGCTCCGCGCATGATCAGCATCTAGCCACATGAACTCAACCTGGCCACGCACGCTAACCACTACCCTCACGACTCACCAGAGTTTCAGCCTCGTATTCAAAGCTTTTTCAGCGGCGGCGCCTAGCACTACCTAAGGGATGATCCCTCCACACCCGCGCTCACGAACCGTTCACTGTTCTAAAAGCGCCAATACTCACCATATGCATGAGGCACGTCCTCGGACCTCACAACTGTTGTTTCTTTGTACGTCAAAAACTGAACTGCTGAACAACCTTGTTTTGTCTGTTTTCTTCTCCCCCTTCTTCCCCCATTTATGTCAACAGGCATTGCCAATTTATACCAGGCAACTCCTTCTCAAATTTTAGTCCTGATGATGATCCCACTGTACTAGGAGCTAGGGATCGAAACGTCGTCGACTTTCTATAACAGTACCACAATTTTATCCACTGTGAAAATGTTTTGTGGTTTCTGCTGGGTTGTGCTTACTTAAGTTGATTATTGTTTTGTAAGCCCCCTTGTTTGCTCCTAAAACCTTTTGCCTGTTATTTCCTTCCACTTTAATCTGACTTTCTTGTCTCCTTTTTGAAAACTTGGTACAGGATTGTGCCCTTGTTTGATTACTCTTCATTTCCCTATTTCTATTTTTAAAAAACTTTAGAATAAATGTTCCTTTGTCCGGCTGGACTTAGGAGGAATACACATAGGTCTCATTGTAGTCTATGTTGCAACAGTTTTTTTCAATTCAGTTTATGCTGAGGACCATTGTTCTTAAAATTACATGATATACCCGTGGTCCTAAGCTACCTCTATCGGGTCCCCCTTGTTAACTATATCGCCACAATGAGTAAGACAGCACTGTACCCTGGTGCAATGATTGAGACATGGGATGTGACTAACCTGGTTGGAAGGGTGTAAGTACTCTGGTTGCAGCTACACAAACTTCAGGTTTACTCATCCTGGAAGGCATGACTGTGAATGCAATCTATCCCAGATGTGATGATTGAGACTTGAAGGTGATTGATTCTGTACTGGCTACAATGAGTAAGACAGCACTGTACCCTGGTGCAATGATTGAGACATGAGATATCATTATCCTGGCTGGGAAGCTGTAATTTTCTGTGTGCAGTAACCGACACTCCAGGTTTACTCATCCTGTCAGACATGACGGTGGCTGCAATCTACCCCTGCTGCAAGGAATGAGGCTACTGACGTCATTATCCTGGCTGGCACATGATTGATGCTGCCGACAAATCAGGTACCGCCCTCACGCCTGACATGATCCCGACTGCAAACTACACGCAGGGTTTAGGTCGACACACACTAAATTACAGTCAGATAAAAATAATTACGCTGCTAAACTGCTGAGATCCAGTTGCTAAGCAGTCATTGGGCTCACAGAAGATGCCCACGTGGTACAGATGAGATGGAAAGCGTAATTACCCAAAGCACTTCATCTTCAAAGGAGAAATTAAAGACAAATTATTCCCTAACTTGCTAAATTTTATAAAAGGCACCTGTCACCTTTGAAGACGCCAGCGGCTGCCAGTTTACCAAGTATAAATTATTCTAGATTTTAAATAGATGGCACGGGGGTTACAGCTTGCATGATATGCTGCTAGCACATTTTAGAACACATGTAAAAAATGGGGGAAAGATGTACGAATACAGTTTAACAGCCACAATGTTGAATGGAATGCAGGGGGGGGAATGGAAATGGGTGTCTTTTTAGAAATGCAATTTAATGACAAGTGGTTTTATGAATGCAATTTTTAATGTGAAAAATGCTGCGTATAAAGGGACAATGCATGTAAAAACGATATGTATAATATTTTCCACTAAAGATTGACCCCATGTTTAGATGCCTTCGCCAGATGTGGGCCTTTTTATGTCACTGGCTGACTTGTAGGTCCTGTTTGCTTTGCTTGTCATGCACACTGTTACATGTGAGAAAGAAAGGCACCCTGGTTCTGCGGAACTGCCGCTGACCGCGGCCCCCGCAGGGGGCCAATCGGCGGTCGGCGCCTTAGTGGCCCCGGGGCCCCGGTCACCCCTCCCCACCCCCTCCCTAAGGGGAGGTCGGGGAAACAGACTGGAGCCCCCCTCCGTTGGCAGGGCCGGAAGTGACGCGCAATGCGTGTCACTTCCTGGCCCAAGTGTGAGGGGGAGGCTATTTAGCCTTCCCCCACCTGGAGGGCAGCACCGGCAGGCATCGCTCCCGCGCTGCCCGGCTCATCAGGCGGGCAGGCGACCCAGATGGTTGCCTGCCCTTGGATCGCCCGTAAGATAACCCACCCATTACATATCTTGGAATTATGTAATAAACCTGCAGCAATTGTTACCCACCTACAACTGTTTCGTGTGTTTCATTGGGTAACCTATTTGGGGGAGGGGGGACAGCGGGGTGCCCCTGGGGGTACTATGGGGGTAGCGATCAGGTCTTCCAGCACTAGTCTTGGGGCTTGGTGATCGGTCATGGTGGAATGCAGGAATGCCGAGGGTCCCTGAGAAATGGGGAATAACCGGAGGAAGCAGGAATACTGCACTCAATTCACATGCTAATACCCCATTTTCTGCCCATTTCCTCACAGTATCTTCACATCAGGGCTAAAATGATGAGGGGTGGTGACGTACCGGATATGCGTTATTCCAACTGTAATTCCTCATTTGCGCGGAAATGTTGTTTTAAGGGGACCATAATGAATTTCATTTCGTTTCTCATTTTACGTCTGCATCATTTTGAATTTTTGTCTTGATCATTTACCTGCATTGCGATTGGCTGAGATCGTTGCTCCTCTCTGTGTGGCGGCCATTTTGGGGGACACTCTCGGCTTCAAAGGCGGACTGATTGAACGACTTACTACCCTTGTAACGCTCAGACTACCCTGAGGATCTCTTGGCGGGGTCCTGTAACAGTTTGGGATTGGGGTGTCCTCGGATCCTTCTTGGCAACTTTCCTGGACTGGAAGTGGTGGAGTTCGGGCAGGAGAGAATTCCAGAACTGGGCCCATATGCTAAAAACTCTCTAGCCAGCTTGGACTACAGATATGTTTGTGTCAAGAGACAGCCAAAAGCTTTTACTCTAGACTCTCCTTTTTCCAGGTAGGAGGACATAGCTGCCAAGGTTTCAGATTGCTTATCTGTGACATTTTCATAATTTCAGTGTAATTATGAGTGACATCTAACAACTATAAGTGACACTTTCTCGCGAACAATACCCTCACTTAGTAGTAGCATGGCACAGCCCACAGCCTAGGTCGGACACCTATTTCCGGGCAGGGCAGCAGAGAAACAATACATTAAATTGAGATTACCTTGCTTAGCCATCCTGGCTCCTCCCTGGCTGGCAGCCAATCAAATTAACGCAATGATCAGATCTTGATGAATTGACAGAGTCCGTTCAGCCTCTCAGCCACGTGGAACAGGAGGCCGACCACAGGGTGTGAGAGCGGCCAAAGCGGTGATCATGATCTCAGCTGCCTGATGGCCATGAGGCCTCAGCAGCAGCTGTAACATCTCTTTAAGGCCCATCATAATCATGAAGCATCACACGCTCTTAAAAGTGAATTAAATTATTAGGATATTGGAGAAGGGGGTAGTGACACAAAAGTAAATTTAATTATTAGGAGGATATTGGAGAAGGTACTCAGCAAAATAGACAGTTCTGGTAGCTAGGCCACATCTCATCCTGCCTCCTTGTACAGTAATCCAATTAGACCCCTCTTTTACTGCAGTTTAGATTGACCCAGTTTATGGCATGTATTTAGCAGAGGCGGCTCCTCCATTAGGGCGGAGGAGCGCCGCCCCACTGCTTTCTCACAGCGCGAGAAGCAGAAACATAAAATGGTATTTTTAATACCATTTTATGTTTCTGCTTCTCGTGCTGCGAGAAATCAGAAGACAGGGTTGGGCCTGGTTATAGGAGGGCGGGAGGGTATGCCTGGTTGGGAGCGGGCGGGTGGGTGGGTCAGGGAGGAGTGGCTTGGTTGGCCTGGGGCCGACCAAAGCAGTCATGCGCACTCTACATTTTCTCTATGTATGCTGCATGCAACTTACATATAGAAAATGGCTTTCCTACAGGTGCCCGGGTGGGAGCTGTCCGGGACTCTGCACCAATCACAAAGCTGCCATTGCAGTATTGTGATTGGCTTACAGGAGGGGAAGGAGCATGCCTGTTCCTGTTCCTATGTTCCTGTTCCTGTTTAGGAAAACGCTGAACGCAGGACCCGGCCCAGGAGCAGAGGCAACGCCGGACCTGGTCAGGTGGGTTTTCTTATTTTTATTTTTATTTTACCCCCCCCCCCCATCCCCCCCCAGCGGTAACTTCTGCGCGAACCTCCATGCGACACCCCCCTCTCGCCCCCCCACCCGTGAGTATTGTGAGCCACGACTGGAATTTAGAAGGTCCGTTTTGCGGATGGACAGCCACATCCGTTTGATGCTATGGTTCTATGGTTTGAACAGGTGGTGCTTTTTACATTAATTGGGGGGGGGGGTGGTTTTGAGATTCGGTCTGCAAATCTCTGAAGTTTGTTTGGCTTGGTGCGGTTCTGTGGTAGCAGGATATTTACACGTCATAATATATTGAGAATCCTATACCTCCTGTTGTACACTAGCGCCATCTTGAGGCCTTGGAAAAGCAGTACTCGATCCAATTTCCTATGAAGTTTTATAAAGATATAGATCGGCTTCTTACTAAATTTCTTTGGAGCAATAAGGCATCTCGTATTAGTTATAAGAAAAATTAATTACCTAAAGGTCATGGAGGTTTTGGTGTACCAAATTTCTTGTGTTATCACAAAGCTTTTATATTACAACAAAGTTCTTTGTGGTTTAACCATTCTCATTTGAATAATCCCCCTACATGGCTTTCTATAGAAAAGAGTTTAATTATACCGTTTCCCTTACCTTCTTTGTTAACTATGTCCAATAAATCTATATTGTTCAATAAATCTGTTATTTTGAAGTCCAATAAGTTAATATTACATGATTTTGATTTAATTTTTCAATCACCCATGTCCATTACTGAAGATATGTCATTATGGTATAATTCTAATATAAAACTTACCAAAATTTTAGATTTTGGCACTCATGGATTTAGGCTGGTATTTTTTGCCTTAAAGATATTTATCATAACAATGCTATTATCTCTTTTGAATTTGCCTTCTTCTGATTTATTTAAATATAAATTTTTATGCAATTCTATTTTAGATTCATTTCCTCATTTTATACCTTCTAATGTTCAGTCAGATTTATCAATTTATATTCGAACTCTTTCTACTTTACCTCATGGTGTTTCCATATTGTATAAAAAGATGACTTCATTTAAGGGTGAAAATATTAATATGCTTTTAACATTTTGAAATAATTAGCTTTCTTTATCTTTATCTTATGAAGCATGGAAACTATCTGGCTTAATAGTATTTCAGGATGCTTACCTGTTTCACTTTATCAAACAAACTCATATATTTTATATAATTGCCTATGGGCTCTACTGAGATTGTTTCAAGCTAAACTCCTCCCGACTTTCAAAATGTTGGCACCGTAATTTACATACCGGTTCGTTAAAACATATGCTTTTTTAAAAGTCCTTTTATTTTTTAATTTTGGACTGAAGTTTGGGATGTTATAAAAAAGATACTTAATATTCATGATGATTTATCATTTAATTTGCTAATTTGTAAATCTGTCATTCTTTCTCGTAAATTAACTGACTTAGAAGGTAAACTTTTTAATTTCCTGTTAACAGCAGCGTTAAAATCCATAACTTCATGTTGGAAAGAGGTTTCATTATTATCTGTTCATGTGTGGTGGTCATGGGTTATTTTCACTAGAAGAGGAGCCCATTTATCCTTGAAAGGTGTTAATCATAATTATACTTCCTATCACTTATTCTGGAAACCTATTGATATCTATTCATCTTTTTAAAATGCATTTTTGTCTTTAAGTTACATATTCATTGATACATTTGCAAAGTTTCTTTTTATTAGTAGTTCTATTTTGCTGATTATCAATATCATATGTATAATTGTTCCTTCTCCCTCCCTTTATAATGTTCTGTATTAATATAATAAGATAATATATTATATTGCACCTATTATTACTTAATGTTGTTGGTAATTGTCAAATATTCTTATTAGGTACTTGTATTGCATAATTTTTTTGTATTGTCTATCTGTTAACTAAAAATACAATAAAATATTTTGAACTGGAAAAGCAGTACTCGGAGCTCAGCTTTTATGCGTCCCTCCTAGCAAATCGAGAAACTGGAACTACGCGGTTTAATCGCACTTCAGGACACAGTTCTTTTGCGTGACAATCTCCGGCAATGCGGTAATGCTGGAAATTACCATAAATGCGTTATTCTATTGTGAGATGCTTGGCACTTGGCAGGGCTGGGAGCAGTGTTTAATGTGTAATAAAATAAGTGCCAGGGCCCTCGTCAGGAGGCGACGGATGCTTGCACCACCCATTGACCCTGCCAGCGCTGCCAATGACAGTACCAACACATCTTCTAACCATCACACTCCTACAAGTTTGACAATTCAGCCTATTCCAGGCCCCCAATCCTACGAGAATGGATTGGGTGGCAGGAATTAGCCATTTTTAATATATATTGAATTATTAAGCAACAGTTGTTCTGCTCTTCTCTGAATTATACAAACAGTGCCACCATGTGTCAGACTGTCATAAGTGCCAGAGTTGACAACAAAGTGCCAGTGTCGAGCACGGACACCACTGTTTCAAATTAAGCACAGGGTAGGAGAATATGCATGGATTCATTATGCCCTGTGTTCAGGTGCAAGATTATGAAGGCATTTAAATATACAATGCCTACCTTCCTGCAGGTGATCATAGACACTGTTTCCAGTCCTGCACTTGTCAAATTCAATTTAACATAACATAACATAATCAAATGCATTGTGGGTGTTGTAGTCTGGTTTTGCTTCCATTGAACTAATTAGAATACACCTGAAAACAATGATTTGTAGGAGAAAAGTTCAGTAGCTGGAGCCAGTGTCTGTAATCTTCTGGAGTGAAGTGGGATGGGGTCAGACTATTAAACATCATGCAACTGGGTTTGAAAAAGATCTGTTTGTTCTTGCATTGGAATACAGTGCAGGGATTCCCTGGTACTGTGACATGGTCTCTTCTGTGAGGTCCCTTAACAAGAACAGTTTATTTAATTTTGCATCTTCCTGTTGTGTGCCTGCCAGCGCAAAGATACTTAGAAGTGGTCACTGCACAACCACAAATCGGGCACACTGCGAACACACCAGCACCCTACTGAAGAAGCACCAAAGGCAATCACATATGTTCCCATCTGCGCCAAGGATGTCCAAATATTCTGCATCTCCATGTCCTGTGTAGGGGTGGGTGAATAGTTTGGCTCCACCGGTGGAGTTTGCAGAGTTTTGCCCACTCCATGTTCTGCTTGGAATGTGGAGTTCTGGCAAAACTCCACCCACCGCTGCGTGGCAGTTTTTTCTCATGGGCGTCTCGACAACGTTAAGTTGGTGAGCGAGAATTTGCATCCCTTAACTTGATTTTCGGGTGCTAGAAAGCCTCCTGGCGAGACTTCTCAATGCGGGCGGTGGCAGCAGATTGTGACCATACGCATTGGGAAGGCTGTCACTCGAGTAGGAAAAAAGAAAGAAGCAGCGCCCTCTGGCACACTACATGGTGTCATTCGCACTGTAAAATACAGAGTAGAACAAGCTCCCGGTGCTAAAAAGCAGCATAAGCAGCGCAACATGCTCAGTCCCGCCCGCTTGCAGAACTCTGCGGAATTCCATGGAGTTACATATTAACTCCTCAGCATTTCGCGCAACTTCGACCAGTTCACAGATGCTTAGAAGTGGATTCTGCACAACCACAAATTGAGAACAGCCCGAAGAAACCAACAACATACTGAAGATATACCAAATGCAATCCCATATGTGTCCATCTGCACCAAGGATGCCCGAATAGCTCGGTTTGCTGTGATGGACTAAGGTCTGTCGTCACTGCTTCTGACCCATCTCAGATCAGTGATTTTGGCAACACATCGGTCTCTGCTGTTTTACTAGCTCTTAGGAATTGCTGGTTGCTTATTTTCTTTCCCCAGTTCCATGGAAATACTCCCTCTCCCATCAACCAGCACCTTTCCTCAGTGCTCACTACTGGGTCATTTCTTAGAATGTGCCACTTTGTTGGCAGAACATTAATGAGAGTGTGTTTTTTGTGTCAAAAAACCTGTCTTAGTAATGAGCTTAAGCCCATGAGATTAAATATTCAGCAAATAGTTTAAGCCTTGTGTTTTTTAAGTGTATTAAGTAGCCTATTCTTCCAGTACTGGGAAGCCCGGTTGGGAGCAGCCATGCACCTTACAAAGCAATTTAACATAACCATAATAATGCCGCCTGCCCCAATTTAGCCATGTTATCCTGGATGGATGCAAGACCCTTATCCCATACAGAAGGCAGCCGACCATCGAAATTTTTTGAGCTGTTATTTAAAGACACCTTGGCTCTCATTAGAAGTGGCCAGTTAGAATTTCTGTTATTTCCCCGATAGATCTGGGGACGGGTAAATATTGTGGACTGCAGGCTTTTGGGAAATGACATGCATGAATCGGTGTTTCCGCAATGATTCCCACTTTCAGCAGCCCAAAACTCCATGTGAAAAACAGAAACATATATTTCGGAAGGGCCCAGAAATCGTAATGTGAACCTTTGTCTTTTTTCTACTGTTTTCACATTGGGTGATCTTCTCCAAGAAGTTCTAGTTTATCCTTATCATGTACTATCTATCTATTTATCTATTTATCTATTTATCTATCTATCTATCTATCTATCTATCTATCTATCTATCTATCTATCTATCTATCTATCTATCAACCCTTTATTCTAGTCTATTGCCTGAAGCTCCTCATGACTTTTTATATAAGCGGTAGGGCATAGGCAGCTGCTTGGCGTTGCAGTCTGACCGCACTTTTTTACTCAGGATTTCACCTCCAGTCTGAGGTCCCTGTAGTGATTCAATCCTCTGTATAGTCTGGACATCTCTTGTTCCTAAGGCCTTCCACAATTGATTCAAGGGGCTGCCAACAAAGCTGATCATACTTTGTACCTAATCTTTCCACAACTGACTTGCTTTGGGTCAACAATAACCAGCCTTTGATCTGGACTGATGAATTTGAGATCTAAATGGATATCTTCCTCCCCGCTGCTCCACCTTCGTCACCACGGTTACCTCTGCTTAAAAAGTTCCTTCCTTGGCACTAATCGGGTCTGGCTTCAGCCTCAACTAAAGTTACAGAACATTGGGCCCTCCCTGGCAGGGCATAAGCAAACATTATCAATAAACCTCAAAATTGTTGGTTCAGCCATACTTGAAGGCCAAACCGGCAAATTCTCTGTCAATTGTATTCATGGTAAGCCCAGTTGCCATGTATGAAACTGCATGGAGGTTTGTTAGACCAGACAGTAAACCCTTGAGACAGGTTTGCTTGTTGTTTTTTAGAGGATTTCCCTTCTCACTCATTTTATTACTCTAAAAATATGTTGGCTTCTCTGGACCATTTTCCCACCATCTCAGAGGTCGGGTGTTCGCTCTAGTGACATCTTTAAACCCGGTCTGATGAGGCACTATTAGTTGTTGTTTAGTTCTTCATACAATATGTCTGACATAGTCCAGGCCTTGGCAGCTGTCCTGAATGCCTCCTTCATTAATGGTTTAGAACCTCCACGGTGGTGGGAAAGCATTAGAAGGCCCCTTCTGAGGAAGTTGTGGCTGGAGACTAAGCCTGTCCTTGCCCAACTTTCCTTCCGCAAGCAATCTCATGAAATCATGAAAGAGTTTTAGCTTGCTTTCTTACAAGCAAGTTGAAATCTTCAAATTTCATGGATTATCTACAAGTGGGTTTTCAAAAGAGGCAGACCTGGATGAGCTGAGGTTGCGCTTTAACAATGGCTGCCCTGCAGATCTCATCTTGCTAAATGGTAGCTCACTCAATTTTGATCTATTATCTGGCTTGCAGCTGGCAAGCCGGGTTTGGTGAGACTTTTCCTGATTCATTTCAATCTGCTACCTTACCGGACGCTGCCAATCCCTCACTCTGCCCTCAGTCACCCCCGTGTTGCACAGTTCCTTTCCATCCCCTATTTTGTTTAATGCTTATATACAGCCATTGGCTTCTATAATCAGTGC
Organism: Triturus cristatus; assembly: GCF_964204655.1. Lineage (NCBI taxonomy): Eukaryota > Metazoa > Chordata > Amphibia > Caudata > Salamandridae > Triturus > Triturus cristatus. Next base: position 1,109,162,509 of record NC_140594.1, on the reverse strand, counting down.
TTTGTTTTTCTCCTCAATCTCTTATGTGGGTGGCACCAAGGTCACTTTGCAATGTGACTACCCCTCCTCCGATTACGGCAAACTTTGTGTGTAGCCTGTACACCATCAAGTTGTGGATGTGTGACAGTGTTCTAAAATTAAAAGCTAGAAAGATATGTGTTTAGGTCATTGGTCTTCACAACCTGGACTATGATTCTTTCTGACCTTTCAACCCGGGTCTTCACGGGCCCCTTTTTCAAAAGAAAAAAACATGGCTTTGTGTTGGACAAGGAGCTATTAGTTGTTAAGCGGACCAATATGGTGGTGTCATCTTGTGCAACAAAGATAGTACTGTTTACACCTCACAACTTGGAAGGCCCACACTTTTAAAGCTTTGAATATGACAATGTCTGTTACATAGACCTTTTTTATTGGGTCACTGGCAAACTGCAGCTTGCGGAGAATATAGTTGTGTGGATGACCTTAGGGCTTTTCTCAAAAAGAGGAACCGGGAGCTTTTTACCCAGGTCCTGAACATGTACTCCCAACTAGAATATGCAGAAAATGAAGTTCCTAAAGTGAAGGGGAGTCAAGGAGAGTTCAGGTCTCTTACGGATTGCCCTCACACACCCCGGAAGATGTCATGCTTCATCATAGGGCATTTTGCTCCTTGTCGGGCCGGTGCTGCAAAGCCCGACGGGCACCCGGGAAGGGGCTCTTTGCCGGAGATCTTTTTTTTATGAAGCCGTTGGGTGTGTGAGGGTATGTGGACAAGGTAGTGAGTGAGTGGTGTGAATTAAAATAGGTCTGGTACTGTCCTAAGTAATGGTTTTTATTCTGAGGGTGTACTAGCCTAACTAAAAATGAGTGAACCCTGTCTGGAAGTAATGATCCTACATCGTCTGTCTAGTGAGGGTGGTCAACATGTTTCTTGCCTTACAGCCCCTAACGGGTCTAGCAGCAATTCGTCAGGACTGGTGTATTCAAAGTGAAAGAGAGGGTACTCTTGACTCTTACACTACCGCAGCGCTGGTGCAGTCCATCATTGTGTAACCAGCGGTTCTGCCTGGAGTCATGGCATATAGCCTGAACTTTAGCGACCCAGGTATCGTGGGAATAGTGCCGACAGGGTCAAAATGACCAGACTGGTTTACGGGGCTCAGAGCAGGGGTAGGACGATAGCTAGTTGCTACGCCACCCTTTTGACTGAGCAACCAAGTGCTCTGTCATTTTGACTCCGTCGGCACTCGTAATCGAGTCCTTAGATCCATTACATCCCCTAGGATGTAATAGCTTTATTGTATTGAATGTACTTTATTTTTTTTTAAAACAAAGAACATTATCTGAGCTTTGTTCCTATTTTGGAATGGCACGTTTCTGTTCTCGTTACTTTAAAGATTATACCACTACACATAGACCTTTAAGTGAATTTGCAAAGAAAAAAGAACTTTTGATTGAAATGAAAACTGTGAAGAATCATTCAGAAAAATAAAGATGCGGAGCATTTAGCCTATTTTGATCCAATGCTATGTACAGAATTGATAGTGGCTGCAAGTCCAGTAGGGGTAGGAGCAATATTTGTGCAGCATAAACCTGGGAAAGAAACAGCAAGACATGTTGGTCGAAGTTCATCGAACACTAAGATGAAGTATTCTCAACCAGAAAAGGAGAGTTGGGCAATAGTCTGGGCGTGTGGACATTATGATTCCTTTTTGTATAGGAAATAATTTGTGGTGATTAATGATCATCAAGCGTTAGTATCAATATCTGGTATAAGGCTTAGATGCCCCTGCATACAGGAAGGTGGGAAATGAGGTTAGTGGATCATAACTTCAAAACCGTACATAAACCAGAGAAAGATTATAATCCAGCAGATTATTTGTCTAGACATCCAGCTGCCGAAAGCCATAATCAAAAGTCTACGGAAGAGGAAATATATGTGCTTTGGAATTAAGGCTGCTGTTCCAGAACGAATTTCAGAAAAGAAATTAATAAAGGCTTCAGAAAATGATCAAACAATAAAGGAAGTAAAAAGAATGCATGAAATGACCGATGGAGGCCTGTGAATGACACGGTATGTTTTGCTTCAAGGTGTTACTAAAAAGGAAATGATTGCTTTCAAAAATGTAAATGAAGAACTTCTTCTATTTTATTACAAGGAAAGGAAAGAGTTATTCCCCAGAAAAAAATGTGTGAGAAAGTATGGTTTCCAAGTATGTAAGTAAGTAATTTTATTGTTTAGTTAATTAAAACCATAACAATTTTCCTGCAAATCTCAGAGACAAGTAAAATAGAAAAGGAAAATCAAATCACAAAAATAAGTTATGGTATAAAATTCAATATTATAAGACATAATTCAAGCGATGCATATTTAACTATATAGTCCCAAAGGTCATGCACATCAAGGTGAGCTTGAGTTTGCAATATGAAATGCTAAATTGGTAAATAATAGTCAAGGTAGTTACGTTTCTAAGAGAAAAATGATTTAGCCAATTAAAAAATATAATGGTTCAAAGAAACCAGGGCACCATTTAATCCAACAATGTCCTTATGGTGTTTTACACGCTGTTACTTCTAGTAGTTGACTTATAGAAACAAATATAAAGCCTTCTACTGCTGTGTTCTAATAAAGTTCCGGTTTGCGAACTGTAATGCGAAGACCACCTATTGGGTCACAGTTTTCAGAGCCTGTTCGTGAAGTCGGAGGAATTCTATCAGCTTGCAATTTATTTGTGGGTCCGACGGTTCTAGTCCTTTCGTTAAAACAAATCTCCTAGTATGGATAATAGAGCTGAGGAAGTTGAGGAAGTTGTGCAAGCATGTCACTTGTGCCAGTGTTCGGAAAAAAAGAAAATTTCTGGAAGAACTCAAAAAGTCTGCATTGCTTGAGGCAATTTGGACAACACTGGCTGCAGATTTTTTTGTACGCTTGGATTCAGAACAATATTTATTTGTTGTTGTTTTTGTATTCTAGGTTTCCCATCGTTAAACCGGTAATGTCAACTTTCGCCTCTACCGTACTCTGAATATTGATGATGTTTTTTTTCAACCTGGTGAATCCCAGACATTTTAAAATTGGATAATTGCCCACCATTTAATGGAAAAGAATTTAGAAAAAGTCTGAGTTACATGGGGATAACCCATGAGAAGATATCTCCATATTGGTCTCAGGCAAATGGAATTGTAGAAAGATTTATGAGTATGTTAAAGAAAACAGTTTAGAGAGCTAAACTAACACAAGTAACATTGAATCAAGCACTGTGAAGTCCTCATGGTTCAACAGAGAAATGTCTGACAGAGCCTATGCCTGGCCAAACTAGACAAAGTTGTCTTCCAGGACTGCTGCAAAAGCACCGGAATATCATGAGGAGGTTATCAAACAAGTTAAACTGGAAACAAAGAAGATGAAGCATTATGAGAACAAGCAAAGACCGGCTAGAGCACGAGTATGAACTGGGTGACTTAGTTTTGGTCAGACAACAACAACCAAGAAAGTCTAAACCAACTTTTGATCCAAAACCTTTGTCTATAACAGATGTAAAAGGTTCTGTGGTTACAGAAATAAATTAAGAAAGGTCTGTGGCCAGAAATGTATCACTTTTTGTTTCAAACAACTGGAGTTAAAAAAAAGTAATGGTATTAATGAGACATTTAAAAGTGACAGAAGGAGGAGTGAGAATGTTGTAGATGGTTCTTCCGAGATATTGGAAGTATATAAAAAAAAAATTGAAGTGAATTCTTGTAAGGATCTCAGAATGACAACAGGAGTAATGAGGAAGCCTCAAAGACTTACTAAACGTTGCTAATTGAGAAAATAAATAGGTTAATATTAGTTATATCTAGTTCTGAATAATTTTTGGGTTTGTTTGTTGTTTATTTTAGTTGTTTTGTTTTTTTTTATTAAAAAGGGGGGATAATGTGGTATTGCAATACTTAGCTAGAATTATATGTCCCCTTTAATGGTTAGAGCGCTGAGAATAGTATGTTTTCTAATGCGTGCAGGATTTTGAATATAATTCGATGTTCAGCTGAAGAGCAATGACATGGATGAATAAAGAACTTACCTGCTCAATGCTTGTAGTTTGGTATGGCATCAAAATGCTACAATACCTACTTCTGTTTCGTCGGAGTTGAGCTTGAGACGGCTGGGTTTCTTTCAGCTGGTGACTTTGGTCATGCAGGGGGTGAACGTGTTTCTTGTGTTGGGGACTTGTCTGAATGGGAAAGTATGAGCTGTGTGTCATCGGCATAGAAAGGATGTTGATATTGTGTGTGCAGGTGACATTGGGCAGAGGAATTATGTTAGCGTGGATGAGCGTGGGGCTGAGCGATGAACCTTGAGGCACTCCTCAGATGAGCTTGCGGGCTTCCGAGGAGAAGGTGCTAGACTGACAGCTTGTGTTTTATCCACGAAGAAGGAGCAGATCCAGCAATGAGATGGTCCTTGGATGCGAATCTCGTGTAGACATCTCATGAGGATGGGGTTTGAGACCTTTTCAAATGCTGCAGAGAGGTCCAGGAGGATGAGGACCGCCGTATCTCCTTTGTCTATTATCATTCGATGTAGTGTGTTGCGACGATGAGTGCTGTTTCTGTACTGTGGTTGGGCCTGGAGCCTGACCGTGTGTCATTGAGTAGCTGGTGGTTGCAGTGAGGTTTCAATGGATGAGTTTCCCTAACGCCTTGGCCAGGTATGGTAGGAGGGCGATCAGTCTGTAGTTGGCCAGCCTGGATGGGTCGGAGGATTTGTTCCTTCGCAGCAGAGTGAAGGTGGTGTGCTGCCAGGTGTGCAGAAATGTGGCAGAGTCAATAGAAGTATTGAGGATGAATGCTTCGCTGATCTGTAGGAGTCCTTTGGTGAAGTCATGGTGGGGGAAGGGGTCAGGTGGGTGGACTTCATGGTAGCGGCTGTGTCAGTGGCCACAAGGTCAGGAGTTTAGTGGTTACTGCACCAAAACCCTCATGCTGTAGTAATTTTGTGATGTTAAATTCTGGCAGGTTTGACCAGACTTTATCAACCCCGGTAATTAACTGGAGTAATAAAGTCTGCCGAAGGTAGAATTCTGAAACCTGCACAAATTGGGGTTACCCCCAGGTTTTGGAATCTTGCAGGCTACTCACAAAGCGGGTATTTCTTCTTTTGTTGGTCCTCCTGTTTTGCCATTCAGATTACAAATCACAGTGCACACACTAGACCCCAAAAATCAAGAGGAATATTACTTTCAATTAGCAATATTTCTCCTTGTGAATCACAATTATGGATGGTCAAATGCCTTGCAACCGCTGTTTGAGTAAAGCAAGTCATGGATAGTGGTTAACCATTTACAAAGTGCATGCTGCCATCTTCTACCAGCCTATGCTCAGTGTGTGCAGGCGGAAGGCATCAGGAGATGTAGACAGAAGTCCTACGGGCCAAAGTTGCCAACATTTGGAAAAGAATTTCCAGGACATTTTGCAGCACAGGGCTGCTGCAGTCAGAAAGTTCTTGTTTGCGTACCTGTGTGTAATAAAGAGGAACAGTTTCTGCAACAACCCCGGACAGTCTTCAACTTGCCAGGACTGTCCCTGCAAAAATGGGTCAGTTGGCTACTATGGGAGCACTGCATGCAGTGGCGTATCCTAAAAAGATTGGCCCGGCACAAAACATGAAGAATGGCCCGGTGTCTCCCATTTCTTGCAGATATGTATTGGTCTTGGGCAGAATGGGGCCCCATGAAGGACTGGGGCCCCTTGCAGGCTTGGGTGCCCTCTGCACTTCAGGATTCTGCATTATGCTTTTGACTGCACTCTACCCTCGATGCAGTTCCACAATGTGCTTCTTTTTTAGTGGCTAACCGCCCCTGTCCCTTTAAGGGGCGGGATCACATGCCGGGTCATTGTGAGTCAGCATGCTGATAGAGAGGTCGGCTGTCCCTTGCAGGCCCCCATCCTCTGTTGTGCGCAGTGAGGCGCACAACTCATTTATGCCCTATTAATATTAATGAAGCCGCCCAGGGTACGCTCCTTGCACACAACCCCGCAACCCTCGAGGTGCAGGGCCAAAGTCTCGAAAAGCTGCACTAGGCAAAGCAAGGAAATCAACGCAAGAAGGGCCTTCATCATTGGACTCCTCTTCATTATTCCTTCAGGAGATACTTTGCAGGAAAAGTATTTTTCAGAGATTTGTGAAAATCTGACAAAATCTGCCGCATTTCAATATAATGATATTTTTAAGTGGACGGAGAGAGAGTTGCAACGGCTTTTTGTGACTACGTAGACATAATATGAACAATATCGTATGTAATTCATTGTCACTATTTATAGGAGTTTGTATTTGAAAGTAAATATTATGCCGGGTACTCAAAATTAAGTATTTCTTGCACAATCTGTCGCTTTATTATAATGTAGAATTATTGAATAAAAACAAATAATAAAAAAATGAAAAAACCTGTATCACGTTTTACGTTTTTCTTTGATTCACAGAAAGTGATGTTACGGTGCATAGGATGACCCCACTAGACTGCGCATGTACGCTGCCTGTTTGTTGTGAGGCATATTGTAGCTTACAAAGAACATAGAGAGACATAGGGCCAGATGTACGACCATTTTTAGCAGTTGGAAACAGAAAATCGAGCCATTTGAGACCGCTAAAAAGTGTTGTAGTATGTACAAACTTTATTTTGCTAATCAGTAACCGATTACCAACTCACAAAATAGGGTTTGCGGTTCACTATTAGGAAGGGGCGTGCCAATGGTGTCCCTTCCTAAAAGCGAGTCTCAAGGGGATGTACGATTGTTTTCTGACCCTAAATGCGGTCGCAAAACAATCGCAGTTACAGCCAATTTCCAAATTGGTGGTAAGCCAGTCGCAAACGGGAAGGAGTCACCTAGGGACCCCTTCCCCTTTGTGTTTGGCAGCGGAAATACTTTTAAGAGCAGGCAGTGGTCCCACGGACCACAGCCTGCCCTTAAAAAATTTTTTTTTAAACATTTTCATTTTTTCTTTTTTTAAATGCATCCCATTTTTCTTTAAGGAAAACAGGCTGCATTTGGAAAAAATGTTTGCTTTATTTAAAAAGCAATCAATGTCCCAGCAGGCCACCATCCCTGTGTTCTTGCCCATTCCCAATAGGGCGCAAATTGCAACATGCCGCATGAATATTGATGCAGCAGGTCATTTACGACTCACTTGGAATGGCTAAATGTGTCTGAGACACATCAGTACATTCAGTTTTGCGAGTCGCAAATTGTAGAGTCGCAAAAAATTGCAATTTGCGACCTGCAAAACGGAATGGTCGTACATCTGGCCCTTGGAACACTCTCATTGCTTACCATTGGTTCGCTTACCTTGTCACTCTCATTTGCTTGCTTCTTATTGATGAACCTCTTGTCAATCTTGTGTTTGCCCTCCCATGAAGCATTACCTCTTTACAATCTCTGTGACTGGCTGGCATCGCTCCTTCCACCGCTTACTTTTCAAGCACTATTTTTTTTCCTTTGTGTGAAGTACTAAATTAGAGTGCGTGTTTTTTCGAGCCGTCTCCCTTGTGTACATCTCTCCACTGCACTGTGATGCTCTCTGTTGCCCGACTGCTTCCCTCGCCCCCTCCCTCTTGGGCTTCTCCCCATTGCGTTTCTCACCGGCGCCCTCTGTGTTGCTTTCCCCCAACTCCTGTGTAGCTGTGCTCCTCCCATACCCCGTTGCTTTTGCATCCTTTCCTGTGTTGCTTCTGTGATTTCCCCTTGCCCTTCCCCGTGTTGATTTGCCGTTTGCCCCCTCTCTCCTGTGTTGCTTTGCCATTCCCCTTCCCCTCCCCCTTGGTGCTTTTGCTCCCCTGACTACCGATTTAAATAAACCATTTTTTGCGCATTACATTTTCCTTTTAATTGCCCATCCAACTGGGATGGCGTAACTAAAATGCGCCATTTTGTAGGCGTGCACGTGTGTGGTGCACGTGCCTACAAAATGATGCAGACCGTCAAATCAAAGGCTTTTGTTTTTGTGTTTTTTAACTTTAGCCACGATGCACAACAGCATCCTGGACACATTTCTAGTGTTGGTAGAAAGGAAAGTGTCTGAGGCCGAGGTGCCTCAGTAACTAAATATCTCAATCCCAGAGCAGCATCGATTTCCAATGTGGCCTATTTTAATATATTAGTTTTGTGGTTAATTTGTGAGAAAATAAGTGCCAGGGCCCTTGTCAGGACGCTGCTTGCACCAGCCTATTGCTCCTATTAGCGCCGCCTATAACAGAACCAACTACTAACCATGAAACCCTACAAGTGAGGAAAGGAGGTGCTGTAATGGCCAGAGCTGCCGACTTTGGAGCTGGGGAACCAGCTTCGAACCTCGGCCTCGGCTCAACATCCTGCGATTCTGGACAAATCACACTTAGTGTCTCCGTGCCCACCAATAATGAATGTGTCCTTAACTGGTGCGCATGAAAGGCGCTCCAACACCTTTGGGTCGAGTTTGCCCTATAGGCGCCGATGTTGACGATTGAGTGCCCGTGCCGAGCACCGGACACCAACAGGTCAAATTAAGAACGGATTTGTTTAAGGTTTTTCTTGCTACAAGCCGCAAGCTATTTCATAGTCCCTGGGGATTGGAAGGAGACAAGGAGAGTCCGGCTTTTTCCCGATCCTTGCCATAGGACAACCAGGTAGGTTCAAACATAAGCTCCTCAGTTTACCTCACGCACAAGAGCTCTAGGTACTTGGTCTGTGATGGAAAGTTGGCCCTTGACCTCCTGGGTAGCTATGGATGAATATTTAAATCCTATCTCAAGGGAGAGTTTGGGAGTTAGCACAAAGATGGGAATAGTTAAAAAATACCATCTCCAGGAAGCCTTTCGGTGTTACTATATAGATGGAAATTTCCAGCCAAAGCAGTGAGTTTTGAGAAGACAAAAAACTTTAATAATATCTCAAAAGTATAAGTACATAAAAAAACAAAGGTCAGGCAGTGAAAAGTAAACACATTAAATCAACTATAAACTTGTGAGAATGCAGCGGAAAGGCATGGCACCTGGATGCACACACTTCCAAGGGTGGCTCCTCCGTTGGAGCGGAGGAGCGTTGCCCCCTTAAGTTACCCCCAGAGATGAAAAATAAAATGGTAATACATTTTTAATCCTACCGTCCTGAGCCAAGCGTCAGGACGGGGCCCGTCTTGCCACGCCCAGCCAGACATGCACTCTTTCAAACCTTCAACAGAGTAAGTGCAGGGCTCCAGTGTCCTTGGGGGTGGCGAGTGAGGCCACACTCTCCAATCAGGGCGCTGCTCTCACAGCATGAAAGCAGCACCAGTATTGGGGCCTGCACTGTAGCATCAAATTAAGAAGAAATCTGTTGAGAAGAGGTCCGGAGCGAAGGACGGAGGAGGATGTCAGTTCAGGTGAGTTTTTGATTTTTATTAAAAATATTTGCAGCGTGCCTCACCCCCCGTAGATGCTAACCCGCCACTGCACTCTTCTTACTGTTCGCAATCACTAAATGTTTGCATATAGCGGAGTAATCTTGAAAGAAACACCCATACATATTTATTTACTATTTCCCATGAGTAGATGGTTCAACGTACTATGTAGACTGTTTACAAACATGTCCCGTACACGACTGCCAACATAGCGGAAAGACTGTGCGGTAAAATGGAGGACTCTCCCGCAAGCTTCTTCCTAGCCGCGAGGAAAGTGCAGCACTCGGTTCCAAGTTCAAGAAGCGTCGGTCGAGGCAAGGTCGAATCAGGTCTAAGCAAGGTTAGATGTCTTCTTTGAGCTGTTCATATTCAAGCTTATATTCAATCTTAGTTTATATTCGAGATTATATTCCATCACATATTGAAGAGCAACCACTCAGACCAAGGGGACAGGTTTTTTTAAACTAAACAATGTGAAATATAGATTTTTTTAAAATCACAATTGCACATTAGCTTGATCTCACAAACTTTAAAAGTAAAGCCTCCAACTTTAAGAAGCAAAAGTGAATGCCAAAGTGCTGCAAAAATATATAGAATATGAAACTGATAAAATAAATATACAATATGTAAAGTAATAGTTAAAATTGAGTACATACAACCGGGTGTATGACGTAATCACGCATGTGTTTAGCACACATGCCTTTCCAACAGCGGCATTAGAACAAACGCATCATTACGACGCATTCCTTTTGCACGCAAGTCATTACAACGACCTGCCTTAGGGAGAGCTGGACTTTGGAATTGTATCATTTGCTATTTCAACTCCAGTCTGCGCAACAGTAGGGAAGGTTTTGGACTTAAAATACAACACCACTCCACCAATGCGCCTCCTAAAGCAAGTTGTTGAAAAGACTTGCGTTCTAAACAAATGCGTGGTAACAAATCGTTCATTCTATTACCGGCGTTGTGACGGCACAGCGTGATTTCGACTTCATAATAAAGGATATTTCCCCATACAACCATGTAAAAGCTTATATTGCACAACACAGAACGGATGAATTGTACCAGACCACGCATTGTGTGTTTTATCCTGCACACTTCTACTTTATATGTCAGTGAGCATTAATGAAGCTTAATTCTCAAACAGGATTGGCCAGTGCCAGTTGATAATGCCTTTTTATACTCTAGCAAACCCTTGCGTGCATCTTAAATAACAACAGGGTGAATACACAATACTGTACCTTGTAGGCCCTTTTCTTTGGTATTCTCAGTGAGAGGCTTTGTTCTGCTTATTTAAGGCATTTGCCAAATATCCATCTGGAGTTCAGTTTAGGACTTGCAAGTTTGTCATTTTCTGGCATTGGGTGGCCAATCTACACAGTCAAATTCTATTTTGTAGCCAATTAAAGCAAGGTACACAGCACCTTTTAGTTTTTACATAGTTATATGCTATTAAATGCATCATAGGAAAATGATTGATACCATTTTGATTTTTTTTAAAGCGTAATAGATAAATGGGAGCAATGTTGTTTTTCTTCCTCCAATCTTCTAACTAAAATAGTAAATGTTTGATTGATCTTTCTACCATGTATGTACCTTTAAAACACAACCAATGTAGTATGTACCTAATATTACAAAAGGCTAATAAAAATCTATATTAAATAAAATAGTAAATGTTTGCAAACTAATTTGTCACTTGAATTCAAAAGAGCAACAAGTCTATACTTTTCAGCCTTAGAATGATCACAATGTTTAACCATTTTTAACAACTGAAAGAATAACCCTGCTCTTCAAGGAGTAAAACTAGTAGTGCAATCATCGAAGAGAGGTTGAAATAGCTCAGAGGAGGATATAGCTTTGTACTTTGGACCTGCCCCCCCCCCCCCCCACACACACCCTGAAAAACCTTCTCAATTGTCGGTGGAAAAAGTTTCTGCATCCAGGTCAGTTGCTGCATCATCAACTTGGCAAGATCCCTAATTATCCTCTAATATTTCTGCTTTTTCCTACTTTTTAATTTAGATGACTTGGTCCTGGTAGCTTCTAGAACTTTGGAAATCATTTTGTTTTATTTTGTGAAATTCTTTTTTCCCTTCCTCTGTTTTCCACCAGGTTTTAAAAGGTTCTAGACACAGTGAAGCTAAACATGTATCTGTAACTTCTGGATTTGACTTATTCATATCATACCACATGGATGGTTGTGCTTATGCATTTCTAGACAACAATGGTCCCTAGAAGGAAGAATTTTTGAAAGCGAAATAAATATAGACTCAGTCGTTACTATATTGGCTTGACTTGCCCAGCCGGACACAGTTCTAAAATTTACTTTTAAACAATTTTAAAACAATTAGTACAGACAGTGCATAAAGTGGGACACAAGCCTGTGTCCTACTTAGCCATAAGGTACAAGAGAGAATGGTGAACAACAGGAGGCTCAGGCAATGCTAATTGGTTTGTTTCACATGAGTATGCACAGAATTGTGAGGAACAAATCACAAAAAACACCTTTACAAAGAAATAAATAACAAGTTTTCGTATAAGGTGTATCAAGGTGTCGACGGCGTTTCAAACCGTGGAGAGAATGGGCAGTTCATCATCAGGACATAAGGTACATGCCTGTTAGGTAGAGCCTATTAGCCTAAACGGGTTTGGTTAGGGAACAGAAGGTGCTTCTGGTGCGCTGCTGAATTGGCGGCGATTGGGGGTGAGAGCGCTGCTACAATGGCGGCGTCAGTAGAATTCTTCGGGATTTAGCCCGGTAAAAGGTAGGTATAATTATGTATCTTGGACGGCTCGATCGCCGATTAGAAGCTGTGGCTCGATCGCGGATACATAATTATACCTACCTACCTAGCATTGGGTGTCTCTACAACAAAGTTCCCTACTCTGAATCAGTGCTTAATTTGTAAAAAGTTAAGTGCCAGGGCCAAGGTATCACTTACTGATCTACTGCAGCTGACACAACCCACGTCACTCTACACTGTAAGGTTAAGGTAAGGTTTTATCATTTTGTAGCATATATCAAATAGCTTAATGTTTCACTAACGAAGGTTGCTTAAAAATACACACACTGCACCACAATGTGGTGGTTTCTCATGAAAATGTGCCAGTGTTTACAAATAAGTGCCAGTGCTGAGCACTGGAAAACACCGGCACAAATTAAGCACTGCTCTGAATGTTGATGTAGGTCAGGCAGTGGGCTTGGCTTCACCAAAAATGCTAGAGGGAGGGGGGATCTAAGGAGCCAGGAGACATGTAGGGACAGCGAACTCAGATTACCACTAACACAATGGAGAACACTACAACGTGAGCAACTACCTACATGCAGGCGGACTCTGGCACCCTTAGCATACAAAGAGGGAGAATAAGGGGACTAGGAATTAGATGCATGGATTTACCACTGACAGCCACAGACAGGCCATCCTTCCACCTGGGTTTCATGTAAAAAGCCTTTACCCCACTACTACAATCAGTTGCCAAAACCCATTGGAAGTTGTATGAACTGGTCAAGGGAACAGTAGTGACACTTTGTAATAGTACAACTTTGAGAGGACTGCAAGGAGTCAACAGAGTCTGGCACTCTGCTGGCAAGCATAATGCTATAATAATGAAATGAAATGCCATATAATGAAATGAACTGCCAAAATAATTAAATGAAATGCTATATTAATGAACTGAAATGCCATATAATGAAATGAAATGCCATAATAATGAAATTAAATAGTTGCTTGTTAAGCACACTGCTACACCAAAGGGGCATCCTGGCGCTAGTCTGAATCCAAAAGTGGATTCATGTAGAGCATTGGTTAAGAGACTCGTGACACCAGAAAACATATTCAGTCTGCAGGACCGTGAAAATGAGGAGCACATTGTCACTTGGACACAGAGCTAAGGGACGTTCAACCCACCGGAGAGTATGAGCAGGAAAGTGATAAGTGTATTCAGGAATACAAAAGAACAGAAGCTCACCTAGGCCACAGAGCCTCCTGAGAGCATTACAAAGATGACTGCGTGTTGGGAATCAGCAGTGTCTCACTTCAGGTATGAAAGTGGCAACTGTAAGTGCGTAATTTGTAACTTAATAAGTGCCAGGACTCTTGTCTGGAGGCCACTGCAACTTGCACCACACATTGCGCTTGGCAGCGCTGCAATGATAGTAACAACACAACTACTAACCATAACGCTCCTAAAGTGTGACTATTTCAGGCCCCCAAAGCTATTAGAATGGCTTGGGCGACACGCAAGTCATTTTTAATGTATATTGAGTTAATAATTGGCTGTTGCTGTGGTCATTTCTAAATTAGCCACACATCACCACCTTGTGGCATGCTGTCACAAGTGCCGGTATTGACAATTAAGTGCTGGTGCCGAGCACGGAAACCCCCGGCTCAAATTAAGCACTGTGTTTAACCTGGTTTTGTTTTCTTTAACCTCCGCTACCTGCACTTTCTTGCACCCTACGTTTCCTGCCTATTTGCCTGGGGTTCAAGGACAAATGGCTCCAACTCACATCCTTGTACACCCGCCTCATTGTCCTGTGTTCTAGGGGTGACCACTTCCTACCTAGTGACGGTGTCCTACTGCTGAGGCTTGGTAAACTTCGTCCTTCACATCCTTTTATCAGATCAGTGTCTATGCAGGAATTTAGCTGTAAAGGTTGGTCAGGACTTTCACCAAGCTGTCGCGTTGGATGGAGCAATTTAAAAGTGTTTTTTTTATGGTGGGACTGAGGGTGGTCACCTGGTCCTGGTGTCCAACCTTTGTGTGTGCCTGGCTTGTGTTTACTTTTTGGTTGATCATGGCAACTCACCACGGCGTGCTTGTATTACATACATTTTAAGTAAGTTGTGGAATTTGTTTTCAAATACAGCCACCCCCAGAGAAGGCAAGAGTATCCTTGTGGTGGTACATCAATGTTTTACTTTGGGTATTGATTTAGGGGCTGGGAGTCGATCCAAACATGAACGCCCAAGGCCGGCATTTTAATAGCATCTCTTCTCCAGGAGCCCACAGCTGAGCTGCTGTACATATTCCATTTAGTTAATGTTACAGCCTGAGATTAAATGCATTCCATTCTGATACTTGGTTCCACCCTCTCTAGATCATCGCTGTGCTCTTAGCTGTCTTTTTCTTGAGGGGACCCATGCTTTCTGCAGCATTTTCACGTCTCGCCTCCCAGACAGCTTTCAGCTATTTGTTTGCAAAAGACCTTTTGTAGACTGTACCAAGGATGTACAGTGAGCTTAGGCCACTCAACTGCTTCTATTGGTAGGCTATTATGTCACTCACATTTCCTTGCTTCTCAATCAATGGCTTTCCTTCCTCTACCTTCTTCTTCATGTGTTTGTCCCGCCCCTGGAGCATAGCCTCTTCACCGTGATTTTGATTGTCTGACTTGTATCCATCCATTGCTCACTTTTACAGAACTTCTTTTTTCTTTTTCATTAAGCACTCTATGGATGCATGTGTTTTCTAGTTCTCTCCCTCATGTGCTTCAACACCCCCACTGCTCTCTCGCTTGTGTGCTGCCCCCTCATTCTCTCTCGTGGCTTCTCAGCCCGCCCTCACACTCTGTGTTGCTCTCGAACTTGTGTGCTACTTTTTTCCTCCTCCATCGCCGAGCTCTATTTTTAGTTTTGCCCCCATCTCCCCCACATCTCCCACAAGCATTTACATGTTTATTAAATTGCATTTTGTGAAGGGCATGGCAGCTGCAATTTACTCATTCCACTAAAAGAAAAGTGCTTTCCCTCATTTGAAGTTTCTTTCTTTTTTAATTTACTGATCTGTCATCTTAGATTAGTCAGAAAAAACAAAGAAAATGGCACCCACGGCATTCTAGAAGCACATGATTGCGGGGTGGCGCATGAGTGCACAGGCGTCATAGATCATGTGCACACCCACAGAATGGCACAACTGGCAACAGTAGCCGTGTCATGATGTTTTCTTTTTATTCCGATGCTGCACAGCACCAGCAAAGAGCCTTTTGGCATTGCCAATGCTTGTTGATGAGGCACCTACGCTGACTTTGAAAAGTAATTATCTGGAGGTCTCTCTTTGTTCAGTGCTCATGTAGCCAGGCATAGCAGCTCCGAGCCTCCGGACATCGATTTCTGAAAGGCCTTGTATTGTCGCATTTTTCAATGGGGCTGTTATTGTAGTCCTTTATTTGCATCAATGTTGAATGCTCAATTGTAGTTCTGGTTCTTTGGCATGTCCTCTTTCATTGATTTGCAAAAACTCAGGTCAAACACCTTATATTGCAGGGTCAGATGTGTCAATGATTCGATCGCTTATCACTAAATGCCAAATATGGCATAGTTCACATGCAAATAATGTTGTTCTTTCTACAGTTTAACATGCTCTGATTGCATTCTATTTCAGATATACCCCTCCTACTAGATTTTTAAAACCCTGCATGAAAAATAGACCCTGACGAAAAATGTTTGACTGTTCCCTCTCATTGTTTTCCTTCGAATGCCTCTCTCCTTAACTTCCATCCCCTTTTCTGAGTCCACTCTGCTCTAAGTGGCATGACTGTCTTAATCTCTCTTATTATATCTGTGTAAATTGTCCACACCTTACTTCATAGATCACAACCTCTCCTTCTTTGAAACTGAGTGTCTGCCACCTAACAGTACCTAAAATCCTCCACCAGCCATTTGCATCAACTCACATAGTCTCACTAATGAGCACAGCTAACTCTTATTAATTTAACCTCCCACAAATAATCTGGAGTGAATGCGTGGAATGATTCCCTTGAGAGCACAATGTTAACTAACAATAACGTAACAGCAATGGACAGTGCCTAATTTGAGCCAGTGGTTTCCGGTGCTTGGTACTGGCACTAAATTGTCAACATCGGCACTTATGACAGACTGCCACATGGTGGCGTGGTTTTTCTAATTTAGAGACGAGCACAACAATAATTGTTTATGAATTCAATGTATATTAAAACTGACTAATACCTGCCGCCACAGCCATTCTTATAGCTTTGGGGCCCTGTAATAATCTGAACTGTTTTTTTACTGTAATTGGATGAGCGGACAGTGGAAATGGGCAGCGCAAGCAGACGTGGCCTCCTCAAGAGGGCCCTGGCACTTATGTTTTTTACAAATTAAGGACTGCCAATGGATGAACCAGTAACTTGGGGTTTCCAGAGTAGCGTGCTACTCAGTGTAAAGTGCTGCAACACCTCCTCAGGGATAATAAGCGCTACATAAATGCGATGACAATTTTTTGTAGCAAGCTCAGGTATGTAATGGGGCAGGATTTTAAATAGAGCCATGAACTGAGGGAAGACTAAAGAGAACCATGCAATGGACATTTCCATAAATAAAGCCATACAGGGCTTAATCCAGGGCTACATAGAAAGTTGTGCACTGGAGAAGGGCTAAGGACACTAAATGCTCTGCAAGACACCTCCTGCACCTTAGGTAAGGCGATGCTGGCAGCCTGGTAGTCATTCTAGGCACCTGGCTCAGAGATGCAGCACTAAACCTGAATTTGAGATTCTGGCGCAGATCCGCGAAGCAGCACTAAACCTGAATTTGAGACTCTGGCGCAGATCCGCAGACATAGGCAAAGTGTTTATAACATTGTCTCTGCAGCAGGAAAACACAGCTGCCTGCTCAGGCTAAACTGAGGGGGCGGGTTCTTATTTTGCTATTTTATCACAATGTGTTGAAGTCACCGCTTGGCTCTGTCCCAAAGGAGGGATGCTCGGCTCCTTGGAAGGAGCAGCTACAAGAGTGCTGATTGCCTCCGGATACTGAGAAGTGGTCTCTTACGGTCTACAACTCAACGGACTGAAATCAGAATTGCTCGCAAAATGAGGAGGTTAAATCGGTGCATGATTTGTAAAGTAATAAGTAAGGAGGCCTCTGCATCTTGCACCACCCATTTCCCCTGCACTAACCATCATATCCTACAAGTGTGACAGATCAGATTATTCCAGGCCCCCAAAACTATAAGAATGGCTTGGGTGGCAAGCATTAGTCGTTTTTTATGTATATTGAATTAATAAACTGTTGTTGTGTCCATCTCTAATTTAGACAAACACCGCCACCATGTGGCAGACTGTCATAAGTGCCAGTACTGCAAGTGCACCGGAAACCATCGGCTCAAATTAAGCACTGGGTAAACTACCTCATTACAAATTCTGTGTGTTTAGGGGTATTTAAAAGCACCATGGCAAAAAAATATGATTTCATGCAGCATTTTCCCTGGTGCAATTTTACGTCCCCCTTCCGAGTCAGAATGTTGAATACCTGTATGTTTGTCCTTGTCATTCTCTGCAAAATCAGAATTAGGACTGTTTTTTCTGTGCAAATGTACCCAGGTATTATTTGGAGAAAATTCAATAGTGAAAAACTTTATGCCAAATGCTATTTGCATGGGACAAAGAATGCCAAATGGAGCACAAACCCGCTCTTGCTGTTGATTTGACCTTCATCCCTGGCTTCGGAATGTGGTCCACAAAGGCATTTTGAAATCTTAAGCGGTGTGTCTGAAAAATAATGACACCAGATGTTCTTTGGGGACAAGACCAGGCTTCTCTCTGGTCTTTGGTGACTCTCGCCTAAAAATCTTGTAAGATACTAAGATTTAGGTTTAAGATTTTAAAAAAGTGCTTTCAAAATATAGATTTTAGTAAGACGCAATCAGTTTGTACCTAAAGCAAAGATTTGTATAAGTGTCCATTAAAAAAATTCATTCTACGGCTCAGCTGGTAGCTCCCTTCCAGTACCTCTCAAAAAGAATAAGTCTTTGTCATCTGGAAGCTTCAAGTGACTCCATCAATTAAAGACAATCCCGGCTTCCAAGCAGCCCTTAACATTTGTAGATAAACCAATTGTACACATTTACATTTCTTTCAGGCAGCAGCTACCCTGGCAAGGAAGCTTGTTTCTTGTTTGGCTGTCTGTTCCTCCCTCGGCTTCACAGCACAGGAGACTGCTTCACTTCCGCTTCAGACGAGGCATCTCAACAATAGGATTTAACCACCCAAGGAGAGTTGTCTTTTAACAAAGAATAGGGGACCTGTTTTTGTTAAATTAAAGAAGTATAGGCACGTCATTCCGAACAGATCCCACCCACTTCAACCTCCGGTAGAGAGAGAATCAAATAGCTGCTGCTACATTGGCTAGCTCTATCTGACATTCAAATGTGAGGGTCAGATGTGACCTACTGCCCACAGCTGCTAACTGGGGAACAAGGTTTGAGTCCCGGCCACTGATATCCTGTGATTTGGGGAAAAATTACTTAATCTCTATGGGCCATATGTATGAAGCAATTTTCCGGTTACAAACAAGTAGAATCCCAGAATCGGCCCGTCTGAAACCGGAAATTTGCTTTTCGGAATGTACAAAGCCCAAATTGCGATTCGGTAACTTGTTACGGAATTGCAATTTAGGTTTTTATTTAGAAGGGGCGTGTTTATGGTGACCCTTCCAAATACCAGATCACATTAGCATATAGGAATGTTTTGTGACCGAAATGTGGTCGCAAAACATTCGCACTTTACCACCAACTCAAAGTTGGTGGTAATGGACTCGCAAATTAGAAGAGGTCCACATGGGACTCCGCCCCCTTTGTGAATGTTGCCTGCTCTAAACAAAATGAAACAAAACGTTTCCTTTTTCATTGTTGACAAGCATCCCATTTTCCTTTAAGGAAAATGGGCAGCATTTCAACAACAAAAAAACCTGTATTAAACCACAATCACAGACATGGTGGTCTGCTGACCTCAGCAGGCCACCATCCCTATTATGGCTGTGACTCCGAATGAGTCGCAAACTGCATCCTGCCTTATTAATATTCCTAAGGTAGGTCGATTTGCGACCCACTAGGAATCGCAAGTATGAAAAAAGAAATTTCTACATGCGGAATAGCGATTTTCAAATAGCGAGTCAGATGAAATCGCTATTTGGAAATCGCTATTCCCAGTCTATGTACATCTGAACCTAAATGCATAAAAAAAATGCATAATATAATCAAGTGCGCATGTAGAGTATTTTAATGTCCTCGGCCCAAGTTTGCGCTCTGTATACTCCAAACAAATAAAAAGTACCTGCAGGTTCAAGAGCTTATAGCCAAGTGGCTGCAGAGAGCAAGTTACCAAAAGCATGAACGAATCTCCAGCGTTCCTTTTTACAAAGGCCTCACATGTGGCATTTAGTTAGGTTTCCTCTTATCCATTAGAAAAGACAAGTCATACAAATACAATAAATATAATAAACAGTTTTATGACTTACTAGATTTACAGCCTTTTTTTTAAAAAAAAGTATGGGATGTTTTGCAATAATTCCCCTTCCAATACAATAAACAGTAAATACAATGACCAGTTAGTATGATTTACTTGATTTCTAGTCTTTTCTTTTTACAAGTATGGGATTTTTTGTTGCAATATTTCTCCTTTTAATGCTAGCATGACTGTCCTAGTTCTATGGTGTATCATCAGTCGGTGTTACAGAAGGTAGCACTGTTGTGTCAGTGTGTTCTGCTTGTCAGTATGTGCACCGTCTATTGTTTCATCAACAGAACCATGACCGAATACTGTCACCACAACACACCACTCTGTTGTATTTCTAAAGGTGAGGGTGACACTTGCCAAGTAGGTGGGGGTGTTAAATACAAACTTACAGTTTTCGTCTAACTACTACAGGCCATCTTCTTGAAAGTAATGTTTCATAGGGAATCTTTTCTGTGAAGTTTCATAGGGAATGTTGTCTTCTCTTGCTCATTTGCATACATTATTCTACATTGCTTATTAGGTCTTGCCTACTATAGAGTGCATGCACTGTCTGTTGTGAGGCATATTGTGACTTACCACGAGCACAGAGGGGCTTGGACCCTGCCCACTGCCTGTAATTGGTTGGCATTCTCATCACTTGTATTTGCCTGCTTCTTATTCATGTCCTAGAATGTCAATCTTGTGGTTGTCGCTCCCATGGAGCATTGCATCTTTATCACCGCTTTGTTAGGCTGTCATTTCTTCTTCCACTGCTTGCTTTTCAAGCACTACTTTTTTGTGATAAGCACTCTATCCGAGTGTGTAAGCACTCTATCCGAGTGTGTGTGTTTTGGCCCTTGAGTACTTCTCTCTCCCAGCTTTCCAAGTTGCTCTCTATCACCCAGGTGCTTCTCCCTGCTCCCCTCCATGTTGCGCTGTTTGCTTCTCCCCATTGCCTCTCTGTGTTGCTTGCCCCAGCGGGTTCTTGGCATTCAACTAAAATAGTTCCTTTCTCTTCAGTGACAAAGCTGGTTTGAAGAGGCTTGTTTTTATATTTTTTTAAATCACTCTTAAAGCAGCCGCACCAGTGAATGTTTTTTAAATAGATATTTTTTAGTACAAGCATCTGGCAGTCAAATTTAGGTTTTATTTTAATGTTTTGTCCTATGCTTGCAAAAAAAAGCATAACCATGATGCAGCTTGCAAGTTCAGACCTTCTGGCTTTGCCAATGCTTGTTTGTGATTTGCTTTTGCAAGGCAACTTCTTAACAAACCCCTAATTGCACCAGTTTACAGGTTCATTTATCTTTTTTACATTCTTTCAGCGACCACTAATCTGCATGCTTTAGTTGTTGTACTTGGCTGCATGTATTTATAAACACTTGACACTCTTATTTGCATAACTGCTCTGTTATTTTCGCAATTATCCACGCTGTTCGATGTGTCTGGAATTTGCTTTGTACCAACACCCTGAAAAATACTGGTAATTGTTTCATTCTCGGATATAAAAAGAATATTGTACATTTTAATTGTATAATCAAGCAATCTCATTTTACATGAGTGCCCTACAACTTTATAAAGTGCAACATGGCAGTGGGGCGCGATTGTACTTTGAATGCGATAGCGGATTAGTGCGTTAGATTGAAGTGACAGGTCACAGAGACGGGCTAGAATGCTGCAGTTAATCTAGATTCAGCACCAGCTCACTGGTGCAGCCCGAGTGGTTTTACCATTCCAGTTCCCCACATTGCATAATATCCATGTCTCATGTATGTTCATATGTGTGTATGTGCGGAAGCTTCAACAGTACAAATCCAGCACTTTGTAATAAAGCAATTGTGGTGAAAGACAACCACCATAAGACTCCTGATGTGGTAGTACCACAGCTGGAAATCAAAGTACTGGGTGTGGCAATTTTCATGTAAATAGTGCTTAATTTGTGCCAGTGTTTGCCAGTGCTAGGCACCAGTGCTTAGTTCTTAATACTGCCACTCGTTTATGACAGCACACCACACGGTGGCGCTGTATGCCAATATTTGAGCCAAGAACATAAGAAGATTGTTAAAAATTTCAATATACCTTCTTTTAATAAATCAATAATACCAGTACATTCCAGAGAATTCTTACCTCTTTGGGGGACGTGGATTGGTGCACACTATTTGTGCTCACGTTTGCCAGCACTGGTACAGGATAGTGGGTGGTGCCAGCTGTCAAATATGTTTTACAAATTCAGCACAGCATGTGTAGCATTAGTGTTCAGTTGAAATTGCTGGACAAACCGCTGTTTCTGAATTGATTTTTGATTTCCTGAGTTTACAAATTCTGGGCCATTTTAATAATAGATGTTTGGATGGATGGATAGATGGATGGATGGATGGATGGATGGATGGATGGATGGATGGATGGATGGATGCCAACTTATCTGAAAGGTAAGCAATAGCAAGAAGGTCTTGTTTGTTGAACTCTAGCACCCTCTGGTAATATGAAGAGCAAAGGCAGCAGCCTGCTGTGACTTTGATATAGCACCATCTGTGGAAACAGATGAAAGCCAGAGAAATAAACACCTATGGTCTGTTTTACGAGTTCCCCTGAGACGTAGGCATTATTAATCGCACCTCTTAAAATCTGATACTATGAGGGTCAACATTTAGCAGGTGCAATTAATAGCACCTGTTATGGGTTATGCCCTGGAAAATGGCGCAGAGCACACAGATGTTGATGCTTTCTGCACCAAAAGCCACATGTTCCGGTAAGCTTTCTTGGAAAGCTAGACCGGCTTACATTTATTGAAGAAAATCCAAAAGTGCAGTCTTTACTGCACCCAGTAATTACAAGGTAGATGTGAAAAGAAATTGTGGAGAGACATTCAAAGGCGTAAACTTGTGCACCCCATTGAGTGTTTGGGACCATTATATATCAACATTGGATGAAAGACCAGATGGAACTAAAAAAGTCCCTGAAACCAGTCGCTGGCGGCATGACTCGCGGGCGGGGGGTCGCGCAGGGACGGGGTCGAGCGGGAGGCAGTTTAATTTAACATAAAAAAGTTAACTGACCTTCGCAGGCCTAGTCCCGCGTCTACTCTGCTCCTCTTCTGCTCTCCTGCCTCCGGCAGGAACAGGAAGCAGCCAGCCACCCTCCCCTCCCCAAAGCCAATCACAACGTTGCAAAGGCAGCGTTGTGATTGGTCGGGACACCGACCAGCAAGGCGTCTATGGGGAGGCCATGCATGCAGCCTACATGGAGAAAAGGCAGAGTGTGCATGACTGGTTTGGGCGACCCCAGAGGGCCGACCAAACAGTCAGCGCCCTCAGCAGTGGGCAAGCCACTCCTCCCCTGCCTTAGAGCAGCCCCGCCCACCCTCAACCAAATACTTCTGCTTTCTCGCAGTGCAAGAAGCAAAAACATAAAATGGCTGTTTTTTACCAATTTATGTTTCTGCTTCTCGCAATGCAAGAAAGCAGTGGGGCGACACTCCTCTGCCCCAGCGGAGGAGCCGCTTTTGCCTGTGACACAATGTTGAGTCTGGTCATTGACTATGGGACCCCCGGGGATCATTGAAGTGAACAGGGATGCACAGGGTGCCTGAAATTCTATCACTAACGTTTATTGGGTGAGAGCCTAGGGTTTGCATCCAGGATTATTCTTACTTTTTAACTGAAAATTCAGCAGCTGGGGCTTCAGCCCACTGTGTTGCCCAGTGTTGAGCCCAGATCCTTAGGCCATACAAATGAGGGCTAGATATATCACTGGTTGCTATGTTTTATTATTTTTCTCTGGCACTCCAGTCCTATTGACTGTGACCATGCTAAATCTATACATTCTATTACACCCTGAGTCCCACAGTTTGCCGACAGGCAGAACATTGAATTTATTGAATGTTATTGACTCTGATATTAAATTTAACCCTTGGCACCTCCTAGAGTAATTCATGAGGCTCGACCCCATAACTCTTGCAGAGTTATGGCCTAAAGGGAATCATTTGTATATCAATTGTACTGCAGTTCTAGTAAACAAAATCACCCACACAGGATACATCCCAACAGAGCTTAATTTGAGCCGGTGGTAACGTGTAGGGGCTACCGGCACTCATTTTTGGGAACCGGCACCGTAGAGTAGAAAGGGAAAAACACACAAAGCGGAAAGAGGGAGTAAGAGAAAGACGTAAAAACTGTCATATGGGGAGAAGCAGGAACCTGCAGGAGTGAGATGAGGGGGGGTAGAGAATGTTTGGTAGTGAATTAAAGAGTCACGAGCTGAAATAAAGACCACAGCCTTGGTATTGGGTATGCAAACATTTAATTGCGCCAGTCGCAGGTTTCTCAGTAGATCTTTGGGCACCGGCTCTCATTCTTTTACAAATTAAGCACTGCTTACCAGCAACCACTGACTGCCCTGAGGCCCCAAGACAAGGCCGCACACCCTATTACATGACATCTTGGGTTGCTTTGTGTGTTCAGCGTCATCCTCCAAAGAGTGTAAATATTACTCCACCAGTACCATGGTTCCCCACAGCCCATCTGCATCCCAAAGCAAAGAGTACCCCACAAAACATCTTCCACTGAACTTCAGAGCAGACTTACCTCCACACTGTCGGGTGACGCGCCCCCATCCCTGGCACCGTCGGCCGTGTCGTCATCCTGCAGAGTGGTGTGTTTGTAGTCAGACATCTGGGGAAGAAAGGCCCATGGTGAGAGTGGGTCATTTCACACAAGGGAAAAGGACACTGTATATTTCCAAACATACCACTGACGTCCAGGCTGGCCCTGAGCACTAGACTTCGGTAGAGGGGCTCCGCCCCCCCCCCCTGTACATGGAGATACCTACATTTGGTGATCATAAAAAGGGGGTTCACTACCCTAAAGAAGGAACCACCTGCATTTGGATGACCCTAAAAGAAGGGTTCTGCTCCCTTACACATATAGAAACCTGCATTTCGTTCAGTCTAAAAGGGGACAGCACCAGGGCCGGACTGGCCGTAGTGGGCATCGGGCATTTGCCCGGGAGGCTGGAAGGGTGGAGGCCGGTTTTGGAGTGGTGGGGACTGGTTTCGGAGCGGTGGGGTCCGGTTTTGTTACTGGGGGGTGGGGTCCAGCCTGACAAAACTACAAGAGCTGCTGTGAGTTCCCAGTCCGGCCCTGGACACCACTGCCCCACACACAAATATTCTTGCATTTGGGTCGCGGGAAAAGATGGGCTCCACTCACTTGACCAAGGAAATAGCTTTATTTCAGTCACCTTAATAAAGGGGCAGAACTCACCTGTGCAAGGATGCACCTGAACAGGGAGACCTGAAAGGGGAACCCTACCCACCAGTACAATGGTGCAGCTGCACCAAGGTGCCTCAAAGATGGCGTCCTCCCACGTGTTCAAGATGCGCCTGCCCAAGGAGCGACACAGGGCTCTCCTGGTGCCAATCATGCACTTTCACAGAAAACAGTACTAACCAAGCATTTTGCTTCAACTACCTGTTGCTTGAAAGAAACTTGTTATCGTGTTTCAAAATGTTTCAGGGACTCCTATCTTTCTTACCTCAGAGTACAGTATCAAAATATCTAACATGAATTTTATGTCTTATATATTGTTTACAAAACTCTCTCCCCATTGGAGTTAATAATAGGAAATCTACAACCAATAGGATGAGATTTTGGCAAACCATATTTAAAATGGAATATTTATGTCAGACAATACTTCTGTAGACGATATTCAGAGAGACAGCCCACCACCTACGACAATCTTTCATTAGATCGTAGACTTGCTGTTTACAGACAAATGTAATCAGGAGCCAATGAAAAACTTTGAGACAGAGCACAATAAAATATTAAATATAAGTTGGCGCTTTTCATTTCCACTGTGGGGAAAACTCCCCATGTAATGCAACTGAAAGTGAGATTGTCAAAATCTTAAGCAGCGGATGTGTGCTTTTTGTTCACAACAGTTTTTTCTGGTGAGCAACTGTGAATATGTCAGTAACAAAAAGGAAAGTTTGGACTCGACTGAGGTGAGCTTGGAATGATAACAAAGAGGGAAGACATGTAACAACAACAAAAAGCAAAACCTGCGTCATTTGTGGAACTGAACTATACTGAACGCTACAAAGCGAATGAGATTTATCCTCAGTCGGTATACCAATGGATATGTTCACAAAAATTTCACAAACATGTCGTGCAGTCACTTTGCCCTAAATGCCACCTGCCTCGTTAATTATTATTCACTATTAAAAAAATATGTTACAACCAGAGAAAGGTTTACGCATGGAAAAATGAAATATGAGATGACAGAAAAAAATAATAATAATAATGTACCCCTACTCCGCAAGAGATTTGTAGGTATTTTAGAGAATGTGTTAAACCCCATTTGGGCAGAAAACAGGGCAATTTGAAATATGGCAAAAACCTATCATTAGCTTCCAGCTATTATAAAATAAACCAGGCAAGCACATCATACCACAAAGAAAGGCTGAAAATGCTAATTTTTTAAACATTTTTAAGTTCTCAGCTCCCTGGCGCAAGAAGATTATTCGTTCATGTTTTTAGGTCTCACCTAGACAGCGCTTGTGCTGTCTTTTCGAGACTTGCTGTATTCAGGATATGGGCATAAAGCTCCCCCCACCTTCTGCCTATTTTTTTTTTATTGGCTCCTGTCCCTGTCCTTTGTAAATGGTGGCTTTTCATTGGTCATTAGGCTTAGTAGTCCCTCCTTAGTACCGCCTTGTCTATTCTTGTAACCTCCCATGAACACATCCCTTGTTACATGTGTTGTTACTCAGCAGGTTTTAATTACAGCCTCAGAGCACTATTTTCTTAAAGGGCATCAGGCAGGACCACACTTGGTCCTAAGCAAGGCTGGCAGTGGTTATTTTACTCACTAGCATATCTCAAATTTATATGAGACCTTCTATAAATTTACCTTCATCAACTCCACACAGAGTACAACCTAATCCGGAATTAATATAATAATTATTTTGTCACATTTCAAAGCTACTAATTGTATATATGGACATAGCTATTTGAATGTACTCGTGGTACTGTCTTGCATGCAATGCATTATGGGTAGGGTGGATTTACCAGATCTTCTGCAGGTTGCAGTACCATATGTGGCAAAAAGAGGTCACATGGCTAGGTAAAAAACATTGGCATTTATAATGCCAATAACTCTAACTTTGCAGAGTACAGTACTATATGTGGCCAAGAGAGGACCTATGGGAACTCTTTTGGCCACATATGGTACTGCACCCTGCAACATGGCCAGGTAAACAAGCATTAGAAATGCAATAGGTCTCGCTTTTGTTTTGAGTTAGAGCTATTGGCATAGCTCAACAGCTACAGTACAGAAATTGCCACTTTGCAGGTGCCGAATAAAGCATTGCTCCGCAAAATGGTCTGAAAGCCTAAAACGATGTTGATAGTCTACAAAATAAAAAGGCAGATCACAATGACCAGGAGGAACCGTGGACGTATTGGGGTGGCCACCGCAAGTAAACAATGAGTGAAATCGCCTGGGCGTGACCCAAGCACGCAAAGGCGGGAGAATCAGACCCAATGCACCAATTTAAACCCCGTATTTCTAAATGGCTCAACAACGAACACATGGCAATTCTTGGGCATGCCAAAAGCCAATAGAGGAGATAACAACAGGTCTTGCAGACAGCCCATGCACGCTGCCTAGGCTCAACCTAAAAACATCGGCATTTATAATGCCAATAACTCCAACTCCAACAAGTGCGAGGCCCATTGCATTTCCAATGCAATAGGTCTCACATTTGTTAAAGTTAGAGCTGTTGGCGTTGAAAATAACAATGTTTTTTACTTTTGCTTTTTTATACCATTGGCAATAGTGCTATGCAAATATAATAACTCAACTGCAAATAAAAAAACAAAAGTAAAAAAACATTGTTATTTTCAGTGCCAACAGCTCTAACTTTAACAATTGCGAGACCTATTGCATTGCAAATGCTTGTTTCCTTTGCATTCTGGTACTTGAAGTCCTGAATTAATAAATGGAGCCCCACTCCGAGCATCAAAGTGCACATAAAAATATTCAGATATGAGCAACTCGTGTCTGACAGTAGACAACTTACAATCTCCCTGACATCACCCTGGGTCCCAGGACTGCACATCACCCTGGGTCCCAGGACTGCACATCACCCTGGGTCCCAGGACTGCACATCACCCTGGGTCCCAGGACTGCACATCACCCTGGGTCCCAGTCCTGCACATCGCCCTGGGTCCCAGGACTGCACATCGCCCTGGGTCCCAGGACTGCACATCACCCTGGGTCCCAGGACTGCACATCACCCTGGGTCCCAGTCCTGCACATCACCCTGGGTCCCAGGTCTGCACGTCACCCTGGGTCCCAGGTCTGCACGTCACCCTGGGTCCCAGGACTGCACATCACCCTGGGTCCCAGTCCTGCACATCACCCTGGGTCCCAGGACTGCACATCACCCTGGGTCCCAGGACTGCACATCACCCTGGGTTCCAGGACTGCACATCACCCTGGGTCCCAGGACTGCACATCACCCTGGGTCCCAGGACTGCACATCACCCTGTGCCCTCACTGAAGAGCACAAGCTGCTCTTCTCATACAGAGCATCCGGTACCATCCGATGCGCGTTATCCCTAGTTCCCAAGACATCTTACACAGTGCCCTCTGGGCAAGGCTGGCCAGTGATCTGCAACACACCTGAGGCACGTCATCTTTTGTTCTCCAAAGGACATCCCCTTGTGCCATCTGATGCTCGCCAGCCTCTCCTCCCATCATCCTCTGCTGCTATGATCAAAGGCAAAATCAATTGGATTCTGCTGGTTTCGGTGTGCAGTGTTTTGTTTGCTCAGACTTGAAGTAAAGCAATAGGCTCACAGAGGGTACGGAATGGACAGGGGTTGGCTAGGATGCCAGTTTACCCTTGGTGTTTCTTAGGGGGTCAGGGATCAAGGCGTGTATCTCGGAACACACTAGTTGCGGTTGTGATTTTCCAGCGCCATCCACTGACTGGGGGCACCCCCAATAGGCACTAGAAAGTCCATTGGACAATTGGAAACTGCAAGAGGGGGTGGAAGCACACGGCCTGGCACACCAGCATACAATTCACCCAGATGCATTGTGGTAATTGCAGTGCTTGATACCACTCACTTTAATTGAAAGTCTTTGGTATTTACCATTGTTGGTGCAGCCAGTGTTGTGTGTCTCTAGACACGTTTCAGGATATGTGCCCCTCTGTAGTATAGAGTAACAAGTTAAATTTGAGGGCGCTGGAAATGCTGCTCGCAATCTTCTCAGATTTCTCTATCACTCCCAAAGCGTAGGTGCACCCCAGAGCTTGTCAGCCCAACAACTCAACAAGGAGCCAGTCACAAAAGGGGGTGGGAGCACAATGCCTGGCACACCAACACACAATTCGCCCAGATGAATTGTGGTAACTACACTGTGTAATAACACTCACTTTACCTGAACGCCTTTAATAGTTAGCTGCTAGCCGTTTGGCTTTGCCATTGCCAATGCTTCTTTTGTTTTGTAATGGTTTTTGTAAAACTTTATTTTTGATAAGCTGCCAGTCCCTGTTGCTTTTCCGTAGTGGCTCTTGGGAGTGAAGGGGGGCACCTAGTGTGGACGTGCTGCGTGTGAAAGGCCAGAATGCCATCACTCACAGTGAAGCCAGCCAATGGATGAAGTGGGCTGACCCACTGCCCCAAGCTGTGTGCTGTAATGGGTGGAAGTAAGTGTGAACGACATAACAGCAGACCAATGGGTGAAGGGGGCTGGCTGAAAGCCTCTATGCATAAGACTATTATACTTATATATTTTTTTAAACAAAAGGTGGTGGCTACGACAGATGGGATGGTAGCAAGCGCTATGTGAATGCAAACATTTTTCCCTCTTCTATCCCTCCACTACCCTTCTCAATCCAAATAACTGACTAACATTTCCACCACTCAAATCACTTTCATATTTCACTATACTAATTCACCACTAATCCTTTTAGGGTTCCGGAGTAGCATGCTACTCGCCTAAAAAGCGCTTCGACGCCTCATCAGGAGTAGTAAGCACTATATTAAAGCAATTACAATACAATCACAATATCATGTACGGTATGGAGTTCGTATCACTCAGGCCTCGACTGCCTGCGTGGAGTGACTGACATCCCTTACATCATGTCACTGGGGGGAAGGTGGTAGCAACCCCTTTCTACAGATCTTCTACAACAGGTACAGTAATAATGCATCCGAAGTTTGCACACAGGCCCCTTTCTGCCCCCACCGCCTCTCCACAGGGGGGGGGGGGGGCTTCTTCTGAGGGGGCATTGTTTGCACACACATCACTGCTCCTCTCTCAAGGCTGGGGTAAAGGCTGTGCCTGTTGCCATGGCTACCCTCTCACAGGTGCTGCTTCCCAAAGGCCTTGGACCACTTGTGTGGGAACGCGTTGGTTGCCAGGGTAACCTCCGGCTGGCCTTCGGTGGAGGCAAGAGGCTGTCTCTTAGCGATTCCTCTCAGCTAAACCGCAGCCAGGCTGTGCCAGGGCGTATGTGTGCTGCGCAGGGGCGAGGAGGGCCGGGAGAGGGGTGGGGTGAGTCGGGGGAAAATGGAGAGAAACCCTCAAGGGCGTACCCCAGTGTTCTAACCTCTCTAGTTAAAGATGACTCTACTCTGGAAAATCTCAGCGTATTAGTCGACAGCTAAACCCTCGTCTTGGTACCGAGCAGCTGTGAGAGCGTTCCCACTCTGCAACAGAGAGCTCATTTTACTGCTCCGCCTGCCAAAGCGCAGAGAGGCGTTTCCAAGTGTGCTTTGCGCCTCTCTTATCAGCAAAGGAATCTGTTCGCGTGCAGCGTTTTACATGTATGTGCATGTAATGGGCTGCAGAAGGGTTAGAATTCCATGTGCACCTGTAAAGCGCGGGCCTGCAAACTGCAGATCGGACAGAGAAGCTACTTCAGCTAAAATTCCACATTTTACGCTTCGGTTTATTTATCAAGGTTTCGTATAGTTTTGCTTTTTTTCTAAAAGAGCCTGCGATCAGCAGAAGGGCTTCATGGCGTTTTTTCCTCGACAGCGGCCTCTGCAAATCATTGTTCGAGCCAGGATAAGCAGCACAGGTGTTTCCGAAGCACCTGAAAATGCTATGTTCTCGCTTTTAGTGGGACGGGAATCGGTAACAGGTGGAAGGGTTGGTGGGTGGAAGTCCATTATCGAGTCCCTGCAGGGGAGGTGTCCTTAGATTGTGTTGGGCCAGCGCAATGTCCGAAGAAATGTGTCCAGTGATACGCAATGTAACACAACATACACGCTCACTGAGTGCCATAAAATGATGGAATGTAACACCTGTTATTTTCGGTGCTTAAAAATAAAAAATAAAACATGGTATGAAGCGCTAAATAAAACCAATTTATTAATACTTTTACATGGGGGAACACAGCTCAGTTTATTCATGGTGGTGACAGTGGGAAGCATAGTTTTATTTCTTATTAGTCAAGCTACTGGCCACTGGTACCTGCCTTGTGATGTTGACATAAGGAGCAAATCGGGTGAAAGGTGGTGCCCGAGAGAGGGTAGTTATAGGGAGTTGATGACAGTGGGTTCCTAGAGAGTGTGTGGCCTTTAAAAACATCCAGATGATGGTAATGTCCTGTAGAAATGTCATTTCTTACACAAATTACCTCTAAATGTTCCGAAATGGGGCCATAAAATGGATTATGTTACTTACCCAGTATGCATCTGTTCTTGGCATGTAGAGCTGTAGATTCACATGCTGTGCATAAGTCCGCCATCTAGTGTTGGGCTCGGATGATTGCAAGTTGTTTTTGTTCCAAGAAGTTTTCTTCGAGTTACGAGGCTGATCAGTGCCCGCGGCTCCCCATAGGCTGCTCCTGTAAGATGCCAGGGATCGTGCTAGCCAATCAGGAATTAGGCACACACAGCTGTTTGTCCCCAAACACACACGCGGAAAGACATGAAGATTGTGGCCAGGCAAGGGCATAAGGAGCCCGGATCCTCTGAGTCCCACGGAGATTACTGCTGCTCAGAGCTTCTGAGGAGAGGTGGGCTGCTTTCGTCAGGGGTGTCCAACATAGGTCAGGGTGGGTTGGAGCCATGCCAGATTTTCAGGACAACCATTGATCATGTAAATTGGTTCCATTTAGGTTTCTTGCATCTAAATATATCCTGAACATTCGGCATAGATACGTCCATAATGGACTGACAACATTACTTCAGCAGCATGAATGGAAGTTGGGCTGTAGGTGTTGCGGGCACTAATGCATTTCTTGCAATCGCTGACATTGCTATAGACCTGTCCGTCATTGATGTTGAGTCATGCATTACAGGGCTCATATCAGGAATATATCTAAAATGTGTGTTTCTTGCCTTCTGGGACCAGCAGTCGAGAGGATCTGAACTCCAGCATTCGCAGAACAGCCTCTCAATGTTAGTAAATCCATCGTTTTAATTTAATTGTATTTATAAAGCGTTCTCACGCCAAAGCTTCATAGCGCTACTTCAGGAAATCAACAAGATGCAAAAAAACAACAATGTGGGGAGTGAGGGGCTGTGAGGGCAAAGGACCAGTGAACAATCAGACATCTTTGGCGAGGCTTTGTAATATCGAATATACGAGCCTCGGTGCACAGGCACTACGCAAGGGAATTCCTACAATTGGCTTTAGAGATGGAGAAAGCCCACAGTTGAGGACATGGTGCTGTGAAGCGGAGGGACAGTCTACCTCCGTACCATTTAAATATGGCTTCCAAAATGTCCAAAGCTTTCTGTTAGACAGCCCTGTGGGTGACGGTCTAGGCCTTGAAGAATACTCTGTTGCCAATGAAGCAGCTGAAACAGCGGTGTTCCACACTCACGACTTGATGGGCAGGTGTCTGCTGGGCTGTGGAGGTCTGAAGCTGGCGTGAAAGCTTCCCAGGGCAGATTGATTTGCCACAGTCCTGCTGGGACTGGACGAAGGCATTAATGACAGGAGCATGAATTTTTGGCTCCATTAAGAGCAGGATGCGACGTAGAGGTCTTGCGGCTGTGTTGTTCACTTGGGGTTCCAAAAAGCTGTTGCTATTGATGTAAATACCCAGGTTGGAGACAGGCTTGACTGGTGTGGGCAGTGCCCATCTAACGCATGGCCATGCCGGGCAGTTGCTCGGGGCCCCACGAGCATAGGGGCCCCATGCTAATCTATGCACACTGATTTTGTTGGAGGTACCAATAAATATACGTTTATTTTATCGATAATTAAAAATAATTCCCTGTGAGTGGCTGTGCAGGCAGGGCCCAGTGCACTGCTTTGCCGGGGGCTTATAATGCTGTTAAGACGGCCCTGGGTTTAGGGAGATAATCCATGATCTGGGGTCAATGATTGTTAGCCCAGTCGGAAGCGTCTGAAGGCGTTTCAAGGTGTTCCATTTTGAAGGATGAAAGAAGCCAAGGAAGACAGTCGGTCATGGAAGATGGACTAAGATCCCCGGCTCAGCGTCAGAAAATTGTGAAAGGTCAAACATCGCTGTTTGTCAATAGCACCCATGTAAAAGAGTCCCCGGGCTGGTTGGAAAGCTTAGCCCATGGGACATGACAGAGGTGAGCGTATAGGTTATAAGTGGGCGCAGTGCTTCATTCGTAAAGTAATGGGTGTCAATGCCCAAGGCTTTGCTCAGAAGCCCGCGTCCGGCACTATCGATGGTTGGGTTGCCAAATACCAAGGTTGCCCAGTCTTGATTCCACCTTACGCCTCTTTACTCCACCACCTGATACTTCCTGCCTCTCTTTCTCACTCTTGCAGGTTCCTTTTCATCCCCACTTTCTCCCTTTGTCACTGTTTTTCTCTTTCTCCTTCATTCGTGTTTTGTGTTTTGCTCTCTCTTCCACTGGATCAAAGTTTGTGTTAATTAAGTGCCGGTTCTTTCCCTAAAAATGAGTGCGGGTGGGCTCCACCTGCAGCCACCGTCTCAAATTAAGCACTGGCTTGGAGCCACCACTGCTTATTGTTTTGAGCTTGGAGAAAAATTACAGTAGAGTGACTAGTGGTTTCCTAACCTTCAAAAACCCTTTCAGCCAGCCCATAATGCAAGCTGAGTAGCCAGCTAGGCCTATCTGATGGCAAGGATAGCTTGGTTGAACGTGTCGAAGGCTGCTGACAGATCTAACAGAACCGGCGTTTCAACACCGTATCATCCACGGCGCTAAGCAAAGACATCCCGGTCAGTTTGGTGCTTCTTCCTGGGTGGAAACCCACCAGAAAACGACCCAAAAGTCAATTTTCTTTTGTGAATTTTTGCAGCTGCATCAAGGGATGTTTACACGCAATGTGCCAGAAAAATGGCTCCTGACAGCTTCTCAGTAATGGTTTCACAATTGCTGCTTTCCAGGCTTTTTGGCAGAGTTTCCATCCTTCAGTACTAATGAGCAACATCAGCATATCTGACAGTAAGGGAACATGCCGCGGCTGTATGATCCTTGGACCAGAAATATCATCTCGGTGCCAGAGGGGCGGGCGCCTCAGATTCGAGAGCAGAGTGAAACCTCAAAAACAGGGTTGAGCTGTCCTATGTCCATGATCAACATGGGAACAGAATTTAGTAACCCCCGCAGGGAAGGCCTCTAGATCCTCGCATAACTGGATTTAGAGATAAACAACAGATGGACTGGAAAGTGGAGTTTGCACCTCTGATTTGAATCTATGCAGTTCTTTGAGTACATTTTGTTCTTTTCACTGGATGGTCCCTTTAATGATCTCCTTGTTGATTGTCCAGGGGATTGTACAGAGAGCTATTTCAGGAGGGATGCAAGTTCTCTTGCTTTAAAGCCTTCCACCGTGGCCGCTCTAAAGACCCATCCGTGTTCATGTGTCGGGTTCGAGGGCACTGCCAGGGCTTATTTTCGACCCATGGTCGGAGGTTGTGGCCATCAAAACTCATGTTTTTGCGGACCAGGACTTATTTTTCATTATCAGACTTGGACCCAGAGAAAGAGAGAAAGGAAGAAAATGTAGGTGGAGAATGAGAAAACCAGGACAACAATGAGAAAGGGATGGAAAAGAATCTGCAAGAGTGAGACATAGGGACATGAGGCGCAGGGGTGGTGAAAGAAAGATGAATGTTAATGTTAATGATATTTCTAAAGCGCAAACTGTTACCCGGAGGTGTCCTGGCGCTGCATGAAGTCCTGCCTGGGTCGGAAAGGCGAGAAAGGGGGATACATCAGAAATCGAGCCTAGCCAACGAAGAGCCAAGCCTTCAAAGCCTTTCTAAATGAACGAGAAGGAGTCAAAACTATGCAGCCTTGGAATTCAGGAACAGGAGCAACGGGCCCCCAAGAAAATCTCTGGGGCATACTTACAAGCCCCTTTCGCCACCGTAGCGTCACTTTTTGTGAAGCCATTTTCAATATTTACAAGGTGGCGGTACGCCACTTAACCCCTTCGACGCACTTGACGGAACGGTTCCGTCATGCACGTCGGTTGGGCTGTGCTTATGACGGAACCGTTCCGTCATGGCCCCGCCCGCGCACGGAATCTTCAGCGTGGCGCGGAAATCCGCGCCGCGCTGAAGGGGTTAATGAGGCTTAACGCCACCTTGTAAATATGCCACTTTCTGCTGCAATTTTCTGCAGCAAAAGGGCGGGCAGTGGGTTTTGCAGTGGGCGTTCCACGACAACACACATTGCTATTTGACGCTGCCCCAGATTTACAAGGCCGAGGCAGCGCCAAAAGCGAAACGCCAGGGAATACCTGGTCTTAGAATGGCGATACGAGGAGAAATTATTGGTTTCTTCGTGTTTTTTGCTCTTTCTATGTGTACTGCGTTCTGCAGCACACAAAGAAAGAGTAAATCGCCCGTATTCATTGTTTATGTGCAGGAAGGTGTCCCTTCCTGCACATAAACAATCACCCCTGCAACACAGTCACCCTTGCAACATGGCGGCACGGACCCAGCGCTGGCACTAGGCAGCATTTTTTGCACCAGCGGTAGGGGAAACACAGGGGTGCCCCGTATTCTTGGCACGGCATTGCCCAATTTGGCGTAGCACCATGTTCCCGACATTTTTGTAAATATGCCCCTTTGTCTCCTGCACTTAATTTTTTGTTTACAAATGAAGCACTGGGACCTGCTCTAAAGGGTCCTCAGCACTGGCCACGAGGAAGCCTGCATCAGTGCCGCTTTGTTTATACAGCTGGTAGCAACGCATGCTCTCCCATCAGTTGCTAAAACACAGCCTGGGATCTGCAAAGATCTAAAACAAGCCTTAAATGCCACTCTATGTTTAGGGAGCACTGCAAGCGTCACAGTGCATTTTCCGATCCTAGCGGGACGCAGTTCTTTTTTTACTGCGATAGGTTCCAACTGATACCCGTTAAACATTAGGGTCAGGCGAACAGAAATGCACCCAAAACCTACATTAGAAAAGGAACTGTAAGGACCAGATTTACAAAGGTTTTGCGTCGGGTTTGCATTACTTTTGGAAAGCAGACCTGCTGCAAAATATTTTTCAGGATGTACAAACAAATACCAATTTGCGTTGGTTTGTAAGAAAAAAGTCATGTAAACCAGCGTAAATCCCTGCTTTGCGTTACTTTGCATCAAGGGGGCGTTCCATGGGTGGCAGATGGGCATCCGCTATACCCACCCATGGTTTTTGATGCAAAACCCTATCTAATAACAATAGTAGACAGGATTTAGTGCAAAAATTAAAGCCTTTTGAAAGCAGGTGCTTTTATTTCTGTTAATGTTTCCCACATTGCATGTGTGCTGCACTGTACACCACACATACGCAGTAGTAAAAGGTTTACAATTAGGCGAAGCATAGTATTTTTTGCTGGAAGGGTCTCCTCCCAGAACAAACCCTATGCTAGACTCACTCAAACACCTTTGCACCAAGGTGCAAAGGTGTGCGAGTGGCACTCGGCAGCCTGATCGTGGGCCGGTGCGAGGAAGCGGGGAGGAGAGTGTCATATCTCTGGAGACATGACTCTCTCCATGTCACGCAACGCAGCAACTTTGGGTGAGGCACTGCGTTGTGTGAGAGGTACATGAATCTGGACACAAGTGTCTTTCTTGTTTGCATAGTCCCCTCTATCTGGCTTATTCACTTTATAATCTAGGGTTCACTTCTGAACCTTTGTATTTTATTTTGCTGATGGTGTGGGAATAAATCACACACAAGTTTTATTCCCCTGAGTCCAGAGCTTAATTTGTAAAAGAGTAAGTGCCAGGGCCCAAAGTTTTTCTCAGAAGCCTGTGGCCGGAGATGTGGAAGGTCAGCGTGCCGAATACCAAGGCAGGAATCTTGATTCAACCCCAGGCCTCCTTAATCCACCCTGGCCTCACTCCTGGAGGTTCTGTTCAATCCCTGTTTTCTCTCTTATCACAGTTTTTCCTGTCTTTCTTTCTTTTCATTCTCCTTTTTCCCCTTTTGTGTTTTCGACTCTCTTACTCCGGATCAAAGTCTTTTGAGGAAAAGCGTCCCGGTCCCCAAAAATGAGTGCGGGTGGGCCCCGCCTGCAAGTAGAGGCTCAAATGAAGTGCGGGCTCAGTCCCAGAAACCCATGTTGTTGTTTATCACCAAAGTATATCAGTTGGATGGACTTGTGGATCAGTCCATGGAAAGGGATAGATTTTAGAACAGACACTGATAGACAAGACACACAAACAGGCAGAGAGACAGTAAATTGATAGATAGGCAGACAGACAGACAGACAGAGCTAGGCAGACAGACAGACAGACAGACAGACAGAGATAGGCAGACAGACAGACAGACAGACAGAGAGACAGACAGAGATAGGCAGACAGACAGACAGAGATAGGCAGACAGACAGACAGGCAGACAGACAGGGACAGACAGAGATAGGCAGACAGACAGACAGGCAGACACAGACAGAGATAGGCAGACAGACAGACAGAGATAGGCAGACAGACAGACAGGCAGACAGACAGGGACAGACAGAGATAGGCAGACAGACAGACAGGCAGACACAGACAGAGATAGGCAGACAGACAGACAGACAGGCAGACACAGACAGAGATAGGCAGACAGACAGACAGACAGGCAGACACAGACAGAGATAGGCAGACAGACAGACAGACAGGCAGACACAGACAGAGATAGGCAGACAGACAGACAGACAGAGCTAGGCAGACAGACAGACAGACAGACAGACAGAGCTAGGCAGACAGACAGACAGAAAGACAGACAGACAGAGCTAGGCAGACAGACAGACAGACAGACAGAGATAGGCAGACAGACAGACAGACAGAGATAGGCAGACAGACAGACAGACAGACATAGGCAGACAGACAGAGCTAGGCAGACAGACAGACAGACAGACAGGGACAGACAGAGCTAGGCAGACAGACAGACAGACAGGCAGACAGACAGAGCGAGGCAGACAGACAGACAGGCAGACAGACAGGGACAGACAGAGATAGGCAGACAGACAGACAGACAGACAGGGACAGACAGAGATAGGCAGACAGACAGACAGACAGACAGACAGGGACAGACAGAGCTAGGCAGACAGACAGACAGACAGACAGGGACAGACAGAGCTAGGCAGACAGACAGACAGACAGACAGGGACAGACAGACAGAGCTAGGCAGACAGACAGACAGACAGACAGGGACAGACAGAGCTAGGCAGACAGACAGACAGACAGACAGGGACAGACAGACAGAGCTAGGCAGACAGACAGACAGACAGGGACAGACAGAGCTAGGCAGACAGACAGACAGACAGGGACAGACAGACAGAGCTAGGCAGACAGACAGACAGACAGGGACAGACAGAGCTAGGCAGACAGACAGACATAGGCAGACAGACAGACAGACAGACAGACAGACAGACAGACATAGGCAGACAGACAGACAGACAGACAGACATAGGCAGACAGACAGACAGACAGACAGACATAGGCAGACAGACAGACAGACAGACATAGGCAGACAGAGGCAGACAGACGGACAGACATAGGCAGACAGACAGACAGACAGACAGACATAGGCAGACAGACAGACAGACATAGGCAGACAGACAGACAGACATAGGCAGACAGACAGACAGACAGACAGACAGACAGACAGACAGACAGACATAGGCAGGCAGACAGACAGACATAGGCAGGCAGACAGACAGACATAGGCAGACAGACAGACAGACATAGGCAGACAGACAGACAGACAGACAGACAGACAGACAGACAGACATAGGCAGACATAGATAGGCAGGCAGGGACAGACAGACAGACAGACAGACATAGGCAGACAGGGACAGACAGACAGACAGACAGACAGGGACAGACAGAGCTAGGCAGACAGACAGACAGACAGACAGGGACAGACAGAGCTAGGCAGACAGACAGACAGACAGACAGGGACAGACAGACAGAGCTAGGCAGACAGACAGACAGACAGACAGACAGGGACAGACAGAGCTAGGCAGAC
Source organism: Triturus cristatus (assembly GCF_964204655.1). Classification (NCBI taxonomy): domain Eukaryota; kingdom Metazoa; phylum Chordata; class Amphibia; order Caudata; family Salamandridae; genus Triturus; species Triturus cristatus. Next base: position 1,109,123,469 of record NC_140594.1, on the reverse strand, counting down.
AGACAGACAGACAGACAGACAGGGACAGACAGACAGAGCTAGGCAGACAGACAGACAGACAGACAGACAGGGACAGACAGAGCTAGGCAGACAGACAGACAGACAGACAGGGACAGACAGAGCTAGGCAGACAGACAGACAGACAGACAGGGACAGACAGAGCTAGGCAGACAGACAGACAGACAGACAGGGACAGACAGACAGAGCTAGGCAGACAGACAGACAGACAGGGACAGACAGAGCTAGGCAGACAGACAGACATAGGCAGACAGACAGACAGACAGACAGACATAGGCAGACAGACAGACAGACAGACAGACAGACAGACATAGGCAGACAGACAGACAGACAGACAGACAGACAGACATAGGCAGACAGACAGACAGACAGACAGAGGCAGACAGACAGACAGACATAGGCAGACAGACAGACAGACAGACATAGGCAGACAGACAGACAGACAGACAGACAAATGCAGACAGACAGACAGACAGACAGACAGACAGACATAGGCAGACAGACAGACAGACAGACATAGGCAGACAGACAGACAGACATAGGCAGACAGACAGACAGACAGACAGACAGACATAGGCAGACAGACAGACAGACATAGGCAGACAGACAGACAGACATAGGCAGACAGACAGACAGACAGACAGACAGACAGACAGACAGACAGACAGACATAGGCAGGCAGACAGACAGACATAGGCAGGCAGACAGACAGACATAGGCAGACAGACAGACAGACATAGGCAGACAGACAGACAGACAGACAGACATAGGCAGACAGACAGACAGACATAGGCAGACAGACAGACAGACATAGGCAGACAGACAGACAGACAGACAGACAGACAGACAGACATAGGCAGGCAGACAGACAGACATAGGCAGGCAGACAGACAGACATAGGCAGACAGACAGACAGACATAGGCAGACAGACAGACAGACAGACAGACAGACATAGGCAGACATAGATAGGCAGGCAGGGACAGACAGACAGACAGACATAGGCAGACAGGGACAGACAGACAGACAGACAGACAGACAGACAGGGACAGACAGAGCTAGGCAGACAGACAGACAGACAGACAGACAGGGACAGACAGAGCTAGGCAGACAGACAGACAGACAGGGACAGACAGACAGAGCTAGGCAGACAGACAGACAGACAGACAGGGACAGACAGAGCTAGGCAGACAGACAGACAGACAGACAGACAGGGACAGACAGACAGAGCTAGGCAGACAGACAGACAGACAGACAGGGACAGACAGAGCTAGGCAGACAGACAGACAGACAGACAGACAGGGACAGACAGACAGAGCTAGGCAGACAGACAGACAGACAGACAGGGACAGACAGAGCTAGGCAGACAGACAGACAGACAGACAGGGACAGACAGAGCTAGGCAGACAGACAGACAGACAGACAGGGACAGACAGAGCTAGGCAGACAGACAGACAGACAGACAGGGACAGACAGACAGAGCTAGGCAGACAGACAGACAGACAGGGACAGACAGAGCTAGGCAGACAGACAGACATAGGCAGACAGACAGACAGACAGACAGACAGACATAGGCAGACAGACAGACAGACAGACAGACATAGGCAGACAGACAGACAGACAGACAGACAGACAGACATAGACAGACATAGGCAGACAGACAGACAGACAGACATAGGCAGACAGAGGCAGACAGACAGACAGACATAGGCAGACAGACAGACATACAGACAGACAGACAGACATAGGCAGACAGACAGACAGACAGACAGACATAGGCAGACAGACAGACAGACATAGGCAGACAGACAGACAGACATAGGCAGACAGACAGACAGACATAGGCAGACAGACAGACAGACAGACAGACAGACAGACAGACAGACATAGGCAGACAGACAGACAGACATAGGCAGACAGACATAGGCAGACAGACAGACAGACAGACAGACAGACAGACAGACAGACAGACAGACATAGGCAGACATAGATAGGCAGGCAGGGACAGACAGACATAGGCAGACAGGGACAGACAGACAGACAGACAGACAGACAGACAGACATAGGCAGACAGACAGACAGACATAGGCAGACAGACAGACAGACAGACAGACAGACAGACAGACATAGGCAGGCAGACAGACAGACATAGGCAGGCAGACAGACAGACATAGGCAGACAGACAGACAGACATAGGCAGACAGACAGACATAGGCAGACAGACAGACAGACATAGGCAGACAGACAGACATAGGCAGACAGACAGACAGACAGACATAGGCAGACAGACAGACAGACAGACAGACAGACAGACATAGGCAGACATAGATAGGCAGGGACAGACAGACAGACAGACAGACAGACAGACAGACAGACAGACAGACAGACAGATAGACAGATAGATAGATAGATAGATTTTAAGTGGCCATATTGATTTTGTGTTTCTTTCTAACCAAACAAGTACCCTGGGCACTTGTGACAGCAGTCAGCGTTTGCCAGGGTGATCAGGCACACATTGTCACTGTTGCCCGCTTCTGAAGTAAGTCCATGCTTTATCTGACAGTGGTCAGTGTCTGCCAGGCTGGTCTGTTAAAAGTGGAGATTTATTTTTATTTATTTATTTATTTATTTATTTATTTATTTATTTATGTATTTAGTTATTTATTTATTTATTTGTATAGCGCAGATAATACCCTAATGCGTCTTGACGCTTGTCATCCAACATCCTGCCAACAATGGAGCGGGTTCGTGGCATTAGCAGCTCATGTATGATGATCTGAACTAGCAAACACCACCGTGGAAAGTCGAATGCTCTGTTCACTGGACCGGTCTGACGGAAACTGCCCTGGGTGTCTAGGATTTGCATTTTTAACCAGAAGATGTAAATGACGTCCCTACCATCCAGAAGATGTGTAAGTGATTCAGGATAGTTCTCTTACTCACCACTTAAACGCCAAGACTAGTCACTCACTGAAGCGGACACATATACCGGAGTTCGAAACATCATCCTTCGTGCTACTGATAGTGCCGTGTCACAAGGAGAATTCACCTTCAGATTGTGATGGAAACCTAAGGGCCATGGACAGTGAGCCCTGGGATACGGAAAGAGCTGCAATGGCATGCCAAGGCCAGACTGTGTGATACCAAGTGAATACAGATATAACAACATAACCGTAGCTGGGTGAGTGGCAATCCTTGACTGCCAAAGCGGTAGAAACAGGATTGACTACTGAGTATCAGCGACCATTGACTATTAACTGATATGTACATCAACTGAACTGAGAAACTGGCCGAACTGTGAGTAAAGTGACCTTCATCCCCCATAATGCATTATCAAAGGACAGGTGCGACATGTGAGAGTGCGAACCACACACGCGATGTTAATAAGGGCTCCTCAGCAGGATGGAAGTCAACATAAGAAGTCTGGGTCAGTGGTACGCACTACATTGAATATCTCAACACAGGATTATATGAGCAGCATGTAAGCACACTGGCGTATATCTGTGAACCCCATCCTGTGAGACTACAGTGACATACAGGCTATGCGTGCTGGTCGGTGGACGTGCCCACTCAACTATGTCGATAGCCGTTTTCAGTCCTCGTTTGGCGGAAATGTCCGGCAATCGTGAATTACAGTCCTGGCATTGAGGATCTTTCAGGGAAACTGAGCCACTTCCATTCTGAAAGTGTCATTAAAGAAAAATGTGGGTCATGGTAAGTTAAGGTCGGTGGACAGTGGACTTGCCGCACTATATTATTATCAAAACTTAACAAATACCTTTAGAGGCTTTATTTGTGGGCATGTGAAGGTTGCACTGCAGCACTGCATGAGGCACTCGGTGTATCAGCTAAAGCGGCTGTGCAGCCTGGATTCCTCAATGCACTGCTCATGACCTCATAAGTGGCATCAGCCTTGAGGATTTCACTGAAGATATGGCACAAAATAGCTATTTTGACAATAAGTTGCTGAAGGGATGAGCCAGTTCTACACCCACACCTCAAATACAAGCCTAGGCCGATACTGTGCATTGAACATTAGTGGCGGGCATAGAGACAGATGCAAGTCTACTCCCCTACGTGTGTGATGTGTATTCGCAGCCACAACTTTGGGCTGTCCCTTGCATCAACGATAAGTTTATGGGACCAGATTTCTATTCTTGCCTTAGCACCAGACTTCTATCCTCCCCTAAGCATATAGGGCTGTGTACTGTGTCCTAGTAATCAGAAACAGGTCTATAGGTCCTGATTGCTTTACTGCATTAAACACCAGTCACATGTATAAGATAAGAAGTGCATACTGAGCTGTGCATCAATCATTTGCATACCGGATCACAACTGTGTGCTGCCTTGTGCAGTATGGAGAACCAAATTTGTATTCAGCCCTGTACATCAACAGCAAGTGTAGAGACCCGGATCTGTACATCGCTTTCTGCACCCGTGGCAGGTAAAACAAATGAGGTAAAACAAATCTATATACTGTTCTTTTCATTGCGTCCGCCATGCAGCACCGCCCGCGGCGAAGGCCCATAAGTCATCATGTGACTGCCTGCAATAACAAGTGTTATTGACTAGTTGGTTGGTCAATAATGGCACACCACGCTGACTGGTGGATCCATATTATTAATGATGGGTGACTCTTGCTGACAGCAGTGTCCTGAGCTAATCAACCAGCAATGAGACAGCAGCAGAAATGAGCAAAGGAAAAGCAGAAAGGGTACACACCCCGTGAGGCGCGCGGTAACACAAATACCCATCCATTACTTTATTATCTATGTGAGCTATAACTCTATGGACCAGTCAAAAGCATAGACCACAACCGACTCATGGTATACACCGGTGACTATTATACCCACAAGTATAGTAAACTGTCATAGTATTACACCATGCATGCTAGAATGACACAATACTAGCACACTAACTTAGATAATATTCTTATACAGCAGTAACTAGCAGTATATACAGGGCTAAATGTGTATGTTGCCATGGGCTTCAGGGAGGGGCGAGCATTTGATCCATATTCTGCCTGTGCCTCAGGATATGATGCACCTCCTTACACTCTCCTATGGGTCAGTGACGTGGAGACAGAGCCAGATTAGTGATAGTTCATCCCAAAGCACCACCAGATTTCAAGGTCTTGGTCTGTCACCTCGATAGGTCCAAACAGTAGTTCACGCACAAATCGAAAATTTGACTTGTTCAAAATATTAATCAGAGTCCAAATACAAAAAGTCCTGTGTCTGGGGTTGCAAATATTTAAAGTTTTCAAACAGTCGCGCCAGGCATGACTCATCGGTGGGGGGCAGGGGGTCGCGGGGGAGGGCTTGTGCGGGAAGGGAGGTTAATTTAATCAAATTAAAAATGTTTAAAACTTGCCTTCGGTCCCGGACTCCCACGTTGCGTCTCCTGCTCTCTCTCTGCTCACAGGAAGCAGAAGCAGGCAGCCTCCCTCTCTTCCCCTAAGCCAATCACAACGCTGCAATGGCAGCATTGTGATTGGCTAGGACGCTGTCCGTTCAGGCGTCTATGGGGAGGCTGTTTTCTCCATGCAGGCTGCATGCAGCCAGCATGGAGTAAACGGGAGGGAGAGTGCTCATGACTGGTTTGGTCAGCCCGGGGGCCGACCAAACAGTCAGCCTGACTGACTGACTGATGATATTTGTAGAGCGCACTTATGCCGAGGCGTCTTGGCGCTGAGTAGTGTGAGCCGGGAGCCGCCCTATGATTAGGATTGCATGAAGAGCCAAGTTTTTATGCCCTTCCTAAAAAAGAGTGCGCGAGGGCTGAAGTCGCAGTGAGACGGGGAGGGAGTTCCATAATTTGCCTGCTAAAAAGGAAAAGCGTTTTCCTCCCCATCTCACTCTTTTTATCCTGGGAAGAAGAACTAACCCAGTGTCCATAGATCTTAGATGGCGCAGAGGGATGTAGCGGGGGAGACGGAATTGTATGTCTGTCGCCCCACCTCCATAGAGGGATTTATGCACTAGGCATAGGGCTTTGAACTCCACTCGACGTCTCACCGGAAGCCAGTGGAGTTGTTTTATACTGGCCGAAGTGGAATGATGCTTGGGTAGACCATACAAAGCTCGCGCTGCTGCATTTTGCAGTGATTGAAGCCAATTGAGCTGTTGAACTCCAGCGCCTAAATAAAGGGCATTACAGTAGTCTATCCTTGATAGAACTAAGGCTCCAACCACCGTTTTTCTCAAGGAGAACGGAATAAATAGAAGAATCTTACGTAAGACCTTTAAAGTGAAAAAACTGGCAGAGGCCACTTGGTTTATTTGAGTGGCACAAGTAAGATCTTCGTCGATCAAAAAAACCCCGAGATTTCTAGCTTTAGACACCGGCAACGGACACGTTCCGGCTTCAATGGGCCACCAAAGTTGGCTCCAAATTGATGATTTCTGGCCGAATTCCAAAATCTCGTTTTTTTCAGTATTAAGTTTTTAAAAATGTGCGTTCATCCGTGACATCAGCGAGGAGAGACAGTTGCGAAACCATTCAGCTGTTCAGCTGTCAGCGCCCATAACATTGGGCTAGCCACTCCTCCTTGACCCGCCCACCCACCCCAACCAAACCCTTCTTCTGCTTTCTCGCAGTGAAAGAAGCAAAAACGTAAAATGGTATTTATACCATTTTACGTTTCTGCTTCTCGCACTGCGAGAAAGCAGTGGGGCGACGCTCCGACGCCCATGTGAAGGAGCCGCCTCTGTTTTCAAAGATGAACAATCTGGATTACAGTCCACATGTGAGCATAGCCAAGGAAGAATACAGCCAACACGTGTTTCATCTTTTGCCAACTTTTTCAAGGCTCAAAATGCTATAGATTCCAAATCGAATTTCATAGAAATCACTGGACGTGCCTCAGAGCCCCGGGGACAAGAGTTCAATCAATATTGGTAATTCCAAGTCTGTAATACACATTACAAACAATTCGATACACACCGTACTCAGTAAGGACAAACGTCGTATGTGCACGCGGCGAAAATACGGTCTATGATATGTCCATCACAAGTCCAAAAGTCACGGGACCACGTCATATTCTGTAGACATGAAAAACAATCTAGATTAGTATGCAGGTCTACGCATCAACAAAAGCTGAAACATAACTGATCTATACCCTGCCTGTGCATCACTTCCCAATATACAATACCAGATTAACAATTCTGGGCATCAATGAAAGGTATGTAGGACCAGGTCCCTGCACCACCAAGGGTTACCTCACAAATATTTTTCTGAAAACTGAGTCATTTTGTATTAACAGTGATTAATGAGTTCTCCATAGGGCGCGATCCCCTCCCACAGGGAGTTAATCACTGTCAATAACCCCTAAATGATGTTGCGATACATTGATCTGTTGCTGCACAGACCTGAATATCAATATGTGGATATTTATATCAAGAGCGTTAGGTTACATGGATCATTAAACAGACTACTCCAGGGCAGGACTGGCCGTAGCAGGCACCGAGCGGTTCCCCGGTGGGCTGCCAGGGTGGTGGCCGGTTTTGGGCCCCTGGGGGTTGTTTTTGTTAGCCGGGGCCGGCAATATCGCCCCCCTGTAACAAAATCATCCAAAACCACCCGTAGCATACAGCTCGACAGCAAGCCCCCCCCCCACCCCCCAAGATAACCCCCCCCCTTGCACTCGCCCCCCCCCGGCGGCCGAGCATTTTGCCAGGGCCGGTATCGGTTGCCAGTCCGGCCCTGGACTACTCCCTAAGCCGAGGCCACATCTAAGATGTTCTAGTCACATCAACAATATTCCATTCATCGGACTTCAATGTCAAAGACCCTCTGAAATTCTGGTTTCTACATCAACCAAGTGTTTCGTAGGTAACTTTCCATATCAAAGGTATTATGTCACTAGGATTACTATATCTACAGTATTGAGGTTCAGAACAGCCGTGCATGTGCCTTTGGGCTTCCCCTCTGACAATAGTTCAGCATTCCTCTCGGATCCATCACCCATCTGAGATTATGCAGTAACACCCTTTATAATACAGCACCCGCGTGAGATTCTCCAGCAGTACCTTTAGACTTTACTGCAGCTCCCCTGGGTGGCACGGCACCCTTTCTGCGATTAGGGAGCACGCCATGAAAACTGGCATAAAGGCAAAGTATTTTGTTCAAACTAAAGTCTTTGACTCTATGGGCATTAGGCTTAAATTTAATTAAACTGGGTGTGGGGGTGTGTGGTAACAATGTGCGAGAGTCTTGGCCTTCCGTAGCACACAATGATTTTCACAGATCAGAAGTAGTTCTCACTACAGAAAAGGTTGGAGACCCCTGCTGTAAAGCAACACTCTGAGAATATGCACCACGCGCCGAAACTTTACAGTCTCCTCTGAGATTCAGCAGTAATGCTCTGCGATAGCACGCTGCCAATCACACCCGTCCAAGCTGATACAACAGCTCTCTGAGAATCTACAGCATCCTATCAAATTCCTCAGACCCCCTTTGTGATTCTACAGCTCCCATCTGAGCTTATACAGCAGCTCTCTGAGAATCTACAGCATACTATCAAATTCTACAGATTCCCTTTGTGATTCTCCAGCTCCCGTCTGAGCTTATACAGCAGTTCTGAGAATCTACAGCATACTATCAAATTCTACAGACCCCCTTTGTGATTCTCCAGCTCCCGCCTGAGCTTATAAACAGCTCTCTGAGAATCTACAGCATACTATCAAATTCTACAGACCCCCTTTGTGATTCTCCAGCTCCTGCCTGAGCTTATAAACAGCTCTCTGAGAATCTACAGCATGCTATCAAATTCTACAGACCCCCTTTGTGATTCTACAGCTCCTGCCTGAGCTCATACAACAGCTCTCTGAGAATCTACAGCATACTATCAAATTCTACAGACCTCCTTTGTGATTCTCCAGCTCCAACCTGAGCATATAAACAGCTCTCTGAGAATCTACAGCATACTATAAAATTCTAAAGACCCCCTTTGTGATTCTCCAGCTCCCGCCTGAGCTTATACAACAGCTCTCTGAGAATCTACAGCATACTATCAAATTCTACAGACCCACTTTGTGATTCTACAGCTCCCATCTGAGCTTATAAAACAGCTCCCTGAGAATCTACAGCATACTATCAAATTCTACAGACCCCCTTTGTGATTCTACAGCTCCCGCCTGAGCTTATACAACAGCTCTGAGAATCTACAGAATACTATCAAATTCCACAGAGACCTTTGTGATTCTCCGGCTCCGGCTCCCGCCTGAGTTTATACAACAGCTCTGAGAATATAAAGCACACTCTAAAATTCTACAGACCCCCTTTGAGATTCTACAGCTCCCGTCTGAGCTTATACAACAGCTCTGAGAGAATATACAGCACGCCCTAATATTCTACAGATCCCCTTTGAGATTCTACAACACACCCCTGAGCTTCTATGTTTTACTTTTGGTCTTTTCATAACCTGTAAAGCGCTCCGATACATTCGGGTCTAGCCAGCGCTATATAATACTCACAACACTACTTGAGACAGACCATTTTTGTTGTGCGGAACATTACAGTGAATAATGAATATATCGTTTCAGAACAATCTGTAAAACTCAGTTCAGTCAAACTTCTGTTCTGGGGTCTCATCTCCACACAGTATTTATTCTGTTATTGAGAACTCTTAATAGAAGATATTCTATCAAAACAATCTCGATATATCGAGTATTTACTGCTCCGCAGACCTCTATCCATGCTATTCTCATATTAAGGCCTCTATATAGACAATATTCAGTCATGTGCACTCTACTAAAGATGGAACCGTTCTGACTTACAAATCTCAGTCTTTAGACGGACTATTCTGTGGCGCAGAAAACTCGACAGAAGATGTTCTATGACAATATCTCTTTCTTGACTCCCTTCTTCTCCGCGCGAGGCAGGCGCTGCCCATGTGCGCATCTTTTCAATGCTCTCATCTGCCATGCTGTGGCATTCACCCGCTGCACGCGGCACTCACCCGCTGCGCCAGGCACTCGCCCGCTGCACCCGGCACTCACCCGCTGCGCCAGGCACTCACCTGCTGCGCCAGGCACTCACCCGCTGCGCCAGGCACTCACCCGCTGTGCCAGGCACTCACCCTCTGCATCGCACCTCACGGGGCCGGGACCCCTCCAAGGCTGGAGATATAGCTCGCGCTTCTGTCCCGGGAGAGCCCGGTGGATCCCTCTGACACCAGCGCGCTGAGTGCAGCGCTGCTCGGCACCAGGATCGGCTCCTGGGCGGGTTCCCAGCGCACACTCGAGGAAGAGAACCCCGGAGCCCGGGCCGAGAGGAAACTCTGCCCACTTCCAGTCCCACGAGTGAGTCACTGCGTGCAGTGCAGGACATCGCTCGGCACTGCAGGGCCTGGCACCAGTGCAGGGGAGAGCACAGGGAACTGGGGCTCCCAGCCTAGGCCTAGACATGCCCTCAGCACTGTACCCAGTGCCACCAATGCAAGACAGGGACCAGGGCACAGGGACCCCGACCCAGAACTAGACTACCACCAGCACTGCACTCCATGAAATCAGTGCAAGAGCGAGTCACTGTGTGCAGTGCATGACATCCCTCGGCACTGCAGGGCCTGGCACCAGTGCACGGGAGAGCACAGGGCACGGGGGCTCCCAACCTAGGCCTAGACAGGCCCCCAGCACTGTACCCTGTGTCACGAGTGCAAGAGTGCGTCACTGCGTGCAGTGAAGGACATCGCTCGGCACTGCAGGGCCTGGCACCAGTGCAGGGGAGAGCACAGGGCACTGGAGCTCCCAGACTAGGCCTAGACATGCCCTCAGCACTGTACCCAGTGCCACCAATGCAAGAGAGGGACCAGGGAACAGGGACCCCGACCCAAAACTAGACTACCACCAGCACTGCACTCCATGAAATCAGTGCAAGAGCGAGTCACTGTGTGCAGTGCATGACATCCCTCGGCACTGCAGGGCCTGGCACCAGTGCACGGGAGAGCACAGGGCACGGGGGCTCCCAAACTAGGCCCAGACAGACCCCCAGCACTGTACCCTGTGTCACCAGTGCAAGAGTGAGTCACTGCGTTCAGTGAAGGACATCGCTCGGCACTGCAGGGCCTGGCACCAATGCACGGGAGAGCAAAGGGACCAGTGCACAGGGGCTACCAGTCTAGGCCTGCCTAGGCATGCCCTCAGCACTGTACCCAGTGCCACCAGTGCAAGAGAGGGCACAGGGTCCCCCGACCCAGGAGTAGACTACCAACAGCACTGCACTCCTTACAATCAATGCAGGAGCGAGTCACTGTGTGCAGTGCCGCACATCCCTCGGCACTGCAGGGCCTGGCACCAGTGCAGGGGAGAGCACAGGGACCACCGACCCGGAACTAGACTGCCCCCAGCACTGCACTCCATACAATCAGTGGAGGAGCGAGTCACTGTGTGTAGTGCCGGATATCCCTCGGCACTGCAGGGCCTGGCACCAGTGCAGGGGAGAGCACAGGGACACCCGACCCGGAACTAGACTGCCCCCTGCACTGCACTCCATACAATCAGTGCAGGAGCGAGTCACTGTGTGTAGTGCCGGATATCCCTCGGCACTGCAGGGCCTGGCACCAGTGCAGGGGAGAGCACAGGGACGCCCGACCCGGAACTAGACTGCCCCCTGCACTGCACTCCTTGTAACCAGTGCAAGACCGAGTCTTGCACTGCAGTGCAGGACATCCCTCGGCGCTGCAGAGCCTGGCACCAGTGCAGGAGAGAGCGCATGGCACAGGGGCTCCAAGCCTCGGCCTAGAATGGCCTCAGCACAGTGCCACCAGTGCAGGAGAGAGCACAGGGCACTGGGGCTCCCAGCCTAGGCCTAGACATGCCCTCAGCACTGTACCCAGTGCCACCAATGCAAGACAGGGACCAGGGCACAGGGACCCTGACCCAGAACTAGACTACCACCAGCACTGCACTCCATGAAATCAGTGCAAGAGTGAGTCACTGTGTGCAGTGCATGACATCCCTCGGCACTGCAGGGCCTGGCACCAGTGCACGGGAGAGCACAGGGCTCGGGGGCTCCCAACCTAGGCCTAGACACGCCCCCAGCACTGTACCCTGCGTCACCAGTGCAAGAGTGCGTCACTGCATGCAGGACATCGCTCGACACTGCAGGGCCTGGCACCAGTGCAGGGGAGAGCACAGGGCACTGGAGCTCCCAGACTAGACCTAGACATGCCCTCAGCACTGTACCCAGTGCCACCAATGCAAGAGAGGGACCAGGGAACAGGGACCCCGACCCAGAACTAGACTACCACCAGCACTGCACTCCATGAAATCAGTGCAAGAGCGAGTCACTGTGTGCAGTGCATGACATCGCTCGGCACTGCAGGGCCTGGCACCAGTGCACGGGAGAGCACAGGGCACGGGGGCTCCCAAACTAGGCCCAGACAGACCCCCAGCACTGTACCCTGTGTCACCAGTGCAAGAGTGAGTCACTGCGTTCAGTGAAGGACATCGCTCGGCACTGCAGGGCCTGGCACCAGTGCACGGGAGAGCAAAGGGACCAGTGCACAGGGGCTACCAGACTAGGCCTGCCTAGGCATGCCCTCAGCATTGTACCCAGTGCCACCAGTGCAAGAGAGGGTACAGGGTCCCCCGACCCAGGACTAGACTACCAACAGCACTGCACTCCTTACAATCAATGCAGGAGCGAGTCACTGTGTGCAGTGTCGCACATCCCTCGGCACTGCAGGGCCTGACACCAGTGCAGGGGAGAGCACAGGGAGCCCCGACCCGGAACTAGACTGCCCCCAGCACTGCACTCCTTGTAACCAGTGCAAGACCGAGTCTTGCACTGCAGTGCAGGACATCCCTCGGCGCTGCAGGGCCTGGCACCAGTGCAGGAGAGAGCGCATGGCACAGGGGCTCCAAGCCTCGGCCTAGAATGGCCTCAGCACTGTACCCAGTTCCACCAATGCAAGAGAGGGACCAGGGAACAGGGACCCCGACCCAGAACTAGACTACCACCAGCACTGCACTCCACTCCATGAAATCAGTGCAAGAGCGAGTTACTGTGTGCAGTGCATGACATCCCTCGGCACTGCAGGGCCTGGCACCAGTGCACGGGAGAGCACAGGGCACGGGGGCTCCCAAACTAGGCCCAGACAGACCCCCAGCACTGTACCCTGTGTCACCAGTGCAAGAGTGAGTCACTGTGTGCAGTGAAGGACATCGCTCGGCACTGCAGGGCCTGGAACCAGTGCAGGGGAGAGCACAGGGCACTGGAGCTCCCAGACTAGGCCTAGACATGCCCTCAGCACTGTACCCAGTGCCACCAATGCAAGAGAGGGACCAGGGAACAGGGACCCCGACCCAGAACTAGACTACCACCAGCACTGAACTCCATGAAGTCAGTGCAAGAGCGTGTCACTGTGTGCAGTGCATGACATCCCTCGGCACTGCAGGGCCTGGCACCAGTGCACGGGAGAGCACAGGGCACGGGGGCTCCCAAACTAGGACCAGACAGACCCCCAGCACTGTACCTTGTGTCACCAGTGCAAGAGTGAGTCACTGGGTGCAGTGAAGGACATCGCTCGGCACTGCAGGGCCTGGCACCAGTGCACGGGAGAGCAAAGGGACCAGTGTACAGGGGCTACCAGACTAGGCCTGCCCAGGCATGCCCTCAGCACTGTACCCAGTGCCACCAGTGCAAGAGAGGGCACAGGGTCCCCCGACCCAGGACTAGACTACCAACAGCACTGCACTCCTTACAATCAATGCAGGAGCGAGTCACTGTGTGCAGTGCCGCACATCGCTCGGCACTGCAGGGCCTGGCACCAGTGCAGGGGAGAGCACAGGGACCCCCAACCCGGAACTAGGCTGCCCCCAGCACTGCACTCCTTGTAACCAGTGCAAGACCGAGTCTTGCACTGCAGTGCAGGACATCCCTCGGCACTGCAGGGCCTGGCACCAGTGCAGGAGAGAGCGCATGGCACAGGGGCTCCAAGCCTCGGCCTAAAATGGCCTCAACACAGTGCCCTCAGTGCAAGAGAGGGCACAGGGTTCCCGGACCCAGGACTAGACTGCCAACAGCACTGCACTCCATGCAGTCAATGCAGGAGCGAGTCACTGTGTGCAGTGCCGCACATCCCTCGGCACTGCAGGGCCTGGCACCAGTGCACGGGAGAGCACAGGGCACAGGGGCTCCCAAACTAGGCCCAGACAGACCCCCAGCACTGTACCCTGTGTCACCAGTGCAAGAGTGAGTCACTGCGTGCAGTGAAGGACATCGCTCGGCACTGCAGGGCCTGGCACCAGTGCACGGGAGAGCAAAGGGACCAGTGCACAGAGGCTACCAGACTAGGCCTGCCTAGGCATGCCCTCAGCACTGTACCCAGTGCCACCAGTGCAAGAGAGGGCACAGGGACCCCCGACCCAAGACTAGACTACCAACAGCACTGCACTCCTTACAATCAATGCAGGAGCTAATCACTGTGTGCAGTGCCGCACATCCCTCGGCACTGCAGGGCCTGGCACCAGTGCAGGGGAGAGCACAGGGACCCCCGACCCGGAACTAGACTGCCCCCAGCACTGCACACCTTGTAACCAGTGCAAGACCGAGTCTTGCACTGCAGTGCAGGACATCCCTCGGCGCTGCAGAGCCTGGCACCAGTGCAGGAGAGAGCGCATGGCACAGGGGCTCCAAGCCTCGGCCTAGAATGGCCTCAGCACAGTGCCACCAGTGCAAGAGAGGGCACAGGGACCCCCGACCCAGGACTAGACTGCCCCCACCACTGCACTCCATGCAGTCAGTGCAGGAGCGAGTCACTGTGTGCAGTGCCGCACATCCCTCTGCCCTGCAGGGCCTGGTACCAGTGCAACAATGAGCAGAGGGACCAGGGGCTCCCAGCCTAGGCATTGACGTGCCCTCAGCACTGCACCCCGTGCCAACAGCACAAGAGAGGGCAAAGGGACCAGGGTACAGGGGCCCCCAAACCAGGATCAGACTGCCCCCAGCACTGCACCCGCTGTCACCAGTGCAAGCGATAGCAGTGTTTACAATGCATGCTTTAGGGGAAACGGCCACTAATACACGGCCGTTTCCACGCATGACCATAACCATGCATGCATTACAACGCATGCGTGGTTACAACGAAAAGCCTTTACCATGCATAAGGCATGTGTGCTAAAGTTAAAAGAAACAAGCATTGGCATAGCCAATAGGTCTCGCCTTTGGGACCTTATAAGTGTTTAGCCATGCAACAGTTGCATAACTAAATACTTATAAGGTCCCAAAAGCGAGACCTATTGGCTATGCAAAGCGGCCGTGTGGCTGCGAAAGTAAAAGTGATCGCGATCACGATCAAACATCAAAGCGGCCGTGCGGCCGCTAAAGTGAAAGCATTTGCGGTAAAGCGTGGCGCGCGCGCCCGCGGACATGCACTGTAGCTCCAGGCTGGCCTGGTAGCACTTTTTGGACCCCTCTCAATAAGTCTCGGCAGACCAGCACATGCGCTGGGTCAGGCGAGACCTAAAACAAGCATTGGCATAGCCAATAGGTCTCGACTTTGGGACCTTATAAGTGTTTAGCCATGCAACAGTTGCATAACTAAACACTTATAAGGTCCAAAAAGCGAGACCTATTGGCTATGCACAGCGGCCGTGAAAGTGATCGCGGTAAAACGCTGCGCGCGCACCCACACACATGCACTGTAGCTCTAGGCTGGCCTGGTAGCACTTTTTGGAGCCCTCTCAATTAGTCTCGCCAGACCAGCGCATGCGCTGGGTCAGGCGAGACCTAAAAAGGGCATCTCAGCATCTCAGACCTATGCTGTGCTGTCTCAGTGGGATGCAGTACAATGCCAGATGGGTGCTGTGCAACAGCACACTGGACAATCCGATTGTGGGGCAATACAATAGTGTAGGAAGTCCTCTGCAGAAGGATGCTGTTGCACACACGAGGGGTGCAGTACAGGGTCAGATGGATGCTGTGCAACAACACACTGTGCAATCTGACTGCGGTGTCATACAACAGTACAGACATTTTTCTGCCCAGGGATGCTGTGGAATCTCAGATCTATACTGTGCTGTCTCAGTGGGATGCAGAACAATGCCAGATAGATGCTGTGCAACAACACACTGTACAATCTGACTGTGGTGCGATACAATAGTGTTATCAGAGTAGTGTATCAGAGGGGTGCAGTACAATGCCAGATAGATGCTGTGCAAGAGCGGTGCTGCACAGTGACAGGTGTAGACAAGAGACAGCTGTGTTTATCTTACTCCAGGAAGCCCAGCTTCCCTCCCATTCGGAGACACTGAGCTGACCCCTGTTTCCTCTTGTCTCTCCTCCTTCCTGTTCCCTTCTCCAGGGCTTCAGTATGAGACTTAGAGACAGTGTCACAGCTGTGGCCAACAACTAGAGGGTGTCCCCCCAGAAAAGTCCTAATAACACCCACATATGCATCTACCAAGATCGAACTCGTTATACCTTCTCATTCATCTACGCAAAGCATTGTTAAAATAAACATCGACAAATGCCCCTCTAACCTCACACAACCAATAACCAACAACAGACAGAACAGGCCGATGGCCGCCCCAAATCCAAACAAAAAGACATCCGGATTGAGAATGTGCTATGATGCCATTGCAGTTAGCGCTACACAAATGTGAATAACACAACATAACCTGTGTAACATAGAAAACAACCTATAGACAGGGCCACTGGAATTATGCGGCAGGAGAGGGCCAAATTATATGGCAGTGTTGAGTAAATTATGCAGCAAGAAAAAGCAAATTATGCGGCATAATGCGGCAAATTTTTAAATATTATTAATTCATTATTTTTTGTACTTTTTACACCTGTTAATACTGTCTGGGCAGTGGGCGCATCTCATTAGTACCAGTTTAATGCCCAGATATAGCATTGAGCATCAGAAATGTGACCAGTCAACCTTTGCAAAAGCCCCTCACCTGCGAGGCAAATCGTGCTGCTAATTTTTTAGTCGCTTTTGAACTGTTCGAGCTACAAACATATTTTGTTCTCGTTAAAATCTGCAGACTATGCAGCAGATGATGGATTATGTGGCAAATGTGGCAAATCTATAATTATGTGAAATTCGCCGCAGCCACACAATCGCATAATTCCAGTGGCCCTGCCCATAGACACGGCTCTGCCCATTCTCCTCAAGGCCCACAGTGCTACTCCATCGACCCAGGGTCCAGAAACTGAACAAGTGTGGCGCACAGCTATCGCTGTTACAGCAGGGCCTAAGGCGGTGATAAGCCCACTGAACCCCGATGACGGGGGATGTCGTTTGCTACCCAACCAGGAGGGAGGCATCCATTTTTCCTGCTTGCATTAAGGCCTGTGGCACTGACTCCCCACTTAAGTCCACTTCAAATGCCACAGTCGCCTCTGGAGTGGGCGGGTTCTTGATTTCACGATTTGTAGTGATTCTGTTTCTCAATTTACATGTATTAAAATATTTTAATGACAATTTGTGGAAAGTTTTGAGTTTAAATCTCATTTGAACTGTCATATTGGTGAAATACTGGAAGGGATTGGAGAGAATTTGGCAAAAGGATTTGCGCCAGGATTTAACCACAAATTTAAAGTTTAGCAGGCCAGTGAACATGTAAAAAAGGCATCTGATTTAAAGACAAACTTACAGGGTCTGGGATGCAGGCTCCCTAGTGTTCCAAGGAAAGGGTTAATAATTTAATTTTACACTGAGGCACTAACATTGGAAATGCGCGAAGATCTCTTACCTCACCCATCCCCCACCAATTATTATTTGAGGATAAATCAGTGGCACATACAAGCACATTTCACTAAACACGTCCTCTCCTTTACCATAAATTTAAAAGGAAATTCTAGGGGGCCCAAACCCGATAGTAAAGTAATGTTTTTTAAGTGGTACCCATCGGAGGGGATTCAACGCCATAGGCGCGATGATCCCTGCTATTGACCTACCCGCACTTCTGCCAGATTGGATGTAATGCAAACATCTGCCCAATGTCTACAGTACTGCAGAGTTTGACCAGTACTAATCATTAGGCCTGGGAGTGAAATTTCGCTCTGCTCGCGGAGTTTGCTGAGTTTTTCTCTTTCCGCGCTCAGCGTAGTGCGGGGAGTTCTAAAATCTCCACAGGAGCGGAGTTTTTTCCTCACTCGCAAGGAAAATCTTACTTAAGACCACCTCCCGGCGAGATTTCTTAATGTGTGCGGTCGCGGAGGGCCGCTGCCGCTCGCATTGAGAAACCTTCCGATCCTGTTGAGGAAGCTGCTGCTCGAGAAGAACATCTACTCGAGTGGTAGAAAGAAGCAGCGCCCTCTTGCGCCACGCATGGTGCCCTTCGCGCTAATTTTACGGCATGGGACAAACACCGAGCGCTAAAAATAAGCGCAAACAGCGCAACGTAACGCACTCCACTGCTTGCGGCACTCCGCATAGCACAGCTGAGTTTTTGGGTCACTTTGCGGAGTTCATCGTAGCAGAACTCCACAAACTCCGCCCAGGCCTTCTTGTCATAGGGCCCAGTCGCTACAATTATCCAGTAATGTACCCGTTTGTCCGGGCTGCAATGCTGCAGCAATGCAGGCCTTGCTTGATTTTCACTATGTAGCATAAATTCCACACTGATAGAGTAATGCTACAGTATTTTCTATTGCTCTTCTTTCTAACTATAGAGCTCTTTTGATAGCAAGATTGCATTATCAGTGCATTGCTATAAAAGAGCTGGCTCACCAGGGCAGGAATCTTTGACATTCAGTTCACCAACAAATGTCTGCAAGAAATGCAAGTAACTCACTGACATATTCAAGTCGGCAACCTGAAGTAAATTCCTGCAGCAGGAGCCTTCACCCACTGAGTTTTCTGAATGGGTTAGATTATAACATGGGACCTGCAGGCCACCCGAAGATCTCTGCAGTGACTATGTGTCCCAGTGAACTGTCTCACGAGGAATGGAGCCAGTGGCCTGCACATTACACCGAGAACGGCAAAAAGTAACATGGCCCATCTCACTCATGTTAATCTACCGAATGCACTGCCTCTTCAGTTTTCTGGTGTTTTCTTTTTAGGTCTGTTCTTCTATTTCATTTTTTACTCCATATCTGTTCTATTTCTAAGCTCTGGTTTATTTTTGTCTTATTGTCTTACGCCTCTTTTTTCATGGATTTTCCTTTCATTTTCAATTTATTGAAGAATTATCTTAATCCTTTTCCACAATATTTTTCTCCATGTATCCATTTCCTGCCCTTGTTCTACATTCATTATCACCTTTCAAGTCTCAACCTTTGTTTCTGCAGTTTTTAGTGTCTTCCTTTAATTTGACAGTTTCATTTCTTGTCCACTTTTTAGGTCTCGCCTGAGACAGTGACTATGCTGTCTGTTGCGAAACTCATTGTTAGCTTAGAGTGGGTTTAGACCCCTCCCATTGCTTGCCATTGGTTGGCCTTACTATCAATCTCATTTGCTTGCTTCTTATTTGTCAGCGACTGAACGCTTTACTTCTTCTTCTGGTGTTTGTCTCTCCCTTGAAACAGGGAGCCATGAATCGTGTCCTTCTACTGCTCCCTTTCAGGTGCTACTTTCCTTTTTGTTTGAGCACTCTACAAGAGCGCATGCTTCCTCTCCAACCGCCCACCTTCTGTTGCCGTTCTGCAAGGTAGTGAGAAGGCTGCTGAAGTAAAGTCCCCAAGGGAAACTGTTTGGATTTGATCGGCTGAGAAGTTAGTGATAAATTTGAGTACATTGTCTTTAATGCCAATGGATTCGAGTTGGTTGATTAGGAGAGTATGATTAACTGTGTCAAACGCGGCCAAAAGATCTAATAAGATCAGGGCCACATTTCCCCCACAATCTATTGTCTGTGCGTTTTCTTCCATAGCTGTGATGTGTGCTAGCTCGGTGCTGTGGTGACTGCGGAATCCGAACTGCGTTGCATCCAGGATCTTGTTATTATCTGTAAAAGTCGTCAATTCCCGATTAACAGCTTTTGCGACCATTTTGGCCGGATATGATAATCGAGTAATGGGTGTATAGTTATTAGGGTCGCCAGCACCAAGGTTGGGTTTTTTTTAAGCAGAGGAAGAATCCGTTTGCTTCCCCAGTTGTCTCTCGCTTGTCCTTCTCTACATCACCTGCATCTTTCTCTATGGCCCTCCCTCCCCTGCGTGTTGCCTCGTCACCCACGTGCGCCCAACTCACTCCCTCAAAAAGGGCCTTAGCACTATATCACAAAAGAGCATTTAGCGCAGCTTTTTATTTACTAATCCACTTCGAACAGGTAAAAAAAACTACAAAAAATGCTTACCTCATTTAGTAGGAGCCTGCACCAATTTTGGCACGTGCCTACAAAATGACGAGATGTCATTTAGTTTTTTTTTAGTTTTTTACTATGATTTCCACCCATGCTGCAGTACAGCATGTCTAAAAATCATTGCCAAAGCCAATAGGTCTTTTAGGCGAGAACGATTGGCTTTATCAAGGCTTGCCCGGTGTGTTTCTTTCCGGCAGTTTCCTGTGATTACTTTTCCTCACCTTGTCCATTTTTCTCCCTTTCCTGGCACTTTACTTCTCCTTTTTTGCCACTTACTTCCCCTGCCTCTTCAATATTTTCTCTCATTTCTAAGTCTGTGTTCCCCGCTTGTCTTTCCGCCTCCTCGCGTGCACAGCTCACGTGCCGTTTCCTTACCTCGTATATTTTTCTCCCTTTTCTGGCACTTTCTCTTCTTTCCTTTTTTTGTCACTTACTTCCTCTGCCTCTTCTACATTTTCTCTCATTTCTTCGTCTGTGCTCTCCACTTGTCTTGCAGCCTCCTCGCGTGCACAGCTCACGTGGCACGCGCTGGTGAAGGGACAAATGCAGCAGGGCTGCTAAAGAGCGCTGCAGCCAGCACCGCCCTGTAAGCAGCAGCAAAAGGCACCAGAGGCCCGGGGGGAGCCAACAGCTGACGGAAGGGGCCCGAGGGGCAGGCTCTGACGTCAGGCCTCGTCCACTTTTGACGACCTTATCCGCAGCCGGATCGGACGCCCAGCAGCAGCGGTGTGAGGACACTCGCCAGGCCCCTCCCGCACACCATTTACAGCTACCCTGAAACTGCCGTAAAGTCTTGGGCTGGGGGAGTATTTCACGAGCTGGAATACCTATAGAATCTAGTTTACGAGCTGGAAAACCTATAGAATCTATTTCACGAGCTGGAATACCTCTAACATCTAGTTCACGAGCTGGAATACCTATTAAATCGAGTTTTTTTTCACCAAGATAATGCTGTAAAATGAATCGTGTGCTGGCCTCAGCTGTTAAGTATTCCATTCGCCGATACACCTGGCCTTGACAAGCGCGTCGTTGTTTTTTATTGTGCGAATCTATGTAATATGTAAACACATGGGCGAGCGTATTAAAAACGAATCAAGTAAAAGCCTGTCAGGCGACCCGGGCAGAGCAACTCTCAAGTGTCCTGGCGCGCCCCCAGTTGTGACATGCGCCACAGACGACCCCCGGGACTGGACTCCGGGCCTTCTGCGAAAGTACCTACTTTGCCCAGTTTTTTACACAGAAATGGGTGCGATTAACCACCGGGACTTGTGGAGTATATAGGTCTATTATTTAGCCGTAAATAATGCAGACCACGCCATCATTAATCATTAAGTTTTCTGCCTCAAGATGCGGGCTCTTGGGATTTTTTTTTTTTACGGAGTTTTATATAGCGCGAACTTGACCCGAAGGTGTCAAGTATCAGCGCGCTTTACACGAGCACCGGTTGCGTTCCATGAGGACACATTCATTGTTGTTGTGGCAGGGGGATATTAAGTGATTTGCCCAGAATCACAGGATGTAGCGCGTCCTCCCCGGATTTGAGGTCGACCGCCCCAGCCTTTAGGCCACATCTTCTCCCCATCTTCCCGTTATGTCATGGCCATTCCATCATGGTCCGACGTAGCAGGGGATTCTTTCAAACACCCCTTGCTTGGGAGGTCTGCATGGAACGGTCCATGCAGCTTCCCGAAACATAACCTTCCTCCTTAACCCACACACACATAAATACAATAAAAGGCTCAGTGACTGAAAACATAATGTTCCAACTCAGTAGTAGAGCAGAATATGGTTCGGTTACATTCAGTGAAGAACACCATATCAAAGAACAACACATAGTTTGAGTCTCACATAAAGAACATATTCTTATATTGTTCATAAGATGACAGTATATTTCACTATAATGAGTTTTTTACGTGTTCTTTTACATTATTCAGTGAAGTTATATCTCAAATTGTGAGGACTGTATGAATTAATATTTCTTATCCATCATGGCTTATGTTCCCATCTCCTACGCGTTTCGGCTACCCAGCCTTCATCAGGAAACCATGTAATATGGAAAGAATCCTACAAAAACACATACAACAAAGTAACAAAAAAACTGGGTAACGGTATCCAAACCCTCAAAAATATTTCAATAGCAACTCTGAATGTAGTTTGTATGTCACGTTCCAACTGTGCGTATATGTTTTTATAGGATTCTTTCCATATTACAGTCCTCACCGTTTGAGATATAACTTTACTGAATAATAAAAAAGAACATGTGAAAACTCATTATAGTGAAATATACTGTCATCTTATGAACAATATAAATATATGTTCTCTATGTGAGACTCAAACTATGAAATGTTAATACATCAAAATAAGAACTGATCAAAATTAAGGTGTAATAATGAAATATTGAACAAAGGAAACTAATATAATAAAGGATGAATAAGGACGGATGAATGAATAAAAGAGTTGGTTTATTATATAATAATGATCAAATATATTTTTTATTCAACTGAACTACACATCATATATTGATAGATATGTATGTATTCATGCTTTTTTTTCTATTTTTGATACAATAAATATTCTAAATTTCATCCTTATTGCTTGGTTATGGTATCCAAAATTTGGGGCCCCTATTATAAATATAACATTCCTATATATAGTTGCCTAAGCATTCTCTAAATACAATTGTCCTGTAGTCCCTGGCTTAGGAACTCCACCTAGTATCAGGGTAACCCCTATATATGTACTGTTGTTCTACTAATGAGTGATACAATTTCTAGCATATATTATGTGAGTGGCTGTGTGACTCTGTGAATCCTTTTGTGAGTGGTTGTCTGAGTGACTGTTTGGATGTGTGACTGGGCGTGTGAGTGGCTGTATGGGTGAATAAGCGGCTGTGTGAGTAGCTGAATTGGTGAGTGGGTTTGTGGGTGGCTGTATGGTTGAGTGAGTGACTGTGTGAGTAGCTATATTTCTGAGTGAGTGGGTGTGTGAGTGGCTGTATGGGTGAGTGAGTGGCTCTCAGTGCTTGTATGGGTGGATGAGTGGTTGTGTAAGTAGCTCTATGAGTAAGTGAATGGATGTGTCGGTGGCTCTATGGATGAGAAACTGGGTGTCTAAGTGGCTGTACGTGTGATTGAGAGGCTGTGTGAGTCTCTGTATGAATGAATGAGAGGGTGTGAGAGTGGCTGTATGGGTGAGTGTGCATTTGGGTCAGTTGCTGTATCGGTGAGTGAGTACGTGTTAGTATCTATATGACTAAGTGACTCAGTGTCTAAGTCTGTATGACTAGGTTTGTGAACGGCTGTGTTGGTGAGTGAGTGAGTGTATGGGTGTGTGAGTGGCCTTGTCAGTGGCTGTATGAGAGAATAAGTGAGGGTATGACATGCAGTATGGGTGAGGGTGTGGCTGTGTGAGTGGCTCTATGGGTGTGTAAGTGGGTGTGTGAGTGGCTCTACAGATGAGTAAGTAGTTGTGTTAGTACTTGTATGGGTCTGTGAATGGGAATATGAGTGGTTGTGCGGGTGTATGAGAGATTGTATGGGGTGTGAGTGGGTATGTGAGTATTTCTGTGGATGATGTCATCAGTGATGTCATTTGAGATGTCATCTGTGATGTCAATGACCATGTTATGAGTGATGTAATATGTGAGGTCATAAGCAGTGCATTGCAGTGGCGTAAATTATAGTTAGCTCAGGTAACAATAACTGCTTCAATGGTTTTGTATGAATGAAATCTGAGCCTAACTATAGCACCCCTGCTACCTTTATTTTTTTGCAGTGAATGTCTATGTTTTTTAAATTCCATTTCCTAACTATAATGTCCCTGTAATCTTTGGTTTGTCAGTGAATTTGTAAGGTTTTTTTTAAATGATATTTTCTAACTATAACGTCCCTGTAGCCTTTGTTTTTTTCAGTGAATTTCTACAGTTATTTAAATTGTATTTCCTAACTGTAACCTGTAAACTTTGTGAATAGGTGTGTGAGTTGTCATATAGGTCTGTGAGTGGGTGTATGAGTGGCTGCATGGGTCTGTGAGTAAGTGTGCGAGTGCCCGTGTGGGTCTGTGAGTGGGTGTATGAGTGTCTGTGTGAGTCTGTGAGTGGGAATGTGAGTGCTTGTGTGGGTCTGTGACTAGGTCTGTGAGTGGTGCTATGGGTCTATAAGTGGATGTGTGAGTGGCTCTGTGGGTATGTGAGTGGGTGTGTGAGTGCCTGTGTGTGTCTGTGAGACAGTGTGTGAGTGAGTGGTGCTATGGGTCTGTTAGTAGGTGTGTGAGTGTCTGTTTGGGACTGTGAGTAGGTGTGTGAGTGCCTGTGTGGTTCTGTGAGTGGGTGTGAGAGTACCTTTGTGGGTCTGTGACTGGGTTTGTGAGTGGCGCTATGGGTTAGAAAGTGTGTGTGTGTGCCTGTGAGTGCCTGTGTGGATCTGTGACTGGGTTTGTGAGTGGCTATGTGGGTGTGTGAATGGGTGTATGAGAGCCTGTGTGTGTCTGTGAGTGAGTTTGTGAGTGGCACTTTGGATTTTGGAGATTTGCATACTCAGGGTATTTAAAAGCGAGAACCATGGACTCTGCTCTCTCCAGGAGACAAGAAAGAAACCACTTGTCACAGTCACTACAGATCAGATAGCGCTCCATTAGATCAACGATGCATTTGTCTCCATTAAGGATTTCAGATTATTTTTCAATGTGGAATACAAGAGGAAACACATTTGATTTGCCTTCGCCTAGCCCAAGAAGTTATGCACATTTGTGCTTTACTGAAGTGGAGCTTCAACTGGGGCACCTGCTATGTTTATATTTGTAAGTGCTTCCCACTGAGGTTTAATTTCTGTGAAATGCACCAGAGCCAGACTGGAACCTCATTTTTTCCCAGAAGAGTCCCCAATTTTGCTGAAAACGTAAACCCAACAGGAGTACTTTCATCTAGTTAATAAGTAAATGCTACCTAGGTAAACACCTTTTGCATATTCTGCACTACAGCTGCGTAAAGGACCATGGGGTAATGTCTCCAGTGCCCTTGTGTGCATGTAATTTCGAAAATGTGATTGTTCCTCAAGAATCTTCATCCATAAATCTGCGATAATGTGAATCCTCGTCAAGAGAAGACAGCAAGACTACAAAGAGGTAAATTCCAACCAAACAAAAGGTACATCATCTTGGCTAAATGAAATAAGTGCTTTATTTGGTGGAGATGTCCTCGTATTCCTTTGAATCAATAACATCTCACCAAAATCGGCTGGAAACGCGCTTGGAGACAGCGGCTGCTACCGGTCGGGGGTGGGAGGGCGGTGTGTGGACCAAGAGCAAAAAAACTATAAAAGAGTTTCCTCTCCTCCGTTCTCTTACTTCTTCGGTCTCTAGCCCCGGCTGCTAGCATGAAGCACCTAGGCTCCCAGACTTTCCTGGGCCAATCACAATGCTGCAAAGAAGCGTTGTGATTGTTCTGAGCACCGCAATTCAGCACTCAGACAGGGACTGGGAGGCTTTGCATGTCCTTTATCAGGCTGTGTAATGCAGCCTGGTGGGGAAGATTGAAAGTGTGCATGACTGTTTGGCCGGCCCAGAGGGCCAGCCAAATAGTCATGTGCACTTACGAAGTGAAAACCATTCCTCTCCCTGCTCTTGCCTGCCACTGATTCCAATAGGAAAAATAAAATTATAATAATCATCGTTATTATCGTTTTATTTTTATTTTTTAATAGTGGGGCGATGCGCCTCCGCCTTAGCGGAGGAGCCGCCTGTTCGGGGACTTAGGGTTAAGCTGCCCATCAATGTGGGAAAAGGCAGGAAGACCTTTGCATACTACTAAGTAAAATGTGGAGGGGGGCCCAGGGCTCGGCCAGAATTCAATGGGGGAGGGGGACCACAAGACCCCTCAAATGGGCTAATATCGGTCCCGGGGACCCCACCCTTCAGATGCCCTGGTTCCTCCCAGGGCACCCAGTGTGCATGTTGGGGACCGCAGGGGGATCCTTAAGGCCCCTGCGGTCCCAGCCGGCTCCCCACAACCTGTGGAAGCCAGAATTGCTCATGTACGCAGGAAACTGCTGGAAATGCCGCTCCCTGTGTGCAAAAACAGTTCTTTCACCTCTTTCCCTGCCCGCATGCCTACGGGCAGGAAAAGAGATGAAAACTATACTTCCAGCAAGAGGAAGTGGTTTGCCGGACCCCACTTGCTTGAAGCTGAGTGTTTGCTTTTGCTTGGCAGGAGCTATCACAGTTCCCATCTAGCAATAGCAACCAGCTATCTCCAGAGGGTGGGCGCCTCTGGACATAGCAGAAGCCGGGCCTGGGAGGTGGCAGTCCCAGGGTAATAAATGGCTCCAGAAGGGGGAGCTGCGTGGCCCCCCTTCTTTACAATGCACGGGTCGCCCCAGGGAGGTGGTGGCCCCCAGGGCTGTATATGTCATGGGAGGACGCGCGGCCCCTCCCCTTACTATATACATGGCCATGGAGAAGTGGTGGTCCCTGGGGCCAAATGGAGCAATAGAGGGGGGGTCTGTGTGGCTCCCTCCTTTGTACTTAACCCCTCCAGCGCGGTGCGGATTACCGCGCTGTGCTGAGGGTTCTATTGAGCGGGCGGGGCCATGACGGAGCGGTTCCGTCATGCGCACAGCGCAACCGATGCGCATGACGGAACCGCTCCGTCATGAGCATCGAAGGGGTTAAAACACCCTGGGGAGGTGTTGGTCCCCAGGGCTCTTAGAGAAACAGGGGGAGGGCCGCGTGGCCCTCCTCTATTTTACTAAGCCCTGGGGGGGCATGGTGTTACCCGGGGCTCTTAGAGCCACAGGAGGAGGGCCGCGCAACCCTCCTCCATATGAAAAAAGACTTGGCGAGTCCCAGGGTGGTGGTAGTCCCCGGGGCCAAATTTAGTCATGGAGAGGGAGGCTTTGGGAACCCCCCTTTCCTTATTTAAAAAACAAAAAAGCCCCCAGGACCAGGCCCACCCGAGGCAAATCTACAAAGAAGCGCTAGAGCCCAGTCCCTGGTTGGTGGCAGTCCCCGAGGCCAAGTTTAGCCATGGGGAAGAGGGCTTCGTGAGCCCCCCTTCCCTTATTTAACAAAAAATAAGCCCCCTGAGACCTGGCCCACCTGAGGCATATCTACAAAGAAGCGCTAGAGCCCACACTTGGTATTTTTTTTGCCACGGATTCACAACTTCAATGTGATTATGCGGCAATTTAAAAAAAAATATGCTGTTATGCCCTTGCCGGGTCCCAGGGGAAACCTCAGGACCAGAGCTAGGGGGTCCTATGGGCCTCCTGGCCCATAGGAATGAATGGGAAGGTATTCCTTAATTGCGATTTCGCAATTTGCTAATCGCAATTAAGGAATTTTAAGAATTCGCTAAATTTGTGCGAATTTTTATATACATCCCGTTTTGCAATTCTCAAATAGCGATTCTCAAAAAAATCGCTAATTGAGAATCGCAAATGGAGAGGTCGATACATATGCCCCTGCGTGCTTTGTAAAATCTGGATGATGGTTGACAGAGGCTGCGTTTGAGTCTCTTAGTAGTTATACTCAAAATAAATTGTGATATGGGATGCAAGTCCACTAAGTGTGCCTTAGGAACAGGCCATGTTTATTTTTCTCAATCACCACAAGAGGCTCGTAATCGGAGCCGCTTTGGTTGGTGTCGGTGTTGGTAATTTACATCACAGTGTGCAGGACTTGGGTTTGGGTGACATTAGAAATTTCTCCATCAAAAGGAAACGGAAACGGTGTTAAGGACAGCTATTGAAAAATCAGTACACCTATTTAAGAGTGTGTGGCTGAGACTATGAGAGTCGGAGGGGATTGTGGACATTTGCTAAAAGAGCCAGGATGTTTTCCTGCTAACTATACACCTATTAAAAAAAAAACTCCCTCGTTGCCCCTGTGAACTCCCGCTCTTCAGTGAAAATGCTGAAGCTTAAACATGAGAGCGATGGTGAGAAGAAACGTGTGAAAAATCCTTACGTTTCCAATCTTTCCAATAACCTGCAGATCTGGCCCATCAATCCATAATAAATGTGACCACTAAATCTTCAGCGGCTCTGGGCATTATACCTCATCCTCGCGCCATCTGTAGAGTAGTTGGTTCTCTCTTAGGCGGCGCTAACAGGAGAAATGGGCTGGTGGAAGCTGCCTCCTGACGAGAGCCCCGGCACTTGTTTTTTCACAAATTAACCATTGTTCTTATGTGCAAAGCACTGACTGAGCTTCACAGACATTGGCTTTGATTACAATTGGGCTGCAAATATCTGGTGCAAACATTACGTCAAATTTGCGTTTGGCAAAGGATGCGCAAATTAGAAGGTGAACCTGATCACACACACTTTCCGCATCCAAGGAAGAGAAATTCCTCACAATTTGTGTATGATTCTTTTGGTTACCAGGAGAGTAAAATGACATTTTGTGTAATTTGCTCCCCTGATCTGCAGCCATAGAGACATCCTGTGTTGTGGTCACAAATGACAGTTTGCCACAAATCGTGATTACAGGACAGTTAGGGCCATTGTCTCAGAAGTGACTTATTGTGTGAACTGTTGTGTATCTCTTCATCTCTTTGTCTATCCTTTGTCTATGTGTTCCTTGTCTTCCTCTGTGTCACACATAAGGTGTCACTGCCTGCGGGGTCACTTCCCATGATATCGAAGGTGTCAAAGGTCAAGACTTATGGCTCACTTCTTCCCACAACACCCCAAAAAATCTGGAAGTCGACATCTGTGTCACACCATAGAGAGCATTGTGCCCAGGGTTGCCACCTCTCCAAGTGACAAATAGAGGCCATTTGTTGTTGTTTTAAGAGTCTGCAAAAGCCCATACACAATACTAATTAACACTTTAAACAAAATTGTAAGTATTCATTTGTAACATGACTTTTCTGCCTGTGTTTACTTTAATTATTAGTCATGGATAGTTAATGTAGCTCTAGAAAACATTTAAAAGTGTTTTCTATTTATGTTTACTATTTGAAATATGTACAAATAAGGCCTAAAAAGACCAGATTTTGGTGCTTTTGCTTATTTTTGTACCAGCAGGGACATTAAAATAATGGTGATGCCGGTAGAAAACTGGCCGGTGGCAACCTTAACCGTACAGGCCCATCTGCGGAAGACATACCTCCAGCTGTTGCAGCTGTTTATTGGAAAGCATAGTGTACTGATCCATTGGACCCAACTTCCACCGAAGGGTTGATGAAACCCCGAAGGCCTTCTGGCCAAATGCCCTTGTCCAAACAATCTACATTAAGTATTGGTTTGCCCTTTGCCGTTCCACAGGATTGTCTCTGGTAGATGGACAGCCAGTGAGGCATGGTTTATAACATACAGTAACATATTACATAAAGGAGCCGCACCCCACCCCTTCCCCAGTGCCTTGAGACCCTCAAGTGGGAGTAGTTGCGCTTTACCAACCCAGATAGATAGATAGATAGATAGATAGATAGATAGATAGATAGATAGATAGATAGATAGATAGATAGATAGATAGATAGATAGATAGATAGATAGATAGTTGCTCTTTACCAACCTAAATAGATAGATAACTAGCTAGATATATAGATAGCTAGCTAGATAGATAGATACTTGCTCTTTACCAACCTAGAAAGAAATAGATAGATAGGTAGATAGAGAGAGAGAGAGAGAGAGAGAGAGAGAGAGAGAGAGTTTTGTGCCTGTGCAGGCATCAGCACTAATTTTTCAGTAACCTAATTTTCATCACCAGAATTTCACCAAGAGAGAGAGGGAGAAAAGGAGAAAAATAGGAAACGAGTGACAGAGACACTTCACGTACAAAAATAGAGGCGTGCAGCTCTGCTCTGGGCCACCGCAACACTTCACGACAGAATGCGAAGTCATATTTTTTAGAGTAAAAACATATTCTACTGCCCTGTCACAGCGAGCTTCTGGAAGGCAGCCAGGCGAAGGTACATCTGGCTTTAGGGCGAATCTGAGAACCCGTCCAATTAAAGACGCGAGCCACGGGCACGCTGGGAGAAGCACAGAACATTAAAAGTAAATAAAATACTATTTTATTTTCCTTCTGAACAACATGTACCAGGTGCAGAGGCTCGCGGTAAATGGTTTACATTCTTCCAATTGCTGTCTTGTTAAAATTAAATTAATGTCGTGAGCCAGCTCGAACGCAGAATGTGATTTGATGCGGGCTTCCTAAAGGCAGCAGCGAGACCGGAAACAGGAAATGAGGCCGGATCCCGCTCTTCCGGCCTGGGTTAATGTGGTCTCGGTGGACATGTTTCACGCGCTCTGCCTCTGGGCTGGCAGGTGCTTCAGCCGGGCAGGCGCAGCTGCTTGCCCCTCGATAACAGCGGTGCAAATATATATATATATATATATTGCAAGATTACTTAAAAGACACGACAAGTTAGAACAAAAATATATCGATATTATTACAAATAGTATAAACCAGAAGGCAAAAAATACTGTTCTGTTTGTATAGATGTACATATAAAATTAGAAATAGTTTTTTAGATGTTCTTTTTACTCAGCTCCCCGTCATTTCTGAGCGCCCTAAATACAAGCTGATGCTAGCACTCAATTTATTGGGGCCACAAGTGAATGAAGTCACAGCATGTTTTACAACCCACCCAGATGTCATTAAACAAATTCTTAGTGATTGTTGATGCTGTAATATTGTGCATTTTTATTGTTTGTTGATCTACCTGATTTTTAATTATATTTAAATTATTAATTGTCGCATAGCACATTTAAATTAATTGTACATATAATTTTTAGGAGTTTCTTGATTGCGGTGTATACTCTACTACGTTTTATGTACCAAATAATCCATAGATTGGGACGATGGATTGGGGATTTTTATTGTCAGAATTTATTCATTTGTATTTGTTTTTATCAATGCACTTTTATGGTTGTATCCTTTTTTTTAACCGAATAAAGTTTATGAACGAACGAGAAAGAGGACCTGCTTTCTACTTTTCACTGAATGGCTCTTTTAGTTTACCAACCTCCAAACGGGATTCAAATTTATGCTATGCCCATCACAGCAGATGTCAACAGCAGGGGTTGAACTCGCAGAAGCATTCTGGGGGAGGAGTGGTGGGCAGTCTCTAAGTGAGCACGGCGGTTTGGCTGGCCGGCCATCTTGGACCCGCCAAACAGACATGGGCACTTAGCATTTCTCCACCCGGCTGTGGTGAACAGTCCCAGACTCCCAATCCCTTTCTGAGCGGTGATACAGGCCGCTCATACCAATCACAACGCTGCTGTCATGCTGGTAATAGTAACTCCAGCATGACAGCAGCATCATGATTGGCTTAGGGGAGTCTGGGAGTCTGTGTGCTTTCATGCGTAGACCGAAGAAGACGGAGGAGAGACGGAGGAGAGACGGCTGCCAGCAGGTAGGTGACTTTTCCTTTTTCACAAACTGCATTGTTTAGTATGTTAAGTAATACTAGAATAGTACTCCTTACTAACTACAACATGTGTAGGAAGGTGGAATCTGATTGCATGGTTGCCCCGACTTTTTTCCTGGTGTTTTGCTGGTTTTCGACTTAGTTTGGCTGGAATCCTGCTATTCATGACCCCAGCCTATCTGCTTTCCCCTTTAAATTGATTACAAGTACTTTAGGTACACTCCAGATTGGATTCAGGGGTACCCTTATAAGTCCCCAGTATATGGTATACTATGTACCCAGGGCATAGTTACCCCAGTGGCCTACCAGGAGCTGCAGCATGTATTGTGCCACCCCTGGGAAGCCTTCCCAAATGACACCACAGGTCTGCTACTGCAGCCTGTGTAAGTTGGTGTATGCACCCCTTACTGAGATATAGGCTACCTATATCTCTACATATCACTGCACATGTAAACCTATCAGTCACCCCTATGGCAGGCCTTAACAATCCTGAAGGCAGGGTGCTGGGTTTTATGTGAGAGGGTGCCCATGCATGAGCAGAGCCCCTCTGCAGCTTCCGGAACCTTTATTCCTGGGTTGTTTGTGATGCAGCCAAACCATATACTCTTAAGTGCATTATAACCTCGCAGTAAATGCTAACTTTGGAATGGCTGCATGGAAACATGTCGTGTTTTGTGTCAAACACCTTGGAATCATACCCTCACACCAGTAACTGGTGTGGGAGGTATGATTCCACCCTACTAGAGGGAGAAACATGACAGCACCGGTATACCCGGTACCAGCTTAACAGACCCTGGCATCACAAAATGGATGCTGCCAGTCACAGACACAGGTCTGCCCTCCTGCTGCTGGACAAAACTCCGACAGGGGAGGCCTGGACAATAGGTTTCCTGTCACAGGTAGGTGTAACCGCCTCCCACACAGACTTTAGTGTATTGGGGCTGGGTGGGTGCACTCCAAGAGTGCTTTGATGTCTGCACTGGGGGCACATTTGGTGTCCCTGTGGATAGTCCAGCTCAAACCAGTTGCAGGGGCTACCAGCCCCTGCTCTGGCGTGAAACTGGACAAAGGAAATGGGTGTAGCCACCCCTCTTTCCTGACCCTCCCATAGGTGGGTCCCTAGAGTTTGTCCCACCCCTTCCTTGGGTATAAGATAGGAACCCCTGGCTACAGGACTTTAGATTTACCTGGACGAAACTCTGATACATAATCCTGGAACTTCGACGATCTACAAGG
The DNA here is from genome assembly GCF_964204655.1 of Triturus cristatus. NCBI lineage: Eukaryota > Metazoa > Chordata > Amphibia > Caudata > Salamandridae > Triturus > Triturus cristatus. Next base: position 1,109,090,576 of record NC_140594.1, on the reverse strand, counting down.
TGCTAGATGAATGAAGAATCTCCCTTGGAGTAAAGGAATTACTCCCCTGCAAGGCAGGCACCTAAGACGCACCTGACCAGTTTGCATCTCCGAAACTCCCGCAGGACTCCGAAGAATTTGCAACACAGAAGGTGGGTTCCCAGAGGCTGACCCAAGCTCCCAACAAAGCTGAGACCCGTAGCCCTCATGGGGACTATGGAACCGGAGCCCCTGGACACCGTTCACATTTGCAAGTGCATATGCTTCTCGTCGGTCCTTGAGGCTGTGCTTTGGGCTACTTGTAGTCCACATCCCAAACAGTGTCTCCATTGAAGATTACTGGCCTACACTCACATAGTGTTCCATGGGCTGGTATTGTGTGATTCCTCTCAAGGCCCCTTCGCGATCCTTGGTCCATCGACTGGTGAGTCCCTGTGAAGGCAACTCTAACTTTAATTGGGCTTAGTTGGTTGTTCCAGATGTGCTCTGACTCTCCATCACTTGGGGAGTCCCCAGGACCTTGCTGGTCCGCACCGAAGCATCTTTTCTCTTACTGCGTGGGTTGCTATTGCCAAGGCTTGTTGGGTTCAATCCAAGCACCAACACCGCAGCACTCAACATCCTTCATGGGACAGCTCAAATCCAGCCCCTGGTCATCGTCGACACCTCCTGGTCCTCGTGGCTGCAGAGTCAAGCCTCACCTCTTCGCACCTGAAACACCCGACATCGGTGGGCATTCGTCTATCGTGCCCCTGGTCACTGGCAAGTGACCCAGACTCTGTCCTTTCTGCTTTCAGGTTCTTCTGATCTTCGATCCAGGCTTGGATCACACCGGACACTTTTCTTCTTCCCGGCAGCAGCACTTTGCAGCGGATCACCATTGAAATCAATGACGATTCCCGACACCATTTGACATCTATGCACCCAGTTTCCCTGGGTGAGGTAACTCGAGTACTCTGGTGCTCCCGTGGGTGTTGGCCCTAGAACCTCCTAAGTCTAAAGGGGTTTGCTCAAAGTCCTCTCCTAAGTGTCCTTAACTTCTAAACTTCCAACCGCGACTTTCCCATAGAATAGTACGGGTCTCGCGCCTGTGTTCTCACACTGTACGCGTCCCCCGTGGGTCTCCTGTGTCACTACCTTGGGTGGTTCCTTGGGGTCCCAGAGATTCTACGTGCTCTAGGCACTGTGTCTAGTCAAGTCGTGGTTCTTATACCACTTTCTTAGTAAATGGTTTGGTCCCCCCCTGGGGCCCACTGTATATTGTGCTATTTATTGTCGTTTTAGAACTGTATTATTGTGTATTTTGGACTCTAATCTCATAAAAAGATTAGTAGTAAGTGTTTCGAAATAAATACATATATTTTATATATATCTTGTGTGGTTCTCCTTTCATTTAATGATTCAAGAGGTTATAATCTGGTAAACCAAGCTGATTTACACTCCTTCAAGACTCAGCCTGAAGGCTGCTCTCCATAGCTACCACTAGGATAGCTTTCAATAAAGGTTGTCTTTAAACCTATTCATCAATTAGGGTTGTTTGGACTGGTACGAGGTGCCCACTATAACTAGTGGACAGCATATACCAGGCCAACTTCTCACAACATGTAAAAGACAAATCTACAAGTGTAAATCCCCACTTTCACCTTTCAGATCTTTTCAATGAGGGCTCATCACTCATGTAAGTTTACCACTTAGTAGTAAATATAGGAGGGACCGGGGGGGGGGGGGTGATTGGCAAAAGGGGCACACTTACTGCTAAATGGGAGGGGATTAGGGAGGAGTAAGAAGGGATGTAGGGAGGGTTAGATAGGGTGTAAGCTACTTTTGTGAATAGCCCGGTCAGTGTTTATGTGTCTGTTATTATTTAAATCCTAAGGCTTTGTTACTGTAAATCATCCTGGTGGTGGAGATCTCCCTAAATATAGGTAAAAGTAAAAAAGTTTATTCAACTTGAAAGAAATTAGTACAAATATTTTATGTTAAATATTAATGTAAATCAATTTGCTATATTTATTGTAAGTGTAGAACAGAATAAGAAAAATGATGTAGATCAAGTAACTTAATTTTAATTTCAAATGTAATTATTTTGAATGTATTACATTTAATCAAATGTATTTTTCTAAAGTGTATAAAACATGCCATCAAAAGAAAAAAAGTATTATTATTTATTTAGAATCTATTAAAATGATTAAAAGTGATGTAAAGAATAATTTGAAGTAACTTAAATGTACTTTAATAACAATTTATGTTGTAATCATTCTTACATTTAAAGAAAGTTACTAAAATATTTTAAAATAAAATGATAAATATTTTGTATTTGTAGTTAAGTTATTTTTTAACATTAAATAAGATTTATTTATATTTGTTGCTAGTTGAAATAATGTAATTCAATTTAACATTACTTTCTACAGAGTTTTACTTGAACTTCCTACCGCCAATATGTTTTTTAAGGAGGGTTTTGCAGTGCCAGTGGTTGGTCATGTGTGGTGCTGGAGTTACTCCAGTTCTGAGCAGGAATTCATTAATTCATGGTTTGGGTCAATTTTGGCTGTAGTGACTTTAAAAGTACAGTTTTAGGTCTCGTCTGAGGCAGCGCACATGCGCTGTCTCTTTCAGATCTAATGTATCTCCAACAAAGATAGGGGAGAGGATGTGGTCTGTCGGCTAGACTGCCGACTTTGGTGCTAGAAACCAGGGTTCAAGTCTCGGGCCGTGTCCACATCCTGTGATTCTGGGCAAATCACTTAATCTCCCCGTACCTGAATGTGTAACGGAACCGGTGCTCATGTAAAGCGCTCCAATACCTTCGGGTCGAGTTCGCACTATATAAAATCTACAAAAAAAAACTTAAAAAAGGGTTTCAAGCCCACCCATTAGTTACCATTGCTTGGCATCTTCGTTATTCTCACTTCTTTTGTCCTCATTGGTCAGCGGCAGCTGGATGGGTTTCATTTTGTCCACCCGCTCTCGCTCCAGGCGGCTTTGGGAGGATTTGGGTTCCACTCATTTGGATTCGACACACATACAGAAAGCAGGAGTTTGGTTCATCTTTGTTTTTTGGATCGACACACACACACACATACTCACACACAGACAGCAGCTTCGAACAGGCAATTAGCAAGAGAGGCCAAAATAACGGCGCATTTATACCCACGGTACCTAGCTACAAATAGCAAGCTTCATTATTATTGCAACTCAGTGGTACTCCTTTTAGCACCCTCCAGTTGATGAGAATTTTCGGTCCCTCAGGTTTTAACATAACCCACTGAGCTATCTTTTCCGCAGCAGGCTTGTGGAGTGATCGAGAGAAAAACAGGAAGCACAGAGGGTTAAGCTCTGGAAAAGGAAGCAAGCCAGGGCCTTCGGGAACGGGGCAATATGAAGGGATGCGCATTGTGTGATCTTGGCATTGTTCCCTTCACATACATTGATTTCGTTTTCGCCTACACCCACAAATCACCAGGAGCAGCCTTGGGCGTCTCGGCCCAGTGGACACGCCAACCCCCCCCCCTCTCCGGATGACGACAGAAGACATGGTCTGCTCTGGACCAGTGAGCACTCAACAGGCCGCAAGCAGCTCATCGAAATGAAAAGGACACAGTTTTATACACAAGCTGCAGGGCTACCGCCTTCTCCTGAGGGCACAGCCAGGTTCGTGGCTTTTGTTAGTACAGCAGGTGCAGTGGCACCGGACTCTAGATTGCCACTTGTGTTGCCCTTCTTCCCGCCACTGATGCCAGTAACGCCAACAGTGCATGTCGCACTGTGACCTCCGTTTTACATGGCTGTACACAAATTCATTGTAGTGTATTGTGAGATGAACCATACGTATAATATGTGGCATTGAATAGACATGCCTAACAATTTGATTGTAAACAACTGTTCATAATATTTTTTACTTACCCTACAACCTCACACAATTCACTGCCCCTTTCCCTTCCCACCCACCTGGGCACATCAATTATGTTTTTCGAATGATTGCTGCTTACTGTGCTCAAAAAATCTGCGATAGATGTTCAGTGTGATTAAATAACACTTGAACTGCTTCCAAATCTTTTGACTTATTTGTTACTGTTTGTTTTATATTTCCTTTGTTTGATTGATATATTTGTACTGGAACCACCCTGTTCCATAATATCTTCTTCCCGCCATGGCAGGCAAGGGCTGGGCTGCCTCACACGTTTTTGCCTGAGCTGCTTTCTGTTCCCACTCTGGCCCTGAGTGGACAGATGGATGGGTACAGAGCATGGGCGTCAAGTCACCAAAATGCCAGGGGTAGCGGAAGTGACATCACACACCATTTGACCTTTATTTTGAGTCACAAAAATGCTTAAACATACACACAGATTTACACACTCTCAGATAAACACACTTACCTACAAGCATACAACATAGCATTTAAAATAATGTTTTACTTACCTTTACTGTCAGCCAGGTGCATATTCCAGATAATTTTACTCCATTTTTTATTGCACTAATAATGAATAATATTAATCACCATTTGTGCCATGCAAATTTGACAGAAAACCAGGAAAATGGAGCTCCAAGGGACGTCCATCAGAGCGAGATGCTCCTGTGTTCCAGGCAGTGATTTGGCCACCTCTGAGGCCAGGGGTCGCAAAGGCAGTGCCAGGGGTAGCAAATGGCAACCCAGGGGTCGAAACTGCGACACCTGGCGACGCCTAAATGACTTCCATGATAAAGAATGTGGGAGTTCAGCCTGGCTCACATGGAAAATATTTCCATTACCAACCCATGGGAATAGACAATATAAAACAAGTTGCTTTTCTTTCTAGAAACCATCAGCAAATTAGGAAAAGTTTTGCTTCTCCCAAAAGAGAAAACTGCAGCAAAATATCGATACGACCTTCTTGCGCAGAGGTCTTCTATAGCATGGAGTGCATTGCTCTGTCCCTGCGTTTACCCCATGGAAGAGCGGGTTGGGGGGGTGTGCGGGCAATTCCTGCGTTTGCTGCCACGTGACGGCCGCAGGTAAGAGCAGGGGGGAAGCCGCCGCCTCCAAAACTCGTGCCGCCCGGGGCTGACCCACCCCCGTGCTACGCCACTGTGAGCAAGAAACTCAAAAACATTTTGGATGTCAAACAAGGCATTCTCAGTAATGAGTCAAACCTCTGCAATGATCTAAAAGGATTCACAAATCCTCTCCAAATTCAGGAAAATAGGGCTGGGTGCGACAAGCATGCCCTGGTTTTGCTACCCCAGGTTTCAGCATCTGAAATCCCACAAGGTTTAAAACGTGGAGCAATTAAAATGTACAATTTAATCTGTGACGTTTTAGTTGGGCTTAGATAACCTCTACTTTCAAACAACATTTTACAATTCCTTTATATATCAAACACAATGGTTAAAAAACATCAGTGGGTTCCCAGTACTTGTTTCTGGATACATGGTACTCGGATTGGAGTCATGCACGCTCTGATCCCAAGAGAGTCGCAAATCCCAAACCAGTACCACAAACCCTATCTGCAGATTTGGATTCGGCTCGGTCAGGCCAATCCCACTGCACTGCGCGTGGCCTGCGCAATGGCATTTGGTTTCAGGGTCTGATCTACGACAAGACCTCTACTACCTTTTTTTAAATTGTTTTGTTGTTATGTGTATCCATAATGGGGCCATAAATCCAGGGCAACCTTCCCTCCCCTGGTGTTGAGGACCTATGCAATCTTCCCTGGTTGGCACCGGAGGATTCTCTGTGGATCCTCGAAGTATCATTAAATTCAGAGAGATCCTAGAATCCACGTGGGATGGCATGCTGGAATTCTAGGATCATTTGAGGATCTGCAGATCCGTGAGAAAAATCTTTTTTTAAAAAAAATAGGTACAGGGGGTGTCCTTTGGAGTCCCGCACCCCACATATGCTCACCCTGCATCCTTATGTG